>NC_092145.1:82817209-83119459 GCF_043159975.1 Macaca nemestrina
GACACATGAAAAAATGCTCATCATTACTTGCCATCAGAGAAATGCAAATCAAAACCACAATGAGATACCATCTCACACCAGTTAGAATGGCAATCATTAAAAAATCAGGAAACAACACGTCCTGGAGAGGATGTGGAGAAATAGGAACACTTTTATATTGTTGGTGGGACTGTAAACTAGTTCAACCATTGTGGAAAACAGTGTGGCAATTTCTCAGGGATCTAGAACTAGAAATACCATTTGACCCAGCCATCCCATTACTGGGGATATACCCAAAGGATTATAAGTCATGCTGCTATAAAGACACATGCACACATATGTTTATTGCGGCACTATTCACAATAGCAAAGACTTGGAATCAAACCAAATGTCCATCAGTGACAGACTGGATTAAGAAAATGTAGCACATATACACCATGGAATACTATGCAGCCATAAAAAACGATGAGTTCGTGTCCTTTTTAGGGACATGGATGCAGCTGGAAACCATCATTCTCAGCAAACTATCGCAAGAACAGGAAACCAAACACCACATGTTCTCACTCATAGGTGGGAATTGGACAATGAGATCACTTGGACACAGGAAGGGAAGCATCACACCCTGGGTCCTATTGTGGGGAGGGGGTAGAGGGGAGGGATAGCATTAGGAGATATACCTAATGTAAATGACGAGTTAATGGGTGCAGCACACCAACATGGCACATGTATACATATGTAACAAATCTGCACGTTGTGCACATGTACCCTAGAACTTAAAATATAATAAGAAAAAAAAGAAAGAAAAAGAAAATGTGGCGCATATACACCATGGAATACTATGCAGCCATAAAAAAGGATGAGTTCATGTCCTTTGTAGGGACACGGATGCAGCTGGAAACCATCATTCTGAGCAAATTATCGCAAGAACAGAAAACCAAACACCGGATGTTCTCACTCATAGGTGGGAATTGAACAATGAGAACACTTGGACACAGGAAGAGGAACATCACACACTGGGGCCTGTTGTGGGGTGGAGGGAACAGGGAGGGATAGCATTAGGAGATATACCTAATGTAAATGACGAGTTAATGGGTGGAGCACACCAACATGGCACACGTATACATAAGTAACCAATCTGCATGTTGTGCACATGTACCCTAGAACTTAAAGTATAATTTTTAAAAAAAGGAAAAGAAAAAAATGTGGGTTTCAGTAAAAAAATACCAAAAAAATGGTGGTGCCTTTGCACTCAATGCCAAGTTTTTGTTACAGATTAATTTTTCCATAAATTGAACCAATCAGTAATTTAAGATTTTGTTTTTTCTAAATGTAAGAGTTCAGGATTACATTCTATGAAAGTTTTGCCCTAAAATAAGAAATGCTACTGATTTTTGTACATTGATTTTGTATCCTGAAGCTTTACTGGAGTCATTTATCAGTTTCAGAAGCCTTTTGGCAGAGTCTTTAGAGTTTTCTAGGTATAGAATCATATCATCAGGGAAGAGAGATAGTTTGACTTCTTTTCCTATTTGGATGCCTTTTATCTTTCATTTCTTTCTCTTGCCTGAATGCTCTGGCTAAGACTTCATATGTGTATATTATATTTTCTTAACAAAACCAGTTAAGAAAGCAGTAATTGAAATGAATTTCCTTAAGCTGAAAACGATTTCTACAGAGAAGAGTTGAACAAGTTGGTAGAATAGATGCCTACACCATTTATCCCCACTGCAGGAACACTAGATTTTAATAACTGTCTGCACACGGAAAAGCACCACCACAAGAACCAAAAATTGGGGGAGCAATCACAGTGCCTGGTTTTGATTTCATATTTCTGAAAGAGGCATTGAAGAGTGTCAGAGAGAGAGAGAGTCTTGAATCACTGATACCACCCTCCCCCGATCCCCAAGCAACAGCCACAGAACATCACAAAGAGTCTGCACTTTGGGGAAGGAGAGTGCTGTGACTGGGGGACTTTATATTGAACTCAGTACTGCTCTATCATAGTGGAGAGCAAAGCTGTGCTGGGCTCAGCCAGCCCCCACGCATGGAGGGAACATTCGGACCAGCCCTAACCAGAGGGGAATCACCCATCCCAGTGATCAGAACTTGAGTTTCTCAGCAAGCCTCACCACCATGGGCCAAAGTGTTCTGGGTCCTAGGTAAACTTGAAAGGCAGTGTAGGACACAAGGACTGCAATTCTTAGGCAACTCCTAGTGCTGGGCTGGACTCAGAGCCAGAGGACTAGGGTGGTGTGTGACCAAGGAGGACACCAGCCAGGGTGGCTAAGGGAGTCCTTCTGCCACCCCTCCCCCAACTTCAGGCTGTGCAGCTCACAGCAACGAAAGTGACTCCTTCCTTCTGCTTAAGGATAGAAGAGCAAAGAGTAAAGAGGACTCTATCTTGCATCTTGGATACCAGCTCAGCCACAGTAGGACAGAGCACCAGTTAGAGTTGTGAGGCTCCCATTTCAAGCCCTAGCTCCCAGCCAACATTGCTAGACACAACCTGCGCCAAAAGAGAACCTGCTGCCTTGAAGGGAAGGGCCCAGTCCTGACAGGGTTAATCACCTGCTGACTAAAGAGCCCTTGGGCCTTGAATAACAGGCAGTAATACTCAGGTAATACGCCATGAGCCTTGAGCTCTGAGATGTGCTAACTACAGGTGTGACCCAGCACAGTCCCAGTTGTGGTGGCCATCAGGAGAGACTCATTCTGCTTGAGAAAAGCAGAGGGACCAGTAAAGGAGACTGTCTTGCACCTTAGGTACCAGCTTAGACACAGAGGAGTAGAGAAATAAGCAGGGTCTTAGGGTCCCTGAGTCCAGGCCTAGGCCCTTAGACAGCATTTCTGGGCCTGCCCGAGGCTAGAGGGGAACCCACTGCCCTGAAGGGTGAGTTCCAGGCCTGGAAGTATTAACCACAAACTGATAGGAAAGCCCTTGGGCTTTTTTTTTTATTTTTTTATTTTTTTATTTTGAGACGGAGTCTCGCTCTGTTGCTCAGGCTGGAGTGCAGTGGCACCATTTTGGCTCACTGCAAGCTGTGCCTCCCAGGTTCATGCCATTCTCCTGCCTCAGCCTCCCAAGTGGCTGGGGCTACAGGCACCCACCACCATACCCAGCTAATTTTTTCTATTTTTTAGTAGAGATGGGGTTTCACCGTGTTAGCCAGGAAGGTCTCAATCTCCTGACCTCGTGATCCACCTGCCTCGGCCTCCCAAAGTGCTGGGATTATAGGCATAAGCCACCATGCCCGGCCGGCTGCCCTTGGGCTTTAAATGAACATCAGTGGTGGCCTGGCAGAATGCCCCCATGGGCAAGTTGTGGTGGTGGCCACAGGGAGAGGCTCCCCTGCCTCTGTGGAAAGGAGAGAGAAGAGCAGGAAGGATTTTGTCTTTTGTGGTTTGAGTGCCAGCTTAGCCACAGTAGAGCAAATTTCTAAGGCTTTTGACTCCAATGCTTGGCTCCCAGACAGCATCTCTGGGCCCACCTGGAGCCTGGGGGAACTCACTGCCCTAGAGGGAAGGACACAAACCTGGCTGGCTTCACTACCTGATGATTATAGAGCCCTAGGGCCTTAAGTGAACTTGGGAGATAGCCAGTTAGTGATTACATTGGGCGTTGGGCAAGACCCAGTGATATGCTGGCTTCAGGTCTGACCCAGTGCAGTCCCAGTAGTGGTGGCCACAGAAGTGCTTGCATCACCACACCTCCAGTTCCAGGTGGCTCCACACAGAGAGACTCTATTTGTTTGGGAGAAAGTAAGGGAAAAGAATAAAAGTCTCTGTCTGGTAATCCAGATAATTCTTCTGGATCTTATCCACGACCATCAAGGCAGTACCTCTACAAGTCTACAAAAACCACAGTTATATTGGGCTTAAGGCCCACATCCCTTTGAATACCTGGAAAGCCTACTCAAAAAGGATGGGCACAAAGAAGACCAGAGTGTGAACACTACGATAAATACCTAACTTTGGCCTGGCGTGGTGGCTGACGCCTGTAATCCCAGCACTTTGGGAGGCTGAGGCCAGCTGATCACCTGAGGTTGGGAGTTCAAGACCAGCCTGACCAACATGGAGAAACCCCATCTCTATTAAAAATACAAGGTTAGCCAGGTGTGGTGACTCATGCCTGTAATCCCAGCTACTCAGGAGGCTGAGGCAGGAGAATCACTTGAACCTGGAAGGCAGAGGTTGCAGTGAGCCAAGATCATGCCACTGTACTCCAGCCTGGGTGGCAGAGTGAGACCCTGTCAAAAAAAAAAAAAAATACCCAACTTTTCAATGTCCAGACACTGATGGACATCTACAACCACCCAGATCAGCCAGGAAAACATGACCTCACCAAACAAATTAAAGGACCAATCCTGGAGAAACAGAGAAATGTGACCTTTAAAACAGGGAAGCCAAAATATCTGTTTTGAGAAAACTCAAAGAAATTCAAGATAACACAGAGAAGGAATCAGAATTCTATCAAATAAATTTAACAAAAAGATTGACATTAAAAAGAATGAAGAAGAAATTCTAGAGTTGAAAAATGCAATTGACATACTGAAGAATGAATCAAAATCTCTTAATAGCAGAATTGAACAACTAGACGAAAGAGTTGGTGAGCTTGAAGACCGGGTATTTGAAAATACACACTCAGGGGAAACAAAAGAAAAAAAAAAGAATAAAAAACAATGAGAAGGAAATAAATGAATTTGAAATGAAGAAAACAATAAAAAAGATCAACAAAAGAAAAAGTTGGTTTTTCTTTTGACAAACCTTTAGCCAAACTGATAAAGAAAAAAGAGAGAAGACCCAAATATATAAAATTAGAGATGAAAAAGTTGACATTACAACTGATACTGCAGAAATTCAAAGAACTATTAATGGCCATGAGTAACTATTTGCCAATCAATTGGAAAATCTAGAAGAAATAGACAAATTTCTAGACACATACACCTACCAGGATTGAACCATGAAGAAATCCAAAACCTGAACAGACCAATTACAAGTAATGAGATCAAAGCTGTAATAAAAAGTCTCCCAGTAAAGAAAAGCCCAGGACCTGATGGCTTCACTGCTGAATTCTACCAAACACTTGAAGAAGAACTAATATCAATCCATTCAAACTATTCCAGAAAATGGAGGAGGAGGGAATACTTTCAAACTAATTCTATGAGGCCAGTATTACCCTGATACCAAAACCAGACAAAGACACATCAGAAAAAGAAAACTACATGCCAATTTCTCTAATGAATATTGATGCAAAAATCCTCTACAAAATACTAGCAAACTGAATTCAACAATTCATTAAAAAGATCATTCGTCATAACCAAGTGAGATTTATCCCCAGAATGCAAGGACAGTTCAACATATGCAAATCAATGTGATACATCATATCAACAGAATTAAGGACAAAAACTATATGATATTTTTTAAACAGAGTCTTGCTCTGACTCCCAAGCTGGAGTGCAGTGGGATGATCTTGGCTCACTGCAACTTCTACCTCCCAAAATCAAGTGATTCTCCTGCCTCAGCCTCCTGAGTAGCTGGGATAACAGGTGTGTGCCACCACACCTGACTAATTTTTTTTGTATTTTTAATCTAGACAAGATTTCACCATGTTGGCCAGGCTGGTCTCAAACCCCTGTCTTCAAGTGATCCACCCTCCTTGCCCTCCCAAAGTGCTGGGATTACAGGTGTGCACCACCATGCCCAGCCTGAAACTATGTGATCTTTTTAACTGATGTTTAAAAAGCATCTGATAAAATTAAACATCCTTTCATGATAAAAGCCCTAAAAAAAACTGGGTGTAGAAGGAACATACCTCAATATAATAAAAGCCATATATGACAGATCTACAGCTAGTATCATACTGAATGGGGAAAAGCTGAAAGCGTTTCCTCCAAGATCTGGAACGTGACAAAGATGGTGCCCATTTTCACCTCTGTTATTCAACATAGTACTTGAAGTCTTAGCTAGAGCAATCAGACAGGAGAAAGAAATAAAGGGCATAGAAATTGGAAAGGAAGAAGTCAAATTATCCTTGTTTGTGGATGATATGATCTTATATTTGGAAAAACCTAAAGACTCCTTCAAAAAACTATTAGAACTGATAAATAAATTCAGTAAAGTTGCAGGATATTAAATCAATATACAAAAATCAGTAGCCGTTCTATATGCCAACAGTGAAAAATCTGAAGAAGAAATCAACAAAGTAATCCCATTCACAATAGCCACAAATAAAATTAAATACCTAGGAATTAACTTAACCAAAGAAGTGAAAAATCTGTATAATAAAAACAATAAAACACTTATGAAACAAATTGAAGAGAACACAAAAAAATGGAAAAATATTTCATGTTGATGGTTTGGAAGAATCAATATTATTAAAATGTCCATACTATTCAAAGCAATCTACAGATTCAGTGCAATTGCTATCAAAATGCCAATGACATTCTTCACAGAAATAGAAAAAACAATCCTAAAAATTATATGGAACCACAAAACACCCAGAATGGCCAAAGCTATCCTAAGCAAGAAGAAAGAAACTGAAAGAATCACATTACCTGACTTCAGATTGTACTGCAGAGCTATAGTAACCAAAACAGCATGCTACTGATATAAAGGAAACACATAGACCAATGGAACTGAATAGAGAACCCAGAGACAAATCCACACACCTACAGTGAAATCATTTTTGACAAAGCTTCCAAAAACATACACTGGGGAAAAGACAGTCTGTTCAGTAAATGGTGCTGCAAAAACTGGATATCCATATGCAGAGGAATGAAACTCGACCCCTATGTCTCACTCAAATTTATAAAGATGTCAATACACCCCAAATTGGTCTATAGATTCAATGCAATCCCAATGAAAACACCAACAGGATATTTGTGGAACTTGACAAACTTATTCTAAAATGTATGTGGAAGTCAAATCAAAATGGATTAAACACTTAAATCTAAGACCCTACATTATGAAACTACTAAAAGAAAACATGGAGGAAACTCTCCAGGACGTTGGAGTAGGCAAAGGTTTCTTGAGTAATACCTCAGAAGCACAGGCAACCAAAGTGTAAATGAACATATGGGATCACATCAAGCTAAAAAGCTTCTTCACAGCAAAGGAAACAATCAACAAAGTGAAGAGACACCCCGCAGAATGGGAGAAAATATCTGCAAACTACCGATCTGAAAATGAAAAGTATATAAGTTATATACTCTTATAATTAGAGTATATAAGGAGCTCAAACTCTGTAGAGCAAAACTCTATAGGAAAAAAAAATCTAATAATCCAGTGAAAAACTGGAAAAAAGATGTGGATAGACATTTCTCAAAAGAAGACATAAAAATAATAAACAAGTATATGAAAAGGTGCTTACCATCATTGATCATCAGAGAAATGCAAATCGAAACTACAATATCATCGCGCCCTAGTTTAAATGGCTTTTATTCAAAAGACAGGCAGTAACAAATACTGGGAAGGGTATGGTGAAAAGGGAACCCTTGTATATTTTTTGTTGGGAATGTAAATTAGTATAACCACCATGGAGAGCAGTTTGGAGCTTCCTCAAACAACTAAAAATAGAGCTCCCATATGATCCAGCAACCCCACTGCTGGGTATATACCCATAAGAAGGGAAAACAGTATATTGAAAAGATATCTGCACTCCCATGTTTGTTGCAGCATTGTTCACAATAGCCAAGATTTGGGAGCAACCCCAGAGTCCATCAACAGATGAATGGATAAAGAAAATGTGGCACTCATACACAATGGAGTACTATTCAGCTGTAAAAAAGAATGAGATCTTGTCGTTTGCATCAACATGGATAGAACTGGAGTTCATTATGTTAAGTGAAATAAGTCAGGCACAGAAAGACAAACATCTCATGTTGTCACTTATTTGTGATATCTAAAAATCAAAATAATTTAACTCCTGGACACAGAGAGTAGAAGGATGGTTACCATAGACTGGAAAGGGTAGTGGCGGTCTAGGGGGAGAGGTAGGGGTGGTAATGGAAGCACAAAAATAGTTAGAAACAGTGAATAATAGCTACTATTCGATAGCACAAATAGGAACACTATAGCCAATAATAACTTAGTTGTACATTTTAAAATAACTAAGAGAGTATAATTGGATTGTTGCTAATACAAAGGATAAATACTTGAGGGGACTCCATTTTCCATGATGTGATTATCATGCAATGCATGCCTCTATCAAAATATCTCATGTACCCCATAAGTATATATACCTACTGTGTAGCCACAAAAATTTTAAAAGTGCAATCTATAAGAAAAAAAATTCTACAAAGAACTTACATCATATTTCGTGGAGAAATGTTGAGAGGATTTAATCTAAGATCAGGAATAAAACCAGGATGTCTGCTCTCACCACTTGTATTCAGCATTGTACTCGAGCACCTAGACAGCACAGTATGGCAAGAAAAAATACATGGAAAGCAAAGAACGGAAAAACAAAGGGGTATAATCTCTCATTATTTGTGAACTATTTGATTGTGTCAATATAAAAGCCAAATTAAATCTATGGAGAAATTATAAGAATTAGTGAAAGTATTTAGCAGAGTTGTTTCATAGTCGGTATACAGAAATCAATTTTATTTCTAAATAGCATGAATATAAAAAATAAATTGTAAAGTCCAATTTATGATAATATCTAAATTACTTAAAGTACATCAGAATAAATCTGATAAAAGATACACATGATCTCTCTGAAGAAAATAATAAAACTTTATTGAAAAATTTAGTCAAAAGGAAGACTATTCTATGTCTTCAGATTGGAAGAGTCAAATTTATAAAGATGTCAATACAATCCAAATTAGTCTATAGATTCAATGCAATCCCAATGAAAACACCAACAGGATATTTGTGGAACTTGACAGACTTATTCTAAAATGTATATGGAAGTGCAAAGAGCCAAGAATGGCCAAGATTCTCTCATGAAGAAGAAGAAGGTGGGCGGACTTGCTCTAAAAGATGACAAAATTTATTATAAAGCTACTGTAATTTAAAAAATGTAAAATTGGCTCAAGAATAGACGAATAGACTAGTGGAAAAGGATTGAGATTCCCCAAACATTCCCACATACATAGACAATTCATAAAAAAGAAGGCATCATAGAGCAGTTGAAAGAGGATGGCTTTTTCATTATAGAGTTCAGGGGCAGCTGGCTATGGGTTTGAAGAAGAAAATGAAATGGACTCCTTTCCACATCACGAGGCACATTTAAAAAATGAAATGGACTCCTTCATTAAACCATGAACAGAAATAAATTCCAGGTGTATCTAAGACCAAATTTTGAAGAAGCAACTATAGAAGACTATCTTCATGACCTTAAAGTAAGGAAGGATTTTGTAAACAAGACAGAAAAAACCACGACCTTAAAAACAAAAAAGATTTTAGAATTCTACTGCATTAAAATGAAGTACTCTGGTGTTTGATGTTTACCTTGAACTGGATCAAAAATAAGATAAATTGATAAATGAAGGAGGGTTGGATAGACATGTGATAAACAAGTGTAATAAAATGTTAACAGTGGAACCTAGGTGATGGGTATCTTGACGTCCATTGCAAAATTCTTTCAACTCTCCTGTAGGTTTGAAGCTTTTCGTAATAAAATGTTGTGCAAAATAAAATAAAGTCCTTCTTTTCATTAAAAGGAACAATAAATGGAGTAAAGGCAAGCTACATTACATGAAATCATCAAGAATTAAAATACAGAATACATAAAGAACTCCCACAAATAAATAGGCTAACAACCCAAGGAGGAGATGGGCAAAAGATATTAAACGGGCATCTCACAGAAAATAAAACCCTAAAAACCAATACACATGAAAAGATGCTCACTCTCATTGCTAATCAAGGAATCACACATTAAAACTGCAATGACATACCATTTCACATTGGCCAGATTTGCAAAAATTTTATAGTTATAAATTATCAAATATCAAATGTTGATGAGGATGAAGACCAACTGAAACAGTGAAACATCCTTGATAGGACTATAAATTAGCACAGTCACTTTGTAAAATACCTGGCATGATCTGGTAAATTTGGAAACGTCTTGGTAACAAGTCCACTCCAAGGTATAAACACTGGAACACAGCTTCCCAGCAATTTTATCCCACGGCCTACACAGAAAATCATCCTTGTATGGTGCAGAAGAGTAAGAACACAAGGCCGCTCAGGGCAAGACTCAGCAGGTCCAGGGGCTGCTGTCTGGCTTCTGGCTACATCCAGGGCTACGGGCCCCAGTGTCCCAGCACAAAGGTTGGAAAGCTCTGGCCTGCAGGACTCTTGTACATGTTTAGCAGGAAACACACCCTAGAAGGTTTATAGTAGCACTGTGTATAATATTTGCTAAACTGGAAACAACACAAATGCTCATCACCATACAATGGATATACAGATTGAGATACAGTTGATCATTATTACACACAGATTCCATATCTACAAATTCGTCTACTTGCTAAACTTTATTTATAACTCAAAATCAATACAGGCACACTTTGGGGGTCATTCACAGACGTGTGCACAGCAGGGAAATATTTGAGTCACTCAAAGCACAAGTGTGTTCCCATCTGAGATCAAAAAAAGAGAAGCTCTGCCTTCTTGTTTCAGCTCTCATACTGTAAGCAAGAGTCCTCTTCTGGGTCTATTTAGTACCACATATTCCATATTTTGTGCTTTTTATTAGTGATTTCACCATTAAAAATGACCCCAGGCATGTACTTAAGTGCTGTCTAGTGTTCATAGAGCAAAATGGCTAGGATGCACCTTATGGAGAAAATATATGTATTAGATAAGCTTTGTTCAAACATGAGTTATAGTGCTTGTTGGCCATAATTTCAATACTATTGAATCAACAACATGTAAAAAATAAGGTGTTTTTAAACAGAAATACACATGAAACAAGGTTATATATTGATAGACTGATGAAAATCTTGTGATGACAGGATCACAGGAACTTCACCCTGTATTTCCCCTAGGATCAATGTTTCAAGATTGCCTCCTTCAGTGTTTGCAGTGACTTTTTAGAACGTCAATATCATGATAATGAGAATCAACTTTGTATTTACTCAGTGAAATCACACCAAACAATGATAATGGACACTTGCTTAATATATGCAATAACAGGGATAAATATGTTACACAATAGTGTGTGGGAGAAGTGAAGCACAATATAACTTATCCCACATATACAAAGAGAAAAAGATGCATATTGTTAAGAATATGTAATTAGGAACATATTGTTGGAAATATAATTTTGGTAATATGTAGATATGTAGAAAACAACTAAAAGAAAAGAAAGGCAATGAAGAAGACAGGTTCAGAATAAAGGTTACTCCTCATGAGGCTGAAGGGAATAGGATCAGAAGGGAGACCACAGGGGACATGAAAAGTGAGATTTCTGTGTAGAAAAACACTTCCATAAATGCTTGCTGAGGGAATAAATAATGGGTAAACCTGGAACTCTAGCACCGACATATCCCTAGAACCACAGAAGGAACTTTCATTTTTCCCTATTATTTTATTTTATTTTTAATTTTTTGACACAGGGTTTCATTTTGTGGGCAAGGCTGGAGTACAGTGATGTCATCAAAGCTCACTGCAGCCTCAAAATACTGAGCTCAAGTGATGCTACCACGTTGGGTTCCAAAAGTGCTGAGATTAAAGCATGGGACACCGAGCCCACTCAAAAATTTCTGAATGAAATCTGCATGTCCTACACCAGTACTTCAAACTTGGCTAGATTTTAGTCAAAAAACTAAACCCGTAATTTCCAACCTAAACTTGCTCGACTTCCTACATCCCTGTCCTACTGATCACCCCACCAAGCAGTCACTCAAAACAGGAATGTTAGTGGTCCTCGACTCCTGCCTCCCTGTGGTGGTCATGGAAATGTGCCCTTCAGATCTCCTGCTGCAGGGAACAAAGCTGATTGACAGACTCCAGCTGCCACTTCTCTGGATCCACCACTGAGTTTGCCCCAAGACCAGGCTTCCTCTGGGAGCCTCCCAGCCAGTGACGGAGCATGGCAGGGTTATGTGGCTGCGGGACAAGGACTTCTGAACTGGCAGCTGTGGCTGGGGACTTCACATCTGTGCAGCCGAATCTTAGTTAGAACTAAACTCCATATGAGATTCCTAGCCGACCCTACTTCTCCCATGTCTCTCATGGATGTGACAGTTGTGTTGCCCACAAGACTCTCCCCACCTGCTTCTGCTCCTTCCCCTTTATCATTCACCAGCATTTGCCCTATAATAATCCTTCCCATCCATTCACATCGTGGCCTCTATATTTTTGGGGGACCGAATTAACAAAGGAGGTCCCAGTAGTGGTCTGAGGAAAGACAGCAAGCAGTAAGAGGGGCTTTATGGATGGGCCCACTCACCTCCAGAATGACAAAGAGGATGCCATCCTGAGTGATATGTGGAGTATGGATGATCTCTAGCACCAGGTGAGCTACGGATAGCTTAAGGTTTCACCCTCAGTCACTTATGGTAAACATCCCAGTGGACGGTCTCACCTTTGTCGACAAGAAGATTCGGGCCTTTGAACAGGATAGAGGAAAGAATGTCTACATAAATGGCGGAGTTAGCTGCCGATGTCTAAATATATTGACGCCCTTTGGAGACGTAATGAGAAACTATGGGATGTCACCGAACAGTTCAGGGCTGGGTGTAAGACCCAGAAGGCCTCTTTGGTTGCTTCCAAGAAGAGCCTCACCTCTTGCAGAAGACGAGCAGACACAACTGAGGAGCACCACGTCAACATAATTTGATAGCAATTGACGGAGAACTCCAGAGACAATGGCACCCTCAAGCAACACAGGCCTGTTATGCGAAGGTCAGGGCCCTGTTTGGAGAAACCCAGTCACCTGAACTACAGGATGGAGATAGCTGGATGGAGTGTGAAGGGTGAGCCTTCCTGTCCTAGCAAGAGCTACCCCGGGCCGCATGCTGGTAGGGTGCTACACAGCCCTGGCCCTCACAAAGCCATGGGTGCCTCCCTCAGGGGCTGCCCCATATGCTGTCACCTCGCTGGGTGATGCTGAGCCAGATAAAGGGAGAACAGTGATTATATGCCAAGCAAGAGATAGCCTGTACAGGCAGGAGACAGGGAAATACCCCTGGGAATGGATTTTGAGAGTGCTGGATCAAGGGTCTGGAGTATATGACTACATAAGCAAGTCTACTCGACTACAGGCACTTTCTGGTGTCGTGGGATTTAACACCCTTGCAGATACATTTTGCAGTTTTAGGAGGCTCAGCTCTAAGCACGAACTCCATGAAGCCCGTCTGCCTGGTTTCCGACCTGCAGCTGACACCCACCGGCCAAACGAATGACCTTGGGCAAGTCCTGAACCTCTCTGTGCCCACTTATCCACCTGTAAGAAGGTGGCAATAGCAGGCATTTCCACCTAAAACTGTCCCGAGGATGAGTTATCATGTAGTGATAAGGCCCAGAAGAGAGCCAAGCACATAGTGAATGATGCATAAGTTGAGTTTCATGGATCCTGCCAAATTACCCTCCCAAGTGGCTGCCTTCTCCCTTTCCCCCAGCAAGTGAGCAAATGCACTGGTTTGCTCAGGACCTCTCCTACCCCCAGAATGGTTAAGCTCTCTAAGAGTCACAAACCTGCCGTGTGAAAATTGAGTTTTGATTTTAGTTTGCACCTTTAGGGTGAGTGATCGTGAGCATCTTTGGGGTATCCTAGACCATTGGTTGGACTTCCGGCTTCGTTGAATAAACGACAGCAACAGCGGGTTGGGGGAGGCTGGGAGAGGTGGGAAAACTCTGGCCTGCCAAACCACCACACCCACATGCCAATCAACCCTTGTAGGCACACAGCCTTGTGCCGATTTGATCACCTACTCTAAGAAAAAGAAAAAAAAGGTATCCAAATTGGAAAGTAAGAAGCTCAATTATCTCTGCTGCAGATGACATGATCTCACATGGAAAAAACCCTAGCATACACTGCACCAAAAAACGTTCAAAACCAGTAGACAAACTTAGTAAAGTTGCAGAATGGAAAAGCAAAATGCGAAAATCACTGGCATTTCTATGCCCTAACAACAAACTATCCAAAGAAGATAGACGGGAAACCAACGTATTTAGAATACCAGGAAAAGAACAAAACCCTTCGGAATACATTTATCCAGGGAGGTGAAAGGTGTGCATAATGAAACCGACCAAACACTGATGAAAGACTCAGAAGACAAATAAATGGGGACACATCCCGTGCTCATGGTCTGGAAGATGGTTAACACGTCTGTGCTACCCAAAGCCATTACAGTTTCAATGCCGTAAGTCCCCAGGAAAATGACAAAGGGGTTTTTCCCAGCACTAACAGAAACAACCCTGAAACTTCTGTTTCTTGACTGTGGGCCTCCTTGTCCATGTTCCTATCGGGCCCTACCTCTTGGTCTGGAACGGAGGCTTGAAGCTCCTCTGTGTGCCGGGTGATTGGCGTGCATCATGACATTTACTCTCCCAAGCTGATGAGCTGGGGGCGGCTCTCTCATTGACCCCTGCCTTACAGATGGGACACTGGGGCTCAGAGATGTGGCTCTCATTGGAAAGTATGTGCCTGGCCGCCAGAGGCGGCAGGACAGGAAGAAAGAGATGGATGGAGAGCTCCAATGCGCCCTGGCCCCAAGAACCTACCGGAGCGCAGCCACCCAGTCAAATGACAGGCGTCGGGGCAAACCAAGAGCCGGTGTCCGGATGGTTACAGCCCAGAGGCCCCGCCAAACAAAGGGAGCTCTTGTTGACAGAGGGTGGACCAATGAGAAGGCACGGTGCGGGCGTTGAGGGTGCACAGAAGCCACCGCTGTCTGGACATCTCCTACTGCCGCCTGGAGTGAGGACGGCGGTGACCTGCAGGCCTTGCTGTTCCTGTCGCGTGGCCCCCTTGGTTGGGCTTGGCTGGGCTTGGCTCTTCCCTCCCACCGTTACCAGGACGACCATCTCCGCACAGCCCAGGCTGCCCTGACCGGCTCCATGAGCTCCCCAGACTAGGTGTCCGTTTGGGGGGCCCGTTTCAGGTCAGAGGGTGGCGAGCAGGCTGGCGCCTGCACGGCCACTTCAGGAGCCCCTTGGGGCCACGGGAATGTCCACGGCGTCGATTTGGGGGTGCTGCACAGCAGCGAGGGCGAGGGTGAGGGCAAGAGCGGGTTCACAGATCCCGAGGGCTTCAGCTTCAAGTGTGAGAGCAAATTGACAGAGCAGGGGAGGGTGGTGCTCTGGGGCTAAGGCCGGCCTGACACCCCAGTAGACGACCAAGGGGACTGTGTGGACTACTCGTCCTACCTGACTGACGAGCCAGCTGCCGTCGTGCCGCTGCCCAGCATCCAGGGACACATGTCCTCAGAAAGCACGGCTGCCAAAGGGTCCACTGACATTTGGGCGGACCTGGAGGTCGATCCCAGTGGGAGTGGAGCCCTGGGCCCCAGCCCTGGAGAATGGCAGCAGGCCTCTGCCGGCCCTCTCCACCTCAGTGGTCCTGGGCCAGGCCCGGCCTGGGAGAATCCAGAAAAGGGGCTAGAAGAGTAGATGGAGAATCGGCGTAGATCCCCAGCAGCCCTCGGCGAAAGACCCCTCGGGGCCGTCTACCCACGTGTCTGATTCCGCAGAAGAGAGCAGCGGCTTACCACTGATGAGGGTGGGCATTCGCCGCAACGAAGGAAGCCAGGCCAAGCCCGGCAACCCCAAGAAGCCAGCAGACACATCCAGACACGTAGGCTTCCACTGCAAGGAGAGTTACCTGCCCGTGCCGGGCCGTTTCCTGACCTCTGCTCCCTGCGGACTCACTCCAGTCATGGAGAGGCCGGCTGTGGGAGAGCTGGAGGACTCTCCCGGAAAGAAAATACAGAGCAGGACCTGGGGAAAGGTGGAGGCCAGGCCCAGCTGCTCAGGAGCTGCCACTGCAGGGGCTCTGCCCCAGGGCCTTTCAAGGAGGAAGATGGCCCAGGAGAAGTCCCTAGGGGGTGCCTCTCAACTGGCCTCGGGGAGAGCCTTTACTGCCTGCGGAGAGAGACTCCCTCTGTGGAGAGGGCCACTCCCTCGGAGCCGGCCACCTTCCCGCCATTCTCTGGTGTGGGGACACATGGGATGTCCAAGAAACCCCAAAAGCCTAAGCACAGCAGCCCTGGGAAGAAACCTGCAGGAAGGAAGACCAGGGAGTCCCAGGCTGTGGCCAGAGAAGATAATGACCCAAATAGAGATGCAGTCCCAAGGGTCCATGGGAGTAGGCCTTGGGACTTGTCGCCCTCCTCTCCCTCTTCACCCTCCTCCTCTTCTGTCTCCCCCCACGCCTCCTCTCTTCCAGCACACACCTGTTTACCCATGTCCCCTCTGTCCCTTGCTCGAGGGTTGTCATCAGGAGCCCAGGGACACTAGAATGCCCAATCGTAGGGGCACACGTTAAGGGGAGCACTTGGTGTGTGACGGGCATGCCTTCGGACACTCTGCAGGGGTTCTACTTCCTCCTCCATGGAGGAGCTGGGAGGGAAGGCAGGGCTGGCAGCTGGTTTGGATGAGATGACCCCTTAAAGTGTGGGCTGCAAAGCTGGGGTGTGTAGGATCATCAACTTCCTGATTCCTCCTTCCTTAGCTGTTGCCTGAGCCACCTGGCAGGCTGCCTGCGCTATCTCAGTATCCCCAGTGTTTTCCCTGGCTGGGCTCTGCCTCCTGGCCTGGGACTGAGAGAGAAAGTGCTAATGAGATTAGGCTCCGAAGTCTCCATCTTACCACAATCCCTCCCCACCTGTACTCACTGCCCACCCCCACCGCCAGCCTGACTCAGACATTTCTGTTTTAGCTTCCCACACACAGGCCAGGGCTGCCTCGCCTGTCTGTGCGTCATGGAGAATTCAGCAGTGGTGACCCCAACATCAGAGCTCCCCAGCTTCTGGGACGTTCAGAGCCCTCAGCCTACAGCCTGGGAGGCCTCGTGCCCAGACGCCACGCACCCTCCGGTGAGTCTTGCGGATTTGATAGGGGTGGAGGGGAGAGGGGTTGGGAGGGAATCCTCTGGTTCTGTCGCTTCTAGGGGCTCAGCCTTGTTCCCAGGCTTCCCTGCCCACCCAGGCAGCTGTCCCACGGGAAACGGGGTGTCGAATGGACTGGCTTTAAGCCACATCCTCCTCTCAGTGGGGTTTGTGTGGTAGGGGGCAATTTGGAGCAGCGCCCCAAACTCCAGCTCTGGAAGGAGACTTTCGGCGGTACGGAGCCCTTTTCTGTTAAGTCCTGCTCAGCCACACTGGCTCTCCCAGGGCCTGGCTGTGGCTGCCGCGCTGCTGGAGTCCAACCAAGAGTCACAATGCTAGGGGGCCACAGGTACACATGGGCTTACACTGGGAAACAGGGAAGACAGTCCCAGAGGGAGGGTTGGAGTTGCTGGGCAGAGCATGGGCAGCATGTTGCCAGCAGAGGGTGACGGTGCTTCACTTTAGACCCTGCTAGGCCTTTTCCACCTCACTGGGAGGCTTGGAAGCTGGATTTTGTGTTCTCTTTCAGGTGACCAGCAACCACCTGTCCATTCCCCAAGACCAGAAAGGCAGCAGCAGCCCCCGGGAGCCCAGGACTGTCCTCGGGTAATGCTTTGTGTGGCTCTTAGAAATAGAGGTCCACACTAGATGGTGGGATCCGTGTCCAGGTTAAACTGACTTCTGCGTCCCCCTACCCCCCGCCTCCACCTTCCACACCCCATGGAGAGAGGATGCCTCCTTTCCATTGAGGATTCTGTGCCAACCCACCTCACCACTGGGCTGCAGGCTGTGGGGGCTGTACGGCCTGGGGGAGAGAGGGAGTCCGGAGAGAGAGCAGGCCAGAATTGACTAACCATTTATCTTCCTCTGGTGTCTGCTGGTCTAGTGCATCCAGCTGCAGAAGGAAATTGAGGACCTTACACAGCAATTAGGTATGACAGAGCTCTGGCCAGGGCAGGGATGGACAGCAGTGTCTTTCTGCAGGCGTGGGGGGCTGGGGTGGGCTGCAGGTACAGGCGGCGTCACTGGGACTGACTTTCCTCTGCGGAAGAGAACTAAGCAAAGCCTGGCCCTGGAGCCTTCTGTGCCTTTCCAGCTAGGGATGTGCACAGACAGCAATGTGTTGTCTGAACTCCATGTACACTTGGTCCACAAGTCACAGAGATCTGCTTTGCTTAGGACGGTTAGAGATACCACATGTGTTTTCCCTTTAACTGCTGCCTGGTATGGCTTGTATGGATTTTTGCTTACTGGCTGGCTTATCTGTCTTTGAAACATGTTCTGAACGGTTCTGGGTTGCCTCAACACCTGAGAACCACTTTCCCACTTAGAAGGCATTTCCACATTTAATTCAGGTGATGGGTGGGTGAGTCAGTCCCAGGGCTTGTGGGATTTCGCATTGCAGAGCTAGGTGGTTCCCCACAGGGGCAGGGGGTGGGTTTCTGTTTCCCCAGGTCTGGAGTGCCCGGTTCTGCCTCTGTTTCAGCAGCCATGCAGTTCCTCACTGACAAGTTCCAGGGCCTTTGAAGTGAGTGTGGCACACACCATGCCCCTTCCCACAATCCTGGTAGCTTAGGAGGGCTGTAGGCTGGCCCTGGCTGGTAGCCCATCCCTGAGCCTGCTCTGTTTCACAGGTTTGAGCCAGCGTCTTCCTACAAGACGAGCAGCTGGTACCTTTGGAGTTCTGGAGCTGCAGCCAAGCAGGTTCCCTCCGTATCCTCTTCAGCCAGGGCTTTCGCTCTTCCACTGAATTTGCACACTTTCCAATGCAGTTCAAAGCAGTTTGAAATAAAGTCATTCTCATATTCTGTGGTCTGTGATCTGCCCTCTGCGACTGTTGGGAGTGTTGGGGGATTCAGTGTGTTGCTCCCTTCCCTGACACTTGAAGAACAGTTCCCCTGGTGCTCTGTGGTGGGCCCACTCCTTGCGGGGCACCTGGGTTGGCCTCTGAGCAGCAGCCCTGCACTCGGGCTCACCACAGTGCCGTGGGTCTAGGTGCTGTGGGGGCCCTGCCTGGCCACAGCAGCATTTCCTGCCTTTCCCTTACATGCCCTGCTCATGTCCCTCCTCTTCTCCTCTTACTTCAGGGTCTCACAAGTCCCCTTCTTCAGCACTATCCTCTCTCCACTTCTCCAGGAACTGATGGTCTCCTAGAACCCTGGTCTTTCTCTCCTTTTCTCCTGCAGTTCACTGTCTCGGTTTTGCCCTGTCACCGTCCTTTCCATTGTGAGCATCCTTGCTCTCTCGTGTGGCTTGACGCTGGTGGTCTTTCCTGCACGGTTATTTCCGTGCTGTTGAGGAACACGTTGGAGCTTATCCTCCCACTCAGGAGACCAGTCTTCTTTCTGGAGCCATTATGTCCCTCTGGTGCCAACACACACATAGTCAGGTCATCTGGGCCAGAAACCAGGTAGCATCCTCAGTTCCTCTTAGCCCTCATATTTGAACCTCAGTTACCAAATCCCATCAGGTCTCCTCCTTAGTTTCAGTAGCCAGGTGGAGACAGAAGCCACATCCCAGTGGCTGGCTGAGCAAAAGGGAAGGTACGTGGAGTGCCGAAGAAAAGGGCAGGGTAGTCTCTTGGTTGGAGGTGGGGGCACTGAGTCTGTTCTGGTGCCTGCAGGCCAACCTTGTAGAAACTGCCCGCTGGCAGCTACACGGAAGGTGGATTCCTCATCCTTGGTGTCCTATAGGGGGCCAACAGCCCCTTCTCCAGCCAGTCGACTCCATACCCTTGATTTGAAAATGGCAAGGGTGGTGTGGATACTAGGCAGGGCAAGTGTGGATGCTAGGCCCAGCTGTTCTTTGATGGTCCCTGTCAAATACTGTTCCACCACCCGCAAGGCCTCAGGTTTTTGTGGACGTGATATTTCTGCATCCCTGATCAGTCTTTCAGATCGCCTCTCGAGGTTACACGAGATTTCCTCGAGTTCCCTGTTCTGCCTTCACCCTCCCTGAGAGTTGGGATCACCCGCTTCCTTCAGCCAGAATCCTGGACTGGGCAGGCCCCAGATTTGGGCACAGATTCCGGTTCCAGTGAGGAGGTGTGGGTAGGTTCTGCCAGCTCCCATCGCCAAGAGACTGGATGTTGAACAGATGAAGACAATAGAAATGCAGATACCATTCAAGGTTTGTGTGTGTGTGTGTGTGTGTGTGTGTGTGTGTGTGTGTGTGTGCGTGCGCCTGCTTGAGCATGCCCTTGCAAGCACTCGCTTGGGAATCAAATTAATCATGGGTGCTGTCCATTGAGGGAGAAAGGGCTGATTGACAGAGTGGAGGCAGTGGTGAAGGATACCTGAAGGAAGGATGGAATGCACAAAAGCAGAGCTGGGGTTCACTTTTTACAAGAGGTGTTGTTCAATTCTAACACCTAGAAGGCTGTGGAGTAGGATGAATGGGACATCCCCAAACACAGGGACGGGTGTTGGCGCTCTCAGAATGCTGGAGGTGCCACAGTAGGCTCCTGATCTTCCACCGGATGGATGGGATGTCTCAGCACTCCCCTGTGTGGGTGCAATGATAATACTTCAGAGTCGCTGGTTGGTGCCTTATCTAGGAATTGGGGAGCTCCCATGGGAGGGTGCCCCAATGCCAGCTAACAGAGACACGGGCAGGACGGACAGTGAGGGTGGAAAGTGGGGAATCGGGACTGCCCTGGGACAGCTGGTTGGGTTCGGTATTCGCCTTCCCCCATACTCTCTCTGTGTCTCCCTGCCAGGCCCGTGGTGTGAGCTCAGTGAGAGGGACCGTCACATATGCGGTGGGCCAATCACAGGCCTCAGACCTGGAAACGAATGGTGGTGGGGACCTACGCTATCCACCTCAAATCCCTAGCCTGAGATGGTTGACTTGATTCCTCGGGCCAAGGCTTTGATCCTGACACAGATGGTTGTTTCTTGGGAGGATAACACAGCGGGGTGGGCTCTGGAAAGGAAGTCTGTCAGGAACTCTCCAGCTTGGGTTTTTGCCACCGGGGACATCTATGCAGGTTCTGGTTGGGTGAGAACTCCAGCCCCAGACACTGGCCCGGGGGCCATGGGCCATGGTCGACAGGGTGTGGAAGGGGAGAAGCCTGTGGACGGAGTTGTGGAAGGCGTGAACCCATCCCTTGGCGGCTGGATTTGCCAGCCCCGTCTCTCAGCACACCACCTCGGTTCCATATTCAGACCACTTCCCGCACAATAATGGAGCTGTAACATGTACACTCCAGGCCATGGTCGGGCAGAGCCTTCCACTTCTAGGGGAAATAAGTGCAGAATCCGAGGCTCCTCGGATTAGAGGAATCCATTTGGGCCCCAGTGGAGAGGAGGAGGTCGAGCCTCTCCCCTTATTCAGTGCCCCCCTCTTGCTTTTCCCTCAAGTCTCCTCTCTCACCAAGAGGAATGTGGAGTCCGGCCTGGAGAGTCTTAGTCCCCCTCCTGCCTTGTCCCGCCACTCAGTTCATACGTGCTCCAGAGGTCTGCTGAGCTGTGTGCTTGCCCTTGACGCAGCCGCTGAGGCTGAGCCCTGAGCAGAATCTCACCTGCACTCAGTGCCAGAGATCCCACTGGTACATTTCCGGATGAGACCTCTTACTCGGTTGGCAGAAAAGAGCATCTCCCCTTCAGGCTCCAGCTGGGTTTGAAGGTGTGTGAGTCTCCTCACATGCATGCCAGTCAGAGTCCCCAAGGTTGGCCGTCCAGGCTGTGGTGGAGGCTTAGGGCACTGCACACGGAGATGTGAGATGGCAATCATAGGATCATAGTGGTCACGGTAACAGGATGAACTTTAGCCCACCTGGAACACAATTCTGGGTGAACTCGGACAATCTCATGCCCATCTGTCCTCAACCTGTACACCAAGATGTTTTCCTTTTCCCCATACTTTTTCTCATCATCCGTTTCCTCGAAGGATGAAGCCAGAACCCATGTTTGCCAGGTACGGTTGCGTAGGCTGTGGCCACCAGGGTGGCCATGCAAACACTACATGCGGGAATCCAGGGTGCTCAGTTCAGATGATCTAGCGTGAATGGCTCCCCTGTGGTTGTGCAATGTTGAAGTCTGGGTCACTACCACGCAGAGCAAGGAACAGAAGGTTGGCAGGGTGTTGGAACCCTCCTGTTTGCCCTACCCCAATCACTACTTCCCCCTTTGCACATCCCTCCAGAAGTAATCACTCTGCTGACTTTTCCAATAATCACTCACTTTCTTTAAAGGATTAATAATTGCCATTTAATAACCCTCACCAAGATATAAAAGTTAGAGGCAGTTAAATGTAAAATTTTATTTTTGAAACAATACACACACACACACACACACACACACGGAGAGAGCTCAGAAGTTGGCCATTTGACAAACAGTTATAAGGTGATCAAGCCAGGTAACTACTACCCAGGTCATGAATCTGTACATTGCACTTTTAGAGAGTTGCGGTCAGAATGTCTTTCTCTGAAGGAAACCAAATGCACATGATACGTACTGTGTGATTCCATTTATATGACATTCTGGAAAAGGCAAAATTCTAGGAGCAGAAAACAGATTGGTGGTTGCCAGGGTCTGAGAGTTAAGACCAAGTGTTCACTACCAGAGGGCATGAGGGAACCTGGCAGGGATGGCGATGCTCTATATCTATATATCTTGTGCTGGTGTTTCCACAGCTGTATGCATTTAGAAAATCCCATAGACCTGTGCGTAAGTTATAGCCCAATAGTCTTGACTTTTTAGAAAAAAGAATTGTCAGCAATACATCTTGAAAGGAAACTGACACTTAGTCAATAATTTTGTGACTACGAAGAGCATGTTTCTCTCCCCTAATCTGTTAATGTGGAGAATTATGGCACTTTATTTTCTGAAGGGAAATTAAATTTGTATTTTTGAGATGAAGCTAATATTTGTCATGCCACATTAGGTATTTTCCTTTTTATATCCTGAAGGCTTCCGTGTGCTAAGATTCTGGTTCTGATTTTTGCTTCTGTGTCATGAGCCTGTGATTGATCTGCAATGTTTCTCTAAGTGTCCTTGAAGTATTTGGTATCGAGGTTATGCCAAGCTCACACAGTTGAGTGGAGGATTATTCCTCCTTTTCAATTTTCTGCACGAGTTTGTGTCAAATGGAAGATATGTATTCCTAGGATGTTTTTCAGAATGTGGTGGGGAATCCTGGAGTTTATTCCTGGAAAGCCTTTGACTACTCATATCTTTCTGTAATGATTCTGGAACGGTTCAGGTTGGCCGTTCTTTCTTGTGTCAGTTTTGGCGGGTTTTGTTTCCTAGAGATCGGTGACCTTTTTCTTTGTTTTCAAACTGACTGGAATAAAATGGTCCATAATATCCACCTTCATCTCAGATTGCATTTGTTTAAATTTCAAAGCCACGGAAGAGTTGCAGGGAAAGCACAAGGAGCACTCATACATATATTCTTCTACTGAATCCTCCAGGTTTTTTTAGCATTTTCTGACATTTGCATTATCCCTTCCTCCAACCCATTCCCTGTCTTTCTCTGTGTGTGTGTGTGTGTGTGTGTGTGTGTGTGTGTGTGTGTGTGCGCGCGCGCTTGTATTTTCCATTATTTTGTGGAATCATTTGAGATCTATTTGAATCATTAAGATACATCATCCCCAAATACGAGAAAGCAGGGTCTTTCACAAAGCCTTAATGCCATCATGACACTCAGGAAATGTAACACTGAAACCACACAATTTTCTACTGTATGATCACATGAAACATTTTCTGATAGTCCCCATGGTCCCGTAGTATCCCTCATAGCTGCTTTCTAACTAAATTCTCTTTCCAACCAAACATCATGCTTCGCACTTAGTTTTCAAGTCTCTTTTGAGACAGGGTCACCCTCTGTTATAATGTGGAACTTTATACTGCAGCCTTGAGCTCCCAGGCTCAAGCTGTCTTTCCCCGCCTCAGCCTCCTGAGTAACTTGGACTACAGGCATGCACCACCATGCCCGGCTAATTTTTAAAATATTTTTTGTAGAGACTTCGTCTCGCTGTGTTGCCCAGGCTGGTCTGGAACTCCTGAGCTCCAGCTGGGTCTCCCAAAGTGCTAGGATTACGGGTGTGAGCCATGGTGCCCGGCCCGTCAAGTCTCTTCAGTGTCCTTTAAAGTGTGCTTTAAAGCAATGTTTAAAATTTCCTTTAAACCAGTGCAGTTGTTGTCAGGAAGCCCTTGAACTTGGGTTTGCCGAATGTCTTCCTTGTGATTAGACTCAGGTAGGTTTAACATTTTTGGCAGGACTACTCCATAGCAGATGTGCTGTCCTTCTTGGGGCATGACATCAGCAGATTCTCCATGTTGGTTTGTCTTATGACTGGTGATGTTCATCTTGACCATGTGGTCAGGGCACTATTCCAAATTACTCCATTGTGAAGGTGTCATCTTTTCTTTGTATTGAATTAGCCATGTGCTGTTACTGCATGAGCACTGTGTGATTATCCAGTCCCCCCACAATATCCTCTTTGTATCTTTTGGATGTCTGCATATGATATGATTTGGATCTGTGTCCCCAGCAAGTCTCATGTCAAATCGTAACTTCTAATGTTAGAGGTGGGACCTGGTGGGAGGTGACTGTATCATGGGGCTGAATCTTCAGGAGTGGTTTAGCAGCATCCACTTGGTGCTGTCCTCACAGTGGCGAGTGAGTTCTCATGAGTCTGATTGTTTAAAGGTGTGTGACACCACCGCCTGCTCTCTCTCTTGCTCCTGCTCCTAGCATGTAACAAGTACCTGCTCCTGTTTCACCTTCTACCATGATAGTAAGCTTCCTGAGTCCTCCCAGAAGCAGAAGCTGCTACACTTCCTGTACAACCTGCAGAACCCTGAGCTCTTTTCTGTATAAATGGCTCAGTCTTAGGTATTTCTTTATAGCAGCACGAGAGCGGACGTAACATGGTTTGTGCTTGTTTCTCCCTTTTCTTTCCTGATAGCAGTGCTCTTCCCCCTTATTTTCTTAACCAGTCTCAAAAGAGTTTTACCAATTTCATTCTTCTTCCAAACACCCAACTTCTGGTTTTGTGATTCTTATGCTTGTTTCCCCTTTCACTGATTTCTGCTTTTACTTTGATTATTTCCTTCTACTTTAGTTGGTCTTATCTTGTAACTTTTTCTCATTAATTGTATGCTGTCCTATTTCGCATGGTTTGGCTGTGTCCCCACCCAAATCTCAACTTGAATTGTATTTCCCAGATTCCCATGTCTTGTGGGAGGGACCCAGGTGAAGGTAATTGAATCATGGGTGCCGGTCCTTCTCATGCTATTCTCGTGATAATGAATAAGTCTCATGAGATCTAATGAGTTTATCAGTAGTTTCCACTTCTGCTTCTTCCTCCTTTTCTCTTGCTGCCACCACATAAGAAATGTCTTTCACCTTCCACCATGATTCTGAGGCCTCCCCAGCCATGTGGAACTGTAAGTCCAATTAAACCTCTTTTTCTTCCCAGTCTTGGTATGTGTTTATCAGCAGTGTAAAAACTGACTAATCTACTAAATTGGTACCAGTAGAGTGGGGCATTGCTGAAAAGATACCTGAAGATGTGGTAGCGACTTTGGAACTGGGTAACAGGCAGATATTGGAAGAGTTTTGAGGCCTCAGAAGAAGACAGGAAAATGTGGGAACATTTGGAACCTCCTAGAGACTTGTTGAATGGATTTGCCCAAAATGCTGATAGTGATATGGACAATAAGGTCCAGGCTGAGGTAGTCTCAGATGGAGATGAGGAACTTGTTGGGAACTGGAGTAAAGGTGACTCTTGTTATGTTTTAGTAAAGAGACTGGTGTCATTTTGCCCAGGCTCTAGAGATTTGTGGAACTTTGAACTTGAGAGAGATGATTTAGGGTATCTGGTGGGAGAAATTTCTAAGCAGCAAAGGATTCAAAGGGTGACTTGGGTGCTGTTAAAAGCATTTGGTTTTAAAAGAGAAACAGAGCATAAAAGTTCAGAAAATTTGCAGCCTGACAATGCGGTAGAAAACAAAATCCGATTTTTTGAGGAGAAATTCAAGCCAACTGCAGAAATTTGCATAAGGAGCAATGAGCCTAATGCTAATCCCCAAGACCCTGGGGAAAATGTCTCCAGGCCATGTCATAGACCTCCAAGGCAGCCCCTCCCATCCCAGGCCTGGAGGCCCATGAAAGTGGTTTCATGTGCCGGGCCCAGGGTTTCCATGAAGTGTGCAGCTAGGAACTTGGTGCCCTGTGTCTCAGCCACTCCAGCCATGGCTGAAAGGGGCCAACATAGAGCTCAGGCTGTGGCTTCAAAGGGTGGAAGCCCCAAGCTTGGCAGCTTCCATCAGGTATTGAGCCTGCGGCTGCACAGAAGTCAAGAATTTAGGTTTGGGAACCTCTGCCTAGATTTCAGAAGATGTATGGAAATACCTGGATGTCCAGGCAAAAGTTTGCTGCAGGGGTGGAGCCCTCATGGAGAACCTCTGCTAGGGCAGTGCAGAAGGGAAATGTGGTGTTAGAGTCCCCACACAGAGTCCCTACTGGGGGACTGCCTAGTGGAGCTGTGAGAAGAGGGCCACTGTCCTCTAGACCCCAGAATGGTAGATCCACTGACAGCTTGCACCGTGATCCTGGAAAAGCTGCAGACACTCAATTCCAGCCGGTTAAACCTGCTGGGAGGGAGGCTGTATCCTGCAAAGCCACAGGGGTGGAGCTACCCAAGACCATGGGAACCCACCTCTTGCATCAGCATGGCCTAGATGTGAGACCTGGAGTCAAAGGAGATCATTTTGGAGCTTTAAAATTTTACTGCCCTGCTGGGTTTTGGATTTGTATGGGCCCCATAACCTCTTTGTTTTGGCCAATTTCTCCCATTTCAAATGGCATATTTATCCAATACCCGCACATCCACTGTATCTAGGAAGTAACTAGCTTGCTTTGATTTTACAGGCTCATAGGTGGAAGGGACTTGCCTTGTCTCAGATGAGACTTCGAACTGTGGACTTTTGGGTTAATGCTGAAATGAGCTGAGACTTTAGGGGACTGTTGGGAAGCCATGATTTATTTTGAAATGTGAAGACATGAGATTTGGAGGGGCCAGGGGCAGAATGATATGGTTTGGCTGTGTCCCCATCCAAATCTCAACTTGAATTGTATCTCCCAGAATTCTCACATGTTGTGGGAGGGATCCAGGGGGAGGTAATTGGATCATGGGGGCTGGTCCTTCCCATGCTATTCTTGTAATAGTGAATAAGTCTCATGAGATCTGATGGGTTTATCAGGGATTTCTACTTTTGGTTCTTCCTCCTTTTCTCTTGCTGCCAACATGTAAGAAGTGCCTTTCATCTACCACCATGATTCTGAGGCCTCCCCAGGCATGTGGAACTGTAAGTGCAATTAAACTTCTTTTTCTTCCCAGTTCTGGGGTATGTCTATATCAGCAGTATGAAAACAGATTAATACACTATTTTAAATATGTGCTTTTAGCAGCCTATACATCCCCCTCAGGACTCCTTTACTTGTGCTGACAAGGGTTTATGAGTAGTATTTTTGTAGTCATCCAGTTCCAAATATGGGAAACAATGAATATTACAGCTTTCATGGAATGGGATCAGTATATTGTGGTGTGTTCATACAATGGAATACTATTTCAGCACTTCATCTAGGAAGTGCTAGATGAGGAATCAAAAGACCTGGCTCTCTCCTAACTTGCTGAAAAGTCCTTCCCCTTTCAGAACCTCCATTTCTCCATCTGTGAAAAGAGAAAGATGGCATGGAACAGTGCTTCTCAACCTGAGGTCCATGAACTTTCTGAAAAAGTGAAAGTACAAAGTACTCCTCTAAGGAATAATAGACACGAATCTTACAAAGATAGCATCGAATGAAAGAAGCAAGTAACAACACGGACATGTTTAATGACTCCATTCCGGTAACTTCAAATGACAGGCAACACTAACCTATCTTGTTGAAGAACGCATACTTAGGGTATAAAACCATAGAGAAGAGCAAGGAAAGGACAATCAGAAAAGCCAAGATGTTGGTTTCCCTTTGGAGTAGGAGTGGGGCTGAGCTCAGGCAGGGCCACCCCAGGAGGCTTTGGGGGATGCTGGCGGTGTTCTCCTCTGGGACCTAGGGGAACGTTTCCGTACAGATGCACTTGATAATCATGTATTAAACTGTGCGCATAGATTGTGATGTTTTCTTTCCATACATTGCCTTCCATCATAAGTGGAGAAAAAACAGTGCTAAGGGAAATAACATTGCATTAAACAGGTAAGTATTTTATAACTAGAAGGATAACCAAAATTATTTTCCCTATTTATAGCAGATCTCCTTGAGAGTAGTAATATCAGTTTATTGACAATAATAGCTTTATTTTCAACTTCTCATAAATTTCACTAAACATCATAGGAATGATACATAGTTGTGATATTGATTTTGACTTTTTAGTAAATATTTTATATTTGGATGGTAAGTTTTCATTCAGAATTTGTGATTTTGTACTGGAACCTCATGAACCTGGTAACTTGATACAGTTTCTCACAGGAGATCTGCCACCTCCCATCCACTTACTCTCAGAGGTGGAGGACCAAGAACTGGAGAAAAATAAATGACCAAAAAAAAATCTAAAAAGATGTGCCCTCATCAAAAAGGATGAGTTTGTGTCCTTTATAGGGACATGGATGCAGCTGGAAACCATCATTCTTAGCAAACTATCACAAGAACAGAAAACCAAACACCGCATGTTCTCACTCATAGGTGGGAACTGAACAATGAGATCACTTGGACTCAGGAAGGGGAACGTCACACACCGGGGCCTATCATGGGGAGGGGGGAGGGGGGAGGGATTGCATTGGGAGTTATACCTGATGTAAATGACGAGTTGATGGGTGCAGCACACCAACATGGCACAAGTATACATATGTAACAAACCTGCACGTTATGCACATGTACCCTACAACTTAAAGTATAATAATAATAAATAAATTAAAAAAAAAAAAAAAAAGATGTGCCCTCAATGTAATATGTTAATTTGACCAGGTGAGGGCAGTGCCGTTTTAAGCTGTTTGCTGGGAAGCTTGTAGCGGCAGCTGGTGATTTCACGCCTTTTCGATTTGTCCTCTTCTCTAAGGTTAGCTGTTGGGATTGAAAGGGCCATTTGTGCCAATGAAGGTGGAAGCAGTGTTGGCAATTCTTCTGATGGGCTGCATCTCCTTTGCCCGCTTGGCACTTCCATCTTAACACCAACCTTGCCAGCAACTTTGCCCAGCAACTCTTTTCTTCCTCTTTCTTCTCCTCAGGCCCAACCAAGACCACTGATGTGCTAGACAAAGCACGGGACCCTGACAAACAGTGATAACAGGCTGGAGTGCACAGCCTCTTGGGGCCTTATTGTTTGTTGCAACTTTCATGGGATGGGTTCAATACATTGTGGTGCATTCACACAATGAAGTACTATTTTAGCAGTGTAGAAGTACAAAGTACTCCTCTACAGAATAATAGGCAAGGCCAGAGGCATTTTCCTAAAAATCAGCCTCCATCCAAGAATGAGTTTCCCCTGCTTTTGTTTCTAGTCTTGTACTCCTCCAGAGTGGCTCGAGTGAAGTCTCCACACTGGTTTGTGGCTTTAATACGGTCAAATAGGAAGACTGTTGTGGTTATTTATTTCATCAATTGATGAAACAAAATAAAAACTCTTCTCTGGAGCCGGGCACAGTGGCTCATGCCTGTCTGGGAGGCCAAGGCAGGAGGATCGCTTGAGCTCAGGATTTCAAGACCTGCCTGACCAATATGGCAAAACCCTGTGTCTATGAAAAATACAAAAAATTAGGCAAGTGTGGTGGCACATGCCTGTAGTTCCAGCCACTTGCGGGGCTGAAGTGGTAGGATCACTTGAGCCTGGAAGGTAGAGCCTGGCAGTGAGCTGACGAAATCACCACTGCACTCCAGACTGGATGACAAAGTGAGACCCTGCCTCAAACAAACAAACAAAACAAAACAAAACAAACCAACAAACAAACTATTCTCTGGTTCTCTGGGGACCACCCCTCTGCCTAGAGATAAATAGCATTTCCCATGGTAAGTGCTGCTCCATTGTCTGATCCCATTGTTTAGAAGTCCAGCAACTGTAAGGACTTACTTAAGGGTGTATGAGAAGCAGAAATCAAGGAACCACTTATGTTGAAACTTTACTTTAAATTACTACTTAAGTAAAGGGTCTTCTCAGATTCTCGTTAGGGATTTTTCATCTACATTTTTTTTGAGACAGGGTCCCACCCTCTCACCCAGACTGGAGTGCAGTGGCATGCTCATAGCTCACTCCAGCCTCCAACTCTTAGGCTCAAGCCATCCTTCTACCTCAGCCTTCCAAAGTGCTGGAATTCCAGGTGTGAGGCAGCACACCCAGCCTTTTTCATCCCTTTAAACTAAATTTTCTTTATTGCTAATTCTATACCATTAGAAGAAATTCAAGAGAAAAAATTATTTTGGAAATAATTCTAGGACACAAACACCTCAACTGATTTTTTTTTCTCCATAGTTCTTGCTCTAAGATCATAGAAGTGCAGAATATTGGAACTAGAAGAACTCTTGGAGAAATTTAACAGGCCAACTCATGGTAAGTGTGCAAGTGAGGAATCTAAGAGGGGCAGTGCCACGTCAAGGCCACCAGATAGTTCAAGGCTGCACCTCCTCAGACTCTATTTTGTCCTTCAGCAGGGCAGAAGCCACTCTATCTCCTCATACACAGGCCTCATGTGGATTGATATCGAAGTTGGTGCAGCTTCTTCCCAACCTCTTGACTAGTTCTAAGCACAGCAATCCATCCCATTTGCTGTCAGTTACAGCTAGAGCCAGATTAGCTCATGAGAGCATCTTAGGTGAAGAAGCAGCTGTTGCCTTTACTCTGTCCATAGGACCTGTGGTGTGCTGGGGTCACTCCGGATGGTTGTCTCTTGGTATTGTACAGTTCTGTACAGGCACAACAGATGGCAGAGTAAGGCAAAACAAGCGCTAGCTGAGGAGTCAAAAGAACTGGCTCTCTCCTAACCTGCTGAAAAGCACTTCCCCTTATAGAACCTCCATTTCCCCATCTGTGAAAAGAGAAAGGTGGCCTGGAACAGTGCTTCTCAACCCGGAGTCCATGAACTTTCCGAAATTGTGTGCGGAGTTGTGGGAGGTGGTGTATGCAGTCTCTTAGGAAGAGTGTATAGAGATTTCAACTCATTCAACAACACTGAGGGGAAACTATGCAAATTTTTACCTTCATAGTTTGTGTCAGTTAATTGTGGTATATTTGTATGATGGAATTCCTTTTTTTTTTCCCCCCCACAATGGAAATGTCCTGGGTATTCTTAGGTATACTATCTGTTTTTAAGAAAAGTCCATTACCAAGATATAACAAATTACATAAAGTTAAATATTACATGATATTTATGAAGCATACTATACATATATACAAGTTTAGAAAACCAATCAACTGTGAATGAACTGTTGTGAAGTGATGAAAGCATGTATTTAGCACCAAGGTCAAGAAAGAGTACCATTGCAGTTCTAGAGGTGTTGTATGTATTTCATTGTGTTAAAGACACCAAATATAGAATGCTACACAATTTATGATTCCATTTGTGGGACAATCTTAAAACTGGAAAACTACACATACAGAAAACTAATCAGTCATTTCCAGGTCTGTGGATTGTGAGAAGTGTTTAACTACAAATGTGTGTTATTTGTTATTAGCAATTTCATCCCTCTTTATTTTGAAATGTTGTTTAATAGTGATTATCAAGGGCACCTCTATAGAAACACCCCTATGTCACAGAGGAGAAAACCACCAGCATTCCCCAAAGCTCCTGGGGTGTCTCTGCCTGATCTCAGCCTCATTCTTCCTTCAAGAGGAAACCAGCACATTTACTTTTGTGATCATCCTTTCCTCTTTTTCCTCTACGTTTTTTTTGTCCTATGTCCTATATTACATTCTTTTAATAGTACAGTTTGCCTGCAGACAACATGATCCTAAATCTAGAAAACCCCGTAGTCTCAGCCCCAAAGCTCCTTAAGCTGATAAACAACTTTAGCAAAGTCTCAGGATACCAAATCAATGTGAAAAATCACTAACATTCCTATACACCAACAACGGTCAAGCAGAGAGCCAAATCAGGAACACAGTCCCATTTGTAATTGCCACACACACACACAAGATACCCAGGAATACACCACATCAGGGAGGTGAAAGATCTCTACAAGAGGAACTACAAAACGCTGCTCAAGGAAATCAGAGATGTCACAAACAAATGGAAGAACATTCCTGCTCATAGATAGAATCAATATCATTAAAATGGCCATACTGCCCAAAGCAATTTGTAGATTCAATGCAATTCCTATTAAGTTACCTTTGACATTCTTCACAGAACTAGAAAAACTATTTTAAATTCATATGGAACTGAAAAAGAGCCTGAATGGCCAAGGCAATCCTAAGCAAGAAGAACAATGCTGGAGGCAGCACACTACACAACTTCAAACTATACCACAGGCCTATAGGAACCCAAACAGCATGGTACCGGTACGAAAACAGACACAGAAACCAATGGAACAGAATAGAGAACCCAGAAATAAGGCTGCACACCTACAACTATCTGATCTTTGATAAACCTGACAAAAGCAAACAATGGGTAAAGGATTCCCTATTCAGCAAATGATGCTGGGATAACTGGCTAGCCATATATGGAAGATTGAAACTGGACCCCTTTTCTTTACACCAGGTACTAGTCCATTCTCTTGCTGCTAATAAAGACATACCCGAGACTGGGTAATTTATAAAGAAAAGAAGTTTAACGGACTCACAGTTCCGCATGCCTTGGGAGGCCTCATAATCATGACAGAAGGCGAAGGAGGAGCAAAGGCATGTCTCACATGGCAGCAGCAAAGAGAGCATGTGCACGGAAACTGCTCTTTATAAAACCATGAGATCTTGTGAGACTTATTTGCTGTCATGAGAACAGCAAAGGAAAAATCTGCCCCCATGATTCAATTACCTCCCACCGAATCCCTCCCAGGACATGTGGGGATTATGGGAGCAGCAATTCAAGATGAGATTTGGGTGGGGACAGAGCCAGACTATATTACACCATATACAAAAATTAACTCAAGTTGGATTAAAGACTTAAATATAAACCCCCAAACTATAAAAGTCCTGGAAGACAACCTAGGCAATCATATTCCAGACAAAGTAACAGACAAAGATTTCGTGACAAAGACACCAAGAGCAATTACAACAAAAGCAAAAATTGACAAATGGGATATAAATAAACTACTGAGCTTTGCCCACTAAAGGAAACTATCAACAGAGTGAACAGATAACCTACAGAACCGGAGAAAATTTTTGCACACGATGGATCTGACAAAGATCTAATATCCAGGATCTATAAGGAACTTAAACAAGTTTAAAAAACCACCACCACCACCACAACAAAAAACAACCCCATTAAAAAGTGGGCAAAGGACATGAACACTTTTTCAAAAAAAGACATACATGAAGCCAACAATCCCATGAAAGAAAGCTCAGCGTCACTGACCATTAGAGAAATGCAAATCAAAACCACAATGATTTACCATCTCACTCCAGTTAGAATGGTGATCATTAAAAAGTAATAATAATAATAATAACAGATACTGGTGAGGCTGCAGAGAAAAAGGAACACTTATACACTATTGGTGGAGTGTAAATTAATTCAACCATTGTGGAAGACAGTGTGGTGATTCCTCAAAGACCTAAAGACAGAAATACCATTTGGCCCAGCAATCTCATTACTGGGCATATACCCCAAGGAATATAAATCATTCTATTATCAACACACATGCATGTGTATGTTCACTGCAGCACTATTCACAACAGCAAAGACATGGAATCAACCTAAATGCCCATCAACAGTACACTGGATGAAGAAGATGTGGTACATATACACATAGCATATTATGCAGCCATAAAAAAGAATGAGATCAGGTCCTTTGCAGGAACATGGTTGGATCTGGAGGCCATTATCCTTAGCCAACTAATGCAGGAACAAAAAAACCAAATACCACATGTTCCCACTTATAAGTAGGCACTAAATAATGAGAACACAGGGACACAAAGAGGGGAACAACACACACTGGGGCCTATCGAATAGTGGAGTGTGGGAGGAGGGAGAGTAGCAGGAAAAATAACTAATGGGTACTAGGCTTAATCACTGGGTGATGAAATAACTTCTACAAGAAACCCCCATGTTACAAGTTTACTCATGTAACAAACCTTTACATGTAGCCCTGAACTTAAAATAAAAGTTAAATTCAAGAAATACTAATAATATGATTTGGTGTTGACTGTTATGTACTTTTATATTAGTGGAATCACAAAATATGTTCATATTGCTTGCTTCTTGTGTTTAATGTCAGGAGTTTGGTTTTGGATATTTAAATTTGAGATGTCTATTAGGTATCCACGTGGAGATGTTGAGTAGACAAAGGTCTGGCTCTGGGCTAAAGAAATACATATGGGAATAATCATAATATCAATATTTTTCTTCAGGGTCCACTCCAGAGACAGAAATTACACCACTTTTTCTATTGAGTTATGTTAAAATACATAGAACATAAAATTTACTATCTTAAGCATTTTTCAGTTTTCAGTTCAGTAGTGTTAAGTATACTCGCAGTGCTGCGGAGCCAATCTCTAGCATGTCTTCCATTGCAAAACTGATATGTATACCTATTAAACAACTCCTCGTTTTCCCCTGCCCCCTAGCCTCTGGAAACCACCACTCTACCTTCCGTTTCTGAGTTTGAATATTTTAGATCTGTCATACAGGGTGGAATCATGTAGTATTTGTCCTTTAGTGACTGGCTCATCTCATAGCATAATATCCTAAAGTTTTATCCACATTATAGCATGTATCAGAATTCCATCCTTTTACAGGCCAAATCATAACTCATCTTAAAGGCCAAATAATAACGTACCATACTTTGTTTCTCTATTCATCCATCAGTGGACACTTGGATTGCTTCCATCTCTTGGCTCTCATGCATAATGCTGCTATGAGCAGGGATGTACAAATATCTATTTGAGACTCTGATTTCTATTCTTTTGGATATAGACACAGAATGGAATTACTGGATCATATGGCAGTTCTATTTTTAATTTTCTGAGTAACTGCCATTCGGTTTTCCACAGCAGCTGTGCCATTTTACATTCCCATCAACAGTGCACAAAGGTTTCAGTTTCTGCACATCTTCACCAGGATCACATCAGTTTTATTGAACAAATGGAATTGATTTCAAATTTTTTGTATTTTATTTTTGTTTATATTTTAATTGACAAAATTGTATATATTTATAGTATACCACATGATGTTTTGAAATAGGTATACATTGTGCAATGGGTACATTAGGCTAACTACAATATGGTTGAACTCATATACCTTTCATCTTTTGTGCTGAGAACACCTAAAATCTATCTACCTTCTTAGCAATTTTCAAGTATTTGTTATTATTAACTATAGTCACCATGTTTGCAATAGATCTCTTGAACTTAGACTTCTTGTCTAAATGAAGTTTTGTATCCTGTGACCAGTGTCTCCCCAGTCGTCCCCACCCCCAGACCCTGGTAACCGCCATTCTATTCTCTATTTCTAAAAAGTTTGATTTTTTAAGATTCCGCATCCCAGTGAGATTATACAGTGTTTGTCTTGCTGTGCCTGGCTTATTTCATTCAACATAATATATTCCAGATTCACTCATGTTGCCACAAATGACAGAATGTCCTTTTGTCTTTTTTTAAAGGCTCAATACTATTCTATTGTGTGTAGATATACACATGTGCTTTATTCATTCATCCACTGATGGGCTCTTAAGTTGATTTCATGTCTTGGCTGTTGTGAACAGTGCTGCAATGAATATGCGAGTGTAGATATTTTCGACATACTGATTTCATTTCCATTGGCCATATATCGAGTAGAGGGATTGCTGAATCAACTGATAGTTCTGTTTATAATTTTTTAATTTTAATTTTTAATGGATTTGTGATAGTTGCACATATTTATGGTGTACATGTGATATTTTGCTGCGTGCATATAATGTGTAATGATCAATTCAGGATATTTGGATTAGCCATCACTTGGAATATTTTTCATTCCTATGTATTGGGAACATTTGAAGTCCTCTCTTCTGGCTATTTTGAAATTTATAATACATCGCTGTTAACTCTACTCACCCTATTCTCTGACTAAACATTAGAAATTATTCCTTCTGGTTTTGTTTTTTGTTGTTGTTGTTGTTTGTTTGTTTTGTTGTTTTGTTTTGTTTTGTTTTTTGAGACAGGGTCTGACTCTATCACCCCAGGCTGGAGTGGAGTGGTGCGATCACAGCTCACTACAGCTTCAACCTCCTGGGCTTAAGTGATCCTCCTGCCTCAGCCTCCAGAGTAGCTGGGATGACTGGCGCACACCCATATGCTGGGCTAATTTTTTTTATTTGTTATTTTTATAGACAGAGTTTAGCTATACTGTCCAGGCTGGTCTTGTACCCTTGAGCTCAAGCGATCTGCCCTCCTCGGCCTCCCTAAGTGCTGGGATTACAGGCGTCAGTCACCATGCCCAGCCTAGAACTTATTCCTTCTTTTTAACGGTATGTTTGTACCTATTAACCAACTGCTCTTCTTTCCAACGCCCTGTCCCCCATTCCACACATCCTTCCCAGCCTCTCATATCTATCACTGTATTCTCTATGAGATCAGCTATTTTAGCTCCCACATATGAGTGAGAACGTATGGTATTTGTCTTTCCGTGCCTGGCTTATTTCACCTAACTTAATGACCACCAGTTTCATCCAGGTTGCTACAAATGAAAGAATTTCATTCTTTTTGTGGCTGAATCATATTTCCTGTGTATATTTTCTTTACCCATTCATCCACTGATGGACACTTAGGTTGATTCCATATCTTGGCTATTGTGATGAGTGCTGCAATAAACATGGGGGTGTAGGTATCCCTTTGATATTACCGATTTCCTTTCTTTTGGATAAATACTTGGTAGTGGGATTGCTGGATAGTGCTATTTTTAGTGTTTTGAGAAATCTCCATACTGTTTTCCACAGTGGCTGTATTAATTTCCATTCCGATCAACAGTGTATAAAGGTTCTCTTTTCTTCACATCTTCGCCAACACTTGTTCTCTTTTATCTTTCTGATAATAGCCATTTTACCAGGTGTGAAGTGATAGCTCATTGTGGCATTTCCCTGATGATGTGATGTTGAGCATTTTCATACAACTGTTGGCCATTCGTATGTCTTCTTTGGAGAAATGTCTATTCAGATCCTTTGCACATTTTAAAATCAGGTGATTTGTTTTCTTGTTATTGAGTTGAGTTCCTTATATATTTTGGATATTAACTCCTTATCAGATGTATAGTTTGAGAATATTTTCTCCCACTCTGTAGGTTGCCTCTTCACTCTGTTGATTGGTTCCTTTGTTGTGCAGAAGCCTTTCAGTTTGATGTAATCCCATTTCTCTATTCTTTCTTTGATTGCTCATGCTTTTGGGGTCATAGCGGAAAAATTATTGCCCAGATCAATGCCATGGATGTTTCTCCCTATGTTTTCTTCTGGTAGTTTTATAGTTTCAGGTCTAACGTTTAAATTCGGAGTCCAATTTGCCTTGATTTTTGTATATGATATGAGACAAGGGTCCCATTTCATTCTTCTGCATGTGGATATTCAGTTTTCCCAACACCATTTATTGAAGAGACAGTCCTTTCACCATATGTGTTCTTGGCATCTTTGTTGAAAATCGCGTGATGATACCTCACCAGCCCACTGTTGTGGCTTTGTAGCACATTCCATATCTATCATATTCTAGAACACTGTAATGCTACTAGTCTGGCCCAGAAAAGGTTTAAATGTTGAATTCACTTAAATTGCATTTGTTGCACCATCATGGAATCCTGATGTGTATTATTTACGGTGGAAGTAGGCTCCAAGGTGTAGAGAAAACTTGGGTCTTGGATAATATGGACCTTTTCATCCTCAGACTTGTTAGGAGTACATATCTTGGTCTTGACACCAGTATTTTTCAGTTATCTATGTAACTGCCTTTATTACACCTGGTTATCACAATTCAATTCTCAGGTGCTGCAGAAAAATCTACCTCTTTCAGACTGTAGATGGAAATAACTGTGAAAAAAAAGATGCAAATATCTTCTGGTTTGTGCTATATACACTGCTTTATATTTACTGCCCACATCTTTCATAAGGATACGAATTATTAAGAGTCAGTCTTGTTTTGCTTTTCAAAGACATTTTGTAGAGATTTTTCACTAAGGTGAATCTGATTTTATCTACTTGATTCTGTATAGATTAACTAAATATGTATAATAAACTTTAAAAAAGAAAATCACGTGACAATAAACGTATTAATTTCTTTCTAATCTATTATGTTGGTCGATGTGTCTGTTTTTATGCCAGTACCATGCCATTTTGATTACTCTAGCTTTTATTATATTTTGAAATCAGGTTGTGATTCCTCCAGCTTTTTGCTCAAGATTGCTTTGGGTAACTGGAGTCTTTTGTGGTTTGACGCGAATTTTAGGATTGCTTTTTCTATGTATGTAAAAATAGCATTGGAATTTTGATAGGGATTGCATTGAGTCTGTTGATTGCTTTTAGTTTAAACAATATTGTTTAAATATTGGACATTTAAACAATATTGTTTCTTCCAATCCATAATCATGGGATAGCTTTCCATTTATTTATGGCTTCCTTGATTTCTTTCATCAGTATTTTACAGTTTTCAGTGTACAGATCTTTCACCTCCTTGATTGAATTTATTCCTAAGTAGTTTATGTTATTTTTGAGAGCTATCGTAAATGGGATTGTTTCCTTGATTTCTTTTTCAGGTAGCTACTGATTTGTGTATGTTGATTTTGTATTTTGCAACTTTCCTTAAAATTCATTTGAATTTTAAGGTTTTTTGTAAAATATTTTAAGATTTTATGTGTATAAAATCATGTCATCTGCAGGCAGAGGTAATTTAATTTCTTATTTTATTTCTTTTCTTTTTTGAGATAGGGTCTCACTTTCTCACCCAGGCTGGAGTGCAGTGGTTTGATCTCGACTCACTGCAGCCTCAGTTTCCTGGATTCAAATGATTCTCATGCTGTAGCCCCCCAAGACACTGGGACTACAGGCACACGCCAGCATGCCCGACTAACTTTTGTATTTTTGGTAGAGACAGGGTTTCTCCATGTTGCCCAGGCTGGTCTCGACCTCTTGGCCTCATGTGATCCACCTGCTTCAGACTCCCGAAGTGTTAGGATTACAGGCATGAGCCACCACTCCCAGTAAACTTGTTATTTTCTGATTTGTGTGATTTTCAATTTTTTCTCTTGCCTAAGTTTATTGGCTAAATTTTTCAGTATCATGTGGCATAGAAGTGGTGAAAGGGGGCATCTTTGTCTTGTTCCTGATACAGGTAGTATTAAAACCAGGGTCTTCCATCAGCTATGGCAAGAGTGTAGTGAAAGAAAAGAATCAGACCAAGGATTGAGCCCTGGGGCTCTCTATTTGTAAGAATTTGGGGAGAAGAGAACTTCCGCATAGCTGAACACATGGAGGTTCCTGGAGGGAGGTGCACCAAGAGAGGGCATGGAAGCTCCATGCCCCTTCTCACATACTGTGCCCTATACATCTCTTTCATCTGGCTGTTCATCTGTAACTTTGTCATCTTCTTCATAAAAAATGGATAAACATATTTACTGATCAGTGTTAAAACCCAACACGATACAGTAACATGATTTTGTGCACTTAGAGGAGAAATATTACCTAATTAAGTGGAAAATTGTGCAAAGGGCCTCTGGAAGACCTTCACTCTAAGCTGTTTTGTAGGGAAACATTTCATTTAGAAGTCTGGACATTTTTTCTTCAGTTTGCTCTAATCTACATTCACCGAGTAGAACTTGTATTGATCACTGGGTCCCAGTTTATTTCAGGGTTCTGTGGGATTCTTTCTGTCCCAACTAGCATCTGGGTTAAACAGTGCCAGATGAAAGACATGCAGACCTGCTCTAGTGCCTCCTGCTCAAATACATACAAAGAGAGGGATGTCAAACTCGAATGCATTCTGGCCTGACCAATGGTGGAGCTTGTGTGTAGCCTGGAAGGAGAGAAGAAAAATATTTCAGGCCCGGATCTAAGTAGTCTAATGCAGTGTTTGATTTTTGGAGGAGACTTAGGTAAAACAGAAGAGTTAATAATACTCCTTGTTTCATAACATGCTACTCGTTACTGATGTGAGGCCCTATTTGTTTATTTATTTTACAATGCTAGGTGCCCCCATTTGCCTATTACCCAATCCAAGAGCTAGACTATTACTAGTAACTTACTTATATCCACCTCTAAGCTCCCCCTCACTGCATCCTCATGACCCTTCACTCCCACCAGAAGCAACCCTAACCTGAATTGTGTAGTTGGCATTCTTTTGATTTTTGTTGCAAATAAGTATATACTCTTGTTTTCTTTTTTGAGGCAGGGTCTCACTCTGATTGTTCAGTATGGAGTGCAGTGGTATGATTTTGGCTCACTGTAGCCTCGACCTCCCTGGCTCAGGTGATTCTCCCACCTCAGCCTCCTGAGTAACTGGGACTACAAGAGCGCGCCCTGACACCTGGCCAATTTTTTTTGTAAAGACAGGGTTTAGCCATGTTGCCCAGGCTGATCTCAAACTCCTGGACTCAAGCCCTCCATCTGAATCTGCCTCCCAAAGTGCTGGGATTACAGGCGTGAGTCACTGTGCCCAACCATTATCCTCTTCAGTTTTGCTTGATATTGAGTTTTATAAAAAGGGTATCACACCGCATGTGGTCCTGTGGGAATTGCTTTTCTCAAACTAACATTTATCCATTGTTGAGCATAAAACTGCAGTTCCCCCATTTGCCTTGCTACATAATATATCATGGTGTGGATTTGTCACAGTTTATCTAGTCATTCTCTTGTTCGTGAGCATTTGTAGTGTGACCAGGTTTTTGCTACTGTGGCCAGAACTGCTGTGAAATTCTTCTCCAGTGGACATTGAGAAGAATTGCTGAGTTGTGAATGTTCAACTTTATGTACTGATGACACATTGTTTTCCAAACTGGTTGTGTTCATTTATATTCCCAACATGTGGCTAGCTGTGTGAGATCCCACTGCTCTGCATCCTCTCTAACCTTTGATGTTGCTAGGTTTCTAAATCTTTGCCAATCAAATGAGTATAAGATTTATGTTGTAGTCATGTTTAGCATTTCCCTGACTACTGATGAGCTGAGCATATCTTCACGTGTTTATTGGCCACATAGTTTCCTTCTTCTGTGGAATTCCTGTTCATAATCTTTGTCTACTTTCCTACCCGACTGTTTGCCTTTCCTTATTGATTTCTAGGAGTTGTCAAAATATATTCTTGATACCAGCCTTTTGTCAATTGCATGTAGGATAAATATCTTCTTCCAGCTTGTACCATGTATTTCCACTTTTATATGATATATTTTAAAATTGATGTAGAACAGGTCAGGAGAGGGGGGTCACACTTGTAATCCTAGAAGTATGGGTGGCCAAGGTGGGTGGATCACCTGAAGTCAGGAGTTCGAGACCAGCCTGGCCAACGTGGTGAAATCCTGTCTCTACTAAAATACAAAAATCAGCCAAGTGTGGTGGCAGGTGCCTGCAATCTCAGTTACCCAGGAGACTGAGGCAGAAGAATCGTTTCAACTCAGGAGGCAGAGTTTACAATGAGCTGAGATCATGCCATTGCACTCCAGCCTGGGTAACAAAAGTGAAACTCTGTCTCAAAAAAAAAAAATTAAAAGATGAAAAATAAAAAAAATGATGTATAACATACATACAGAAAATCACAGAAACCTAAGGGTACAATCTTAACACAGTTCTACACCCATGTAACCACCATGCATATCAAAATAGAGAACATTTTCAACAGCCTCCATCCCCAAAAAGAGAATTTTGAGAGAAGATGAGGAACCAGTAAGGAAGATTGAGGAGTGATCACTGAGATTGGAATAAACCCAACGTCTTCTCCTTCTGGTAATGGCAGACTAGATAATTCAGATAAACCCTCTGTGTTGACCATCACTTAGTTGGCCATCTGGTTGCACTCAGTCTACAGCCTTGCTCTCTCTCTCTCTGATGATTGGGCTGATACTGCATAGTTCAATGACCCAACCCTCTAGTCATGTGGTTGGTCTTTCTAGTATGGCCAACCTCCATTCAGAGTCATCTCATTACATAAACTATCTAGGGGCCTACCATGATTCACCTCATTAGCATAAACCATGAAGCGTGGTCCATGGGGCCCACCAGGAATAACAAAGCCGCACCTATCTCTTGGGAAATTGCAAGGGATTAGAGGTTATCTCCCAGGACTCAGGGACAAAGTCCAGGCAAATTCTTTATTATACATTAAGTGCACAGAAAAATGCACATTATAGAAAAAATTCATCTTATTGGGATAGAAATATACTGCTATGGTTTGGATACGATTGGTCTGTCCCTGCCAAAAGTCATGTGGAAATTGGATCTCCAGTGTGGTGGTGTTGGGAGGTGGGACCTTGTGGGAGGTGTTTGGGTCATGGAGACAGAACCCTCATGAACAGCTTGCTGCCGTTCTCGAGGTAGTGAGTGAGTACTGGCTCTGGTGAGACTGGATTAGTGCCCACAATGGTGGGTTTGTTATAAAGCCAGCATGCCCCTCAGGTTTTCCCTCTTTGCACATGTCTGCTTCCCCTTTGGCCTTTTCCACTATGTTTTGGCCTAGGAGGTGGCTGTCACCAGAAGCTGAGCAGTTACTTTTGCCATGCTTCCTTTACTTCCCAGCTTGCTGAATCATGAGCTAAGTAAACCTCTTTTATTTTTAAATTACCCAGTCTCAGGTATTCTGTTACAGCAACACAAAACAGACTAAGACACAGACTAGCAATGTCCCAGTAGAGGGAAAAATGGTAGTAAGTTGGTGCAAAAGTAATTGCAGATTTTGCCGTTACCTTTTTTTTTTTTTTTTTTTTTTTGACAGAGTTTCTTTCTTGTTGCCTAGGCTGGAGGGCAATGGCTGAATCTCGGCTCACTGCAACCCCCGCCTCCCAGGTTCAAGCGATTCTCCTGCCTCAGCCTCCCGAGTAGCTGGGATTACAGGCACCCCCCACCACGTCTGGATTTTTTTGTGTGTGCTTTTAGTAGAGACGGGGTTTCACCATGTTGGCCAGGCTGGTCTGGAACTTCTGACGTCAGGTGATCTGCCCACCTTGGCCTCCCAAAGTGCTGGGATTACAAGCATAAGCCACCGCACCTGGCCCGTCATTACTTTTAACAGCAAAAACTTCTGCACCAACCCAACACTACAAACAACTCAATGCATGTAATTCAACAACTTGAATTGTTGTTGAATGGACTAATTCTTTTAAAAACACAAATTATCAAAACTCACCCAATATAAAATAACTTGAATAGTCCTGTAAAGACATTGAACTTTGGGAGGCCAAGGTGGGAGGATTGTCTGAGCTCAGAAGACCAAGACCAGCCTGGGCAACAAAGTGAGACCCTATCTCTACAAAAAAAATTCTATATAGAAAGAAATGGAATTCATAGTTAAACACCTTCCAAAAAAGATATTCCGAGCCCCGATGGCTTCACTGGCAAATTTCACCAAACATTCAAAGAAGAATTAATACGAACTCTACAATATCTCTTCCCAAAAATAGAACAGGAAGGACTACTTGTCAACACATTTTACGAGGCCAGGATTACCCTGATACCAAAACCAGCCAATGACAGTATAAAAGAAGCAAGCAAGAAACAACAGACCACCAACTCTCATTAACATAAATGTGAAAATCATCACAAAATATTAGCAAACTGAATCCAGCAATGTCTAAAAAGAAAAACATCGCTCAACCATGTGAGGCTTATTTCAGGAATGCAGGGTTTTTCAATGTTAAAAAACAATCAATTGATTCCATTATATTAATGGTCAATAAAAGAAAGAAAGATATGGTCATATTAATTGATGTATAAAAAGCCTTTAGCAAAATTCAACATCTATTCAGGACATAAACTCTCACCAAACTAAGAATGGAAAAGAACTTCCTCAACTTGATAAAGGGAATCTACAAGAAAACCCACAGCTAATATCATAGTTAAGAGTAAACAACTGAATGTTTTCCTCCTATGTTCATGAACAACACAAGGAAAAAAAAAAAAAAAACAACACAAGGTTGTGTACTCTTGCCACTTCTATTCAATATCATACTTAGAAGTCCTTCCTACTGTAATAATTCAGGAAATAGAAATAAAAGACATTCGGAGAGGAAAAGAAGAAACAAAACTGCCTGATATTCACAGATGACATTATTATCTATGCAGAGAATCCCATGGAATCTACAAAAAAATTCCAAGAAATAACAAGTGACTTTACGAAAGGTAAAGCATATATGCTCAATACACAAAAATCAGTTTTATTTGTATATACAGTAAGTATATAAATGGAAACAAAGCATTTAAAAACCAGTGTCATTTGCAATAGCTCCAAAAATGAAAAACCTAGGTATGAATCAGAGAAATTCTAAGTCCTGAAAACTACACAATGCTAATAAAAAATCCAGGAAGGCCTAAATAAAGGGAATAAACATGAGTATACTTTGTTTATGAATGGGAACACTCAATAAATATATGAGTTCTCCTTGTATTCATCTATAGATATAACGCAGTATAATTAAACTGACAGTAACATTTTTTGTAGACATGCACAACATGATTCTGTAATTTATACTGAAAATCAAAAGAACTACAATCATTAAAACAATTTTAAAAAGAATAAAGTTGGAGGAATCACTTTACCTACTTCTGTTCTTTTTCTTTTCCTTCCTTCCTTTCTTCCTTTCTTTCTTCCTTCCTTTCTTCCTTCCTTCCTTTCTTTTTCTTTCTTTCTTTCTTTCTTTCTTTTTCTTTCCTTCTTTCTCTCTCTCTCTCTCTCCCCCACTCTCTCTCTCTGTCTCTCTCTCTCTTCCCCTCTCTCTCTCCCCCCCGTCTCTCTGTCTCTCTCTGTCTCTCTCTCTCTCTCTCTCTTTCTTTTTTGACAGAGTCTCATTCTGTTGCCCAGGCTGGAGTGCAGTGACAAAATCTTGGCTCACTGCAGCATTTAACTCCCAGGCTTAAGTGATCTTCCCGCCTCAGCCTTCTGAGTAGCTAGGACTAAAGGTGTGCACCACCACACCTAAGTTTTTTATTTTCTTGTAGAGATGTGGTCTCACATGTTTCACAGGTCTCACTACATTGCCCAGGCTGGTCTTCAGTTCCTGAACTCAAGTTGTCCTCCTGGTTTGGCCTCCCCAAATCCACTTTATTATTATTATTATTATACTTTAAGTTCTGGGGTACATGTGCAAAACGTGCAGGTTTGTTACATAGGTATACATGTGCCGTGTTAGTTTGCTGCACCCATCAACTCATCATTTACATTAGGTATTTCTCCTGATGCTATCCCTCCCCCAGCCCCCCACCCCCCAACAGGCCCCGGTGTGTGATGTTCCCCTCCCTGTGTCCATGCCAAAACCCACTTTTAAGACTCGTCAGAATACTACACTAATTAAGACAAGTGTGTTATTAGCAATGGGGTAGATATAAGTCAGGGAAATATATAGAGATTCCAGAAACAGGCCCTGCTGTGTGATGTTTCACTCCCTGTGTCCATGTGTTCTCATTGTTCAACTCCCACTTATGAGTGAGAACGTGTTATGTCTGCTTTTCTGTTCCTGTGTTAGTTTGCTGAGAATGATGATTTCCAGCTTCATCCGTGTCCCTGCAAAGGATGTAAACTCATCCTTTTTATGGCTGCATAGTATTCCATGGTGTATATGTGCCCCATTTTCTTTATCCAGTCTATCATTGATGGCCATTTGGGTTGGTTCCAAGTCTTTGCTACTGCAAACAGTGCTTCAATAAACATATGTGTGCATATGTCTTTGTAGTAGAATGATTTATAATCCCTTGGTTATATACCCAGTAATGGGATTGCTGGGTCAAATGGTATTTCTGGTTCTAGATCCTTGAGGAATCACCACACTGTCTTCTGCAATGGTTGAACTAATTTACACTCCCACCAACAGTGTAAAAGCATTCCTATTTCTCCACATCCTCTCCAGCATTTTTTTTTTACCTGACTTTTTAATGTTCGTCATTTTAACTGGCATGAGATGGTATCTCATTGTAGTTTTCATTTGCATTTCTCTGATGACCAGTGATGATGAGCTTTTTTTCATATGTTTGTTGGCCACATAAATGTCTTCTTTGAGAAGTGTCTGTTCATATCTTTGCCCAATTTTTTATAGGGTTGTTTGTTTTTTTTTTCTTGTAAATTTGTTTAAGTTCTTTGTAGATTCTGGATATTAGCCCTTTGTCAGATGGACAGATTGCAAAAATTTTCTCCCATTCTGTAGGTTGCCTGTTCACTCTGATGATAGTTTCTTTTGCTGTGCAGAAGCTCTTTCGTTTAATTAGATCCCATTTGTCAATTTTGGCTTTTGTTGCCATTGCTTTTAGTGTTTTAGTCATGAAGTCTTTGCCCATGCCTATGTCCTGAATTGTATTGCCTATGTTTTCTTCTAGGGTTTTTATAGTTTTAGGTCTTACATTTAAGTCTTTAATCCATCTTGAGTTAATTTTTGTATAAGGTGCAAGGAAAGGGGGTCCAGTTTCAGTTTTCTGCATATGGCTAGCCAGTTTTCCCAACACCATTTAGTAAATAGGGAATTGCTTCCTCATTGCTTGTTTTTGTCAGGTTTGTCAAAGATCAGATGGTTGTAGATGTATGGCATTATTTCTGAGGCCTCTGTTTTGTTCCATTGATATCTATCTATCTATATCTAGATAGATAGATAGATAGATAGATAGATAGATAGATAGATAGATAGACAGATAGATAGATAGATATACTGGTACCAGTACCATGCTGTTTTGGTTACTGTAGCCTCGTAGTAGAGTTTGAAGTCAGGTAGCGTGATGCCTCCAGTTTTGTTCTTTTGGCTTAGGATTGTCTTGGCTATACGGGCTCTTTTTTGGTTCCATATGAAATTTAAAGTAGTTTTATCTAATTCTGTGAAAAAAAGGCACTGGTAGCTTGTTGGGGATAGCATAAAATCTATAAATTAGTTTGGGCAGCATAGCCATTTTCACGATATTGATTCTTCCTATCCATGAGGATGGAATGTTTTAAAATTTGTTTGTGTCCTCTCTTATTTCCTTGAGCAGTGGTTTGTAGTTCTCCTTGAAGAGGTCCTATGTAGGGAGACCCCCGAAACTATTGCTACGGAATAAAAGATGAAATGCTCCTGATTATTGTAAATACAAAATTGCATGCAGGATTGTGTAAAGACAATGCCAGGTTGATGTGCTTCCCCTTGCAGAGAGTCTATGAATGGACGTGCGGTCAGGGAGGTTTCACATTACCAAGATTCCTATCCTAGAAAAGTAGATGTTCATAGCTCTGGGAATGGAATACAACCCTCATGGAGAACCTATAAATGGACACATGGGGGGCGCCTGTCCATATCGATAAGGTAGGGCTATAAACGCCCTCATCTTGCCGTGGCTCTTCTAGGCCTCTTTAGGGTTAAGGCACACTCCCTTCTGAGAAATTCTGGTCTAACCAGTGGTCTAACTTCACGTCCTGTTTCTATGAATTGTTTGTAACCAGCTTTTGCTGCAACTGTTGCCGCTGATTCATATCTTGCTAATCATAGGTTATGGACAGACTGTGTTCCTGTTTTAAGGCTCTGTTAGAAATAACTGATGCACACACTATATTGTATACTTCTGCATACAGATGTTATGTTAAAGAATTATTTCATCCCCATGTGACCATCTCACCTCATAATCAAATGACCCTAAATCCCTCACTAACCTACCCCCGCCCTTACTAACCTTAATAATAAATGCTGGCATATCCAGTGCTTTGTTGGCACCATGGGACCAGAAGGCGATGATCCCCCTGGACCCAGCTTTCACTATCTTGTGTGTGTCTATTTTTCTTGACCTGCTGATCCGCCTGGGAACAAAGAGAGAGCCCCGTTGCATTGCAGGCTCCTGGCCAGATCCTGCAATAGTCCTTCACATCACTTTTAAGTTGTATTCCTAGGTATTTTATTCTCTTTGTAGCATTTGTGAATGGGAGTTCACTCATGATTTGTCTCTCTGTTTGTCTATTATTGGTGTATAGGAATGCTTGTGATTTTGCACATTGATTTTGTATCCTGAGACTTTGCTGAAGTTGCTTATCACCTTAAGGAGATTTGGGGCTGAGACGACGGGATTTTTCTAAATATACAATCATGTAATCTGCAAACAGCGACAACTTGACTTCTTCTCTTCCTGTTTGAATACCATTTATTTCTTTCTCTTGCAGGATTGCCCTGGCCAGAACGTCCAATACTATGGTAAATAGGAGTGGTGAGAGAGGGCATCCTTGTCTTGTGCCAGTTTTCAAAGGGAATGCTTCCAGCTTTTGCCCATTCAGTATGATATAGGCTGTGGGTTTGTCATAAATAGCTTTTATTATTTTGAGATATGTTCCATCAATACCTAGTTTACTGAGAGATTTTAGCATGAAGGGGTGTTGAATTTTGTCAAAGGCCTTTTCCGCATCTATTGAGATAATCATGTGGTTTTTGTCATTGGTTCTGTTTATGTGATGGATTACATTTATTGATTTGTGTATGTTGAACCAGCCTTGCATCCAAGGGATGAAGCTGACTTGATCGTGGTGGATAAGCTTTTTGACGTGCTGCTGGATTCGATTTGCCAGTATTTTACTGAGGATTTTCACATTGATGTTCATCAGGAATATTGGCCTGAAGTTTTCTCTTTTTGTTGTGTCTCTACCAGATTTTGGTATCAGGATGATGGTAGCCTCATAAAATGAGTCAGGGAGGATTCCTTCTTTTTCTGTTGTTTGGAATAGTTTCAGAAGGAATGGTACCAACTCCTCTTTGTACCTCTGGTAGAATTTGGCTGTGAATCCTTCTGGTCTTGGACTTTTGTTGGTTGGCAGGCTATTAATTACTGCCTTATTTTCAGAACTTGTTATTGGTCTATTTAGGGATACGACTTCTTCCTGGTTTAGTCTTGGGAGGGTGTATGTGTCCAAGAATTTATCCATTTCTTCTAGATTTTCTAGTTTATTTGCATAGAGGTGTTTATAGTCTTCTCTGATGGTAGTTTGTATTTCTGTGGGATCAGTGGTGATATCCCCTTTATCATCTTTTATTGTATCTATTTGATTCTTCTCTCTTTTCTTCTGTCTTAGTCTAGCTAGTGGTCTATGTATTTTGTTGATCTTTTCAAGAAACCAGCTCCTGGATTCATTGATTTTTTTTGAAGGTTTTTTTGTGTCTCTATCTCCTTCAGTTCTGCTCTGATCTTAGTTATTTCTTGCCCTCTGCTAGCTTTTGAATTTGTTTGCTCTTGCCTCTCTAGTTCTTTTAATTGTGATGTTAGGATGTCTATTTTAGAACTTTCCCACTTTCTCCCGTGGGCATTTAGTGCTTTAAATTTCACTCTAAACACTGCTTTACCTGTATCCCAAAGATTCTGGTACCTTGTGTCTTTGTTCTTATTGGTTTCAAAGAACTCATTTATTTCTGTCTTCATTTTGTTATTTACCCAGTAGTCATTCAGGAGCAGGTTGTTTAGTTTCCATGCAGTTGCGCAGTTTTGAGTGAGTTTCTTAATCTTGAATTCTAATGTGATTGCACTGTGGTCTGAGAGACTGTTTGTTACAATTTCTGTTCTTTCGCATTCGCTGAGCAGTGTTTTACTTCCAATTATGTTGTCAATTTTAGAATAAATGTGATGTGGTGCTGAGAAGAATGTATATTCTGTTGATTTGTGGTGGAGAATTCTGTCGATATCTATTAGGTCCGCTTGGTGCAGAGCTGAGTTCAAGTCCTGAATATCCTTCTTAATTTTCTGTCTCGTTGATCTGCCTAATATTGACAGTGGGGTGTTAAAGTCTCCCACTATTATTGTGTGGGAGTCTAAGTCTCTTTGTAGGTCTCTAAGAACTTGCTTTATGAATCTGGGTGCTCCTGTATTGGGTGCCTATATATTTAGGATAGTTAGCACTTTCTGTTGAATTGATCCCTTAACAATTATGTAATGCCCTTCTTTGTCTTTTTGGATCTCTGTTGGTTTAAAGTCTGTTTTGTCAGAGACTAGGATTGCAACTCCTTTTTTTTTTTTTTTTTTTTTTTTTTTTTTTTTTTTTTTTTTTTTTGCTTTCCATTTGCTTGGTAAATACTCCTCCATCCCTTTATTTTGACCCTATATGTGTCTTTGCATGTGAGATGGGTCTCCTGAATACAGCACACCAACAGATCTTGACTCTTTATCCAATTTGCCAATCTGTGTCTTTTAATTGGAGCATTTAGTCCATTTACTTTCAAGGTTAATATTGTTACGTGTGAATTTGATCCTGTCATTATGATGTTAGCTGGTTATTTTGCCCATTAGTTGATGCAGTTTTTTCATAGTGTCAATGGTCTTCATAGTGTCAATTTGGTATGCTTTTGCAGTGGCTGGTACCAGTTTTTCCTTTCCATGTTTATTGATTCCTTCAGGAACTCTTGTAAGGCAGGCTTGGTGATGATAAAATCTCTCAGCATTTGTTTGTCATAAGGGATTTTATTTCTCCTTCACTTATGAAGTTTAGTTTGGCTGGATATGAAATTCTGGGTTGAAAATTCTTTTCTTTAAGAATGTTGAATACTGGCCCCCACTCTCTTCTGGCTTGTAGGGTTTCTGCAGAGAGATCTGGTGTTAGTCTGATGGGCTTCCCTTTGTGGGTAACCCTACCTTTCTCTGACGGCCCTTAACATTTTTTCCTTCATTTCAACCTTGTTGAATCCGACGATTATGTGTCTTGGGGTTGCTCTTCTCGAGAAGTATCTTTGTGGTGTTCTCTGTATTTCCTGAATTTGAATGTTGGCCCATCTTGCTATGTTGGGAAAGTTCTCCTGGATAATATCGTGAAGAGTGTTTTCCAACTTGGTTCCATTCTCCCTGTCACTTTCAGGTAAACCAACAAATGTAGGTTTGGCCTTTTCACATAGTCCCATATTTCTTGGAGGCCTTGTTCATTCCTTTTCATTCTTTTTTTCTCTAATCTTGTCTTCATGCTTTATTTCATTAAGTTGATCTTCAATCTCTTATATCCTTTCTTCTACTTGATCGATTTGGCTATTGACAGTTGTGTATGCTTCCTGAAGTTCTCGTGTTGTGTTTTTTAGCTCCATCAGGTCATTTATGTTCTTCTCTAAACTGCTTTTTCTAGTTAGCAATTCTTCTAACCTTTTTTCAAGGTTCTTAGCTTCCTTGCATTGGGTTAGAACATGCTCCTTTAGCTTGGAGGAGGTTGTTATTACCCACCTTCTGAAGCCTACCCTGTCAATTTGTCAAACCCATTCTCCATTTGGTTTTGTTCCCTTGCTGGTGAGGAATTGTGATCGTTTGGAAGAGAAGAGGTGTTCTGGTTTTTGGAATTTTCAGCCTTTTTGCACTGGTTTTTCCTCATCTTCATGGATTTATCTACCTTTGGTCTTTGATGTTGGTGACCTTCAGATGGGGTTTCTGTGTGGATGTCCTTTTTGTTGATGTTGATGCTATTCCTTTCTGTCTGTAAGTTTTCCTTCTCATAGTCAAGGTCCTCTGCTGCAGGTTGGCTGGCATTTACTGGGGGTCCACTCCAGACCCTGTTTGCCTGGGTATCACCAGTGGAGGCTGCGGAACAGCAGACATTGCTGCATGTTCCTTCCTCTGGAAGCTTCATCCCAGAAGAGCACCCACCAGATGCCAGCCAGAGCTCTCCTGTATGAGGTGTCTGTCAACCCCTGCTGGGAGGTGTCTCCCAGTCGGGAGGCACAAGGGTCAGGGACCCACTTGAAGAGGCAGTCTATCCCTTAACAGAGCTTGAATGCTGTGATGGGAGATCTGCTGCTCTCCTCAGAGCTGGCAGGCAGGAACATTTAAGTCTACTGAGGCTGTGCCCCCAGCTGCCCCTTCCCCCACATGCTCTGTCCCAGGGAGATGGGAGTTTTATCTATAAGCACCTGACTGGGGCTGCTGCCTTTCTTTCAGAGATGCCCTGCCCAGAAAGGAGGAATCTAGAGAGGCAGTCTGGCTACAGTGGCTTTGTGGAGCTGCAGTGGGCTGTGCCCAGTTTGAACTTCCTGGGGATTTTATTTACACTGTTAGGGGAAAACTGCCTACTCAAGCCTTAGTAATGGCAGACGCCCCTCCCCTCATCAAGCTTGAGCATCCCAAGTCAACTTCAGACTGCTGTGTTGGCAGTGAGAATTTCAAGCTAGTGGATCTTAGCTTGCTGGGCTCCGTGGAGGTGGGATCCACTGAGCTAGACCACTTGGCTCCCTGGCTTTAGCCCTCTTTCCAGGGGAGTGAACAGTTCTGTCTCGCTGGCATTCCAGGTGCCTCTGGGGTATGAAAAAAAGCTCCTGAAGCTAGCTCGGTGTCTGCCCAAATGGCTGCCCAGTTTTGTGCTTAAAACCCAGGGCCCTGGTGGCATAGGCACCTGAAGGAATCTCCTGGGGAGGGTTGCAAAGACAATGGGAAAAGTGTAGTATCTGGGCCGGAGTGCACTGTTCCTCACAACACAGTCCCTCATGGCTTCCCTTGGCTAGGGGAGGGAGTTCCCCAACCCCTTGAGCTTCCTGGGTAAGGTGATGGCCCACCCTGCTTCAGCTCACCCTCCGTGGGCTGCACCCACTGTCTAATCAGTCCCAGTGAGATGAGCTGGGTACCTCAGTTGGAAATGCAGAAATCACCTGCCTTCTGTGTTGATCTTGCTGGGAGCTGCAGACTGGAGCTGTTCCTATTTGGCCATCTTGCCAGTCCCTGCTTTTTTTTTTTTTTTTTTTTTTTTTTTTTTTTTTTTTTTGAGATGGAGTCTCATTCTGTTGCCCAGGCTGGAGTGCAATTGTGGGATCTCAGTTTACTGCAATCTCCGCCTCCCAGGTCAAGCAATTCTCCCACCTCAGCCTCCCAAGTAGCTGGGATTACAGGCACCTGCCATTGTGCCTGGCTAATTTTTGTATTTTGTAGAGAAGGGGTTTCACCAGGTTGGCCAGTCTGGTCTTGAACTCCTGACCTCAGGTGATCTGCCCGCCTCGGCCTCCCAAAGTGCTGGGATTACAAGTGTGAGCCACCGCACCTGGCCTGTTTTCATTTCTTTTGACTATATACCTACGAGTGTAATTCCCAATTCACATGGTAATTGTATGTTTAACTTTTAGGAACCACCAAAGTGTTTTCCACAGTGGCTGAATTATTTTACTTTCCCAGCAGCCATGTATGAAAGTTCTAATTTCTCCACATCCTATTCAACAATTATTTTCTATCTTGAAAGAAGTATAGCCATCCTGGTAGATGTGAAATAGTACCTTATTGTTTTGATTTGCATTTTCCTAGTAGCTAATGATGTTGAGTATCTTTACATGCATTTCTTGGCTATTTGTGTATCTTCGTTGGAGACATGTCCATTCAAAGCTTTTGCTTATTTCAAAACTGGGGTTGTCTTTTGTTGTTGGGTTTTTTGGTAAGTTTTGACATATTCTGGATAGCAAACTATTATATATATGATTGGCAAAGTTTTTTCTACCATTTTGTTATCTTTTCACTTTTTGATAATGTCCATTGATGCAAAAAAGTTTACAATTTCAATGAAGTCCCATTTATCTTTTTACTTTCGTTGCCTGTGCTTTTGTTGTCACATTCTAAGAATCGAATGCCAAATACAAAGTCATGATTTATCCCTATCCTTTGTTCTAATAGTTTTATATTTTTAACTCTTACATTTAGGTTTTTGATACATTTTGAGTTAATTTTGGTATATGGTATAGGGTATGAGGTAGGGGTCCAACTTCATTCTTTGGCATGTGGATAACAAGTAGTCCTAACACCATTTGTTTAAGAAATGATTATTTCCCCATTGAATGGCCTTGGAACTCTTGTTGAAAATCAATTTAGCATAGGCTGGCCCCCACAGACTCAGGTTCTAGGCTTGCCCTTGCAGTCCCAGGCACCAGGTCACCTCTGCATACTGTCTTCAGCTCCAACCCAGTGCCAGTCCCAGGCTCCAGGTCACCGGTGCACACTGTCTTCAGCTCCAACACAGTGCCCGTCCAGCCTGCACAGACTCAGGCTCCAGGCCCACCTCATCACCAGGCAGGCCCTGATTGTCCCAGGCTCCAGACTGACTCCGTGGTCAGGCTGCTCCCTTCAGCCCTAGACTCTGGGTGCATCCATGAACCAAGCCTCCAGGCCCGCGTTGGGGCCAGGCTAGCCTCACAGCCCCAGGCTCTGGGCTGGCACCCATGGCCGCCAGGACTGCCGAGTCACCAGGGTGGCCCTGCAGCCTCAGACTCCAGGTCAGCCTCCAGAACCCCAGACTCCAGGCTGGCACATGCAGACATTACCTCCAGACCAGTCCCCACCACCCCAGACTTCAGGCCTGGACTTGTAGACCCAGCTTCCAGATCCTCCAGTGTCGGGACAACGCGTACCTACCCCGGACCCGGTCTTCTTCGATGATAGGCTGGTGTCTGTAGTTTCAGACTTCAGGCTGGCATACATAGACCTAGCCTCTGTACCCACTCCAGGTCCAGGCTGACCCCTGTGACCTCAAGGACCAGGCCAGCACCTGCATAGCTAGCTTCCACGTCAGCCCCCAAGGATTAAAGGCTCCCGGCTTGCCCAGTGCCAGACTAGCTCCTTTGGCCTCAACTCCAGGCTGGGCCTCTGAGACGCAGGTCCAGGAACACCCAAGGCATCAGATTGGCTCAGAGCAAGCACAGAAACATTGTAACACTAGGAGATAGTTGAACATATTTTACAATAGACTGGATATACTATATAAGTGTGGTAAGCAACTTTTGTAGAGATAGTATGTGTGCGATAATGTGATTTTTTTTTCCAATTTTGGACTACAGTTGAATAAACTTTTTAATTATTTAAACACATTTTTACTGAATAGTGTTACTGTTTTTTGAATAATAAATTTGGTTTTGTAAATATGTATTTCCTGATGTGATTTTTGTGAGAAACACTAAATCTTTTGTAAATCATATCCTTGTATAATTGGCATGAGCTAAATAACAGTTTGTGGCTGATTTGCATTGTACAATACTTGCAAGACTTTTAGAATTATAAAAATATTTATTAACTTGTAGTGTGTTGTTTAAACAAATGATTGGAACATACTGAAGATATAAGTAGGATTTTTTCTGAGTATTTCAGATGTGTACTCGGGCTAGCTTTCTTGTCTTTTTCAAAACAAAATAGTGTCTTTTCTCTTAAAATCAATAAATCTGTTTTCTTGTTACAAAGAAGTTTACAATTTTCACTATTGTTAAGCATACAGTTTAATAATATTAACTACATCTCCATTGCTGTGCAACCATCACAACTATCTATCTCTACAAGTTGTTTCATCTTCCCAAACAGAAACTATGTACCCATAAAATAGTCCCCCATTTCCTCTTCCCCTACTCATATGCTGGCACACAACATTCTGTTTTCTGTTGATATAAGTTTGATTATTCTAGGTACCTTATATAAACAGAATCATACAGTATTTTTCCTTTGGTGACTAGCTTCTTTCACTTAGCATAATGCCCTGAAGGTTCACTCATGTTGTATCGTATGACAGGCTTTTCCTTTTTTAAAGGCCAAATAATATTTCATTCAATGTATATGCCACCTTGTAAAAATCCATGCATCCATTCATGGAGAGTCAGGTTGTTTGTACCTCCTGGCTATTGTGAATAACGCTGCCATAAATATGGGTGTGCAAATATATATTCAAGATCCTTTTTCAGGTATTCTTGATATATACCCAGAAGTCAGATTAATGGATCATATTTAGGTAATTCCATGTTTAAATTTTGGAGAAATTATCATACTGTTTTTAATAGTGGGTACACCATTTCACATCCCCACTAGTGTACAGGAGTTCCAGTTTTTGGGTTTTTTTTTTTCTTAATAGTGGCCATCCCAACAGGCATGAGGTGATATTGTGGTTCTCATTTGTATTTCCCTGATGATTAGTATCTTAGTCAGTTCAGGCTGCTATAACAAAGTACCATAGACTGGATGGCTTAAAGAACAAATGTTTATTTCCCACAGTTCTGCAGACTGGGAAGTTCAAGGTAAATGTGTTCACAAATTCAGTGTCTGGTGATGGCCTGCTTCATGATGCATGAGAAGCACCGGGCTCACAGAGGAGCTGCAAGCCTGTTCCACACGAAGAGCCAGCACCCAATAGAAACATGGGCAGAGAGGCTCACAGTCAAGAAGCAGGGATTTTAGGGTTGTTTCTGCTGGTGCTGTGAAAAGCACCATTGTCGTTTTCCTAGGGACTCACCACGTTTAACCTGTAACGGCTTTGTGTAGCACCTACTTGTTAACTGTGTTCCTGTCCACAAACATGGGATGTGTCTCCATTTATTGGTCTTCTGCGTGTTCCATCAGTGTTTGATTGGTTTCAGTGTGCACACGTTTCACCTCCCCGGATAAACGTATTCCAAAGGGTTTTGTTCTTGTCCTGGTATTCTAAATACGTTTGTTTCCCAGGTGTCTTTTCAGATAGCTTCTTGTTCAGGTATAGAAATGTGAATGATTTTGACATGTTGCTTTTGTACTCTGTAACTTTGCTGACTTTGTTTATTGGTTTTGACTGTTTTTTGGTGCAGTGTACATCAGGGTTTTCTCTATGTGGGATCATGTCATCTGCAAGCAGAGAAAATTGAGCTTCTTAGTTTCCAATTTGTTTGCCTTTTATTTCTTTTTCTTAGAATAGGTGATCAAATCGGCATGTGGCTCTGCCCAAGAGGGTTAATTGACATGTGGGTGTGGTGGTTTGGCAGGCCAGAGTTTGTTTCTAAGAGTTTGTCCCACTCCATGCCCTCCTAGGTTTTAGAATTGAAAAATACCTCTTGTTTAAGGTAGATCGCAGCCCTGCTTTTGTGCATTCAGGCCTTCACACATCCTTCACCACTGCCTCCACTCTGTGAATCAGCCCTTTCTCCCTCAAGGGAGAGCACACCTGATTAATTTGATTCCCTAGCAGGTGTGTGCATAGGCGCACGCACGCACGCACACACACACACACACACACACGAGAAACACAGGACTCAGCATGGTGGCTCACGCCTCTAATCCCAGCACTCTGGAAGGCTGAGGCGGGCAGGTCACTTGAGGTCAGGAGTTCAAGACCAGCCTAGCCAACATGGTGAAATCCCCACAACCACCAAAAAAAAAAGAAAGAAAGAAAGAAAAAAAAAAAAACTACCCAGGCATGGTGGTGCATGCCTGTAGTCCCCAGTTACTTGGAAAGCTGATGCAGGAGAACTGATTGAACCTGGAAGGTAGAGGTTGCAGTGAGCCAAGATCGTGCCATTGCACTCCAGCCTGGGTGACACGGTGAGATTCCATATCAAAAAAGCAAACAAAAAAACCCCCAAAAAACCCACCACAGACATCTCTGCACACATGCTAATCTTGAATGGTATCTGCATTTCTCCTCACTGGAACCGGAATTTATGTCCAAATCTCATGCCCATCCAGCTAGGGATTCTGGCTGAAGGAAGGAGGTGATCCCAACCGTCAGGGAGGGTGAAGGCAGAACAGGGAGCTCGAGGAAATAGCATGCGACTGCGAGAGGTGGTCTGAAAGACTGAGCAGATACACAGAAATATCACATCTACAAAAACCTGTGGCTTTGAGGATGGTGGAACAGTATTTGACAGGGACCATCCAAGAACAGCCAGGCCTAGCATCCACACTTGCCCTGGAAAGCAGCTGGCCATTTTCAAATCAAGGATATAGAGACCGCCGGCTGCAGAAGAGGCTGTTGGCCGCCTACAGGATGCCAAGGATGTGGAAGCCGCCTTCTTTGTAGCTTCAGGCAGGCAGTTTTCATCAGGTTGGCCTGCAGGCACTAGAACAGACTCAGTGTCCCCACCTCCAATCAAGAGACTACCCCACCCTTTTCGTCCATGCTCCCTGTGCCTTCCGTTTTGATCAGCCACCCACCGGGATGTGACTTCTACCTCCACCTGGCTGCTTAAACAAAGGAGAGACACCTATGGGATTTGGTAACTGAGGTTCAAAGGTGGGAGGTAGGAGTGAAACTGAGGATGCCGTGTGGTTTTCTGACCCAGATGACCTGACTGCGTGCGTGGTGGCACCAGAGAGACATAATGGTTCCAGAAAGAGGACTGAGCCCCTGAGCGGGAGGATGAGCTCTGTCATGCTCAACAGCACAGAAGCAACTGTGCAGGTAAGACCTCCAGCATCAAGCCACGGGGGAAAGCAAGGATGTTCGTGATGGAAAGGACAGTGACAGGGCAGAACTGTGACAGTGAATTGCAGGAGGAAAGGCGGGAGGGACCGGGGTTCTGGAAGGAGGACATCAGTTCCTGCTGAAGAAGAGGGAGAATAGCACTGAAGAAGGGGACCTGTGAGACCCCAAAGTAGGAGGAGAAGAGAAGGGACCCTGAGCAAGGTGTGCCAGGGAAAGGCAGGAAATTCTGCTGTGGCCAGGCAGGGCCACCAAAGCACCTAGGCCCAGGGCACTATGGTAAGCCCGAGTGCAGGGCTGCTGCTCAGATGCCGGCTCAGGTGCCCCCCAGGGAGTGGGCCCACCACACAGCACTAGGGGAACTCCTCTTCAAGCGCCAGGGAACACAGCAACACCCCGCACCCCCCAACACTCCCAACAATCAGAGGGCAGACCACATACCACACATACCACAGAATATGAGAACGACTTTATTTGAAATTGCTTTGGGAAGGGGGCAAATGCAGCAGAAGAGCGAAAGCCCTGGCTGAAGAGGATACGGAGGGAACCTGCTTGGCTGCAGCTCTGGAGCTCCAAAGGTACTAGCTGTTCATCTTGTACGAAGACGCTGGCTCCAACCTGTGAAACAGAGCAGGCTCAGGGACAGGCCCCCAACCAGGGTCAGCCCACAGCCCTCTTAAGCTATCGGGATTGTGGGAAGGTACATAATGTGTGCCACACTCACATCAAAGGTCCTGGAACTTGTCAGTGAGGAACTGCATGGCCGCTGAAACAGAGAGGCAGAACCAGGGACTCCAGACCTGGGGAAACAGAAACCCATCCCCTGCCCCTGTGGGGAACCACCTAGCCCTGCAACCAGATACCCCACCAGCCCTGGGACTGACTCACCCACCCATCACCTGAATTAAATGTGGAAATGCCTTCTAAGTGGGAAAGTGGTTCTCAGGTGTTGGGGCATCCCAGAACCCTTCAGAACGTGTTTCAAAGACAGATAAGCCAGCCAGCAAGCAAAAACCATACAAGCCATACGAGGCAGCAGTTAAAGGAAAACACATGAGGTATCTCTAACCGCCCTAAGCAAAGGAGATCTCTGGGACTCGTGGACAAAGTGTACATGGAGTTCAGACGACACATTGCTGTCTGTGCACACCCCTAGCTGGAAAGGCACAGAAGGCTCCAGGGCCAGGCCTGTGTGGTTCTTTTCCCCAGAGGAAAGTTAGTCCTAGTGAAGTTGCCTACACCTGCAGCCCACCCCCGCCCTGGCATCTGCAGTAAGACACCGCTGTCCATCCCTGCCCCAGCCATGGTCACATCATACCTAGTTGGTCTCTAAGGTCCTCAATTTTTTTATTACTATTATTATACTTTAAGTTCCAGGGTACATGTGCACAACGTGCAGGTTTGTTACATATGTATACATGTTCCATGTTGGTGTGCTGCACCAATTAACTCATCATTTACTTTAGGTATATCTTAATGCTATCCCTCCTTCCTACGCCCACCCCACGACAGGCCCTGGTGTGTGATGTTCCCCACCCTGTGTCCAGGTGTTCTCATTGTTCAATGCCCACCTATGAGTGAGAACATGCAGTGTTCGGTTTTCTGTCCTTGTGGTAGTTTGCTCAGAATGATGGTTTCCAGCTTCATCCATTTCCCTACAAAGGACATGAACTCATCCTTTTATATGGCTGCATAGTATTCCATGGTGTATATGTGCCACATTTTCTTAATCCAGTCTATCATTGATGGACATTTGGGTTGGTTTCAAATCTTTGCTATTGTGAATAGTGCCGCAATAAACATACGTGTGCATGTGTCTTTATAGCAGCATGATTTATAATCCTTTGGTTGCATACCCAGTAATGGGATAGCTGGGTCAAATGGTATTTCTAGTTCTAGATCCTTGAGGAATCACCACACCGTCTTCCACAATGGTTAAACTAGTTTATAGTCCCACAGTGTAAAAGTGGGACAGTGTAAAAGAAACAGTGTAAAAGTGTTCCTATTTCTCCACATCCTCTCCAACACCTATTGTTTCCTGACTTTTCAATGATTGCCATTCTAACTGGTGTGAGATGCTATCTCATTGTGGTTTTGATTTGCATTTTACTGATGGCCAATGATGATGAGCATTTTTTCATGTGTCTGTTGTCTGCATAAATGTCTTCTTTTGAGAAGTGTCTGTTCATATTCTTTGCCCACTTTTTGATGGGGTTGTTTGATTTTTTTCTTGTAAATATTAAGTTCTTTGTAGATTCTGGATATTAGCCCTTTGTCAGATGGGTAGATTGTAAAAATTTTCTCCCATTCTGTAGGTTGCCTGTTCACTCTGATAGTAGTTTATTTTGCTGTGCAGAAGCTCTTTCATTTAATTAGATCCCATTTGTCAATTTTGGTTTTTTTTGCCATTGCTTTTGGTGTTTCAGCCACGAAGTCCTTGCCCATGCCTGTGTCCCGAATGGTATTGCCTATGTTTTCTTCTAGGGTTTTTATGGTTTTAGGTCTAACATTTAAGTCTTTAATCCATGTTGAATTAATTTTTGTATAAGGTGTAAGGAAGGGATCCAGTTTCAGCTTTCTACATATGGCTAGCCAGTTTTCCCAGCAACATTTATTAAATAGGTAACCCTTTCCCCATTTCTTCTTTTTGTCAGGTTTGTCAAAGATCAGATGGTTGTAGATGTGTGATATTATTTTTGAGGGCTCTGTTCTGTTCTATTGGTCTATATCTCTGTTTTGGTACCAGTACCATGCTGTTTTGGTTACTGTAGCCTTGTAGTAGAGTTTGAAGTCAGGTAGCATGACGCCTCCAGTTTTGTTCTTTTGGCTTAGGATTGTCTTGGCAATGTGGGCTCTGTTTTGGTTCCATATGAACTTTAAAGTAGTTTTTTCCAGTTCTGTGAAAAAAGCCACTGGTAGCTTGGTGGGGAGGGCATTGAATCCACACATTACCTTGGGCAGTATGGCAATTTTCACTATATTGATTCTTCCTATCCATGAGCATGGAATGTTCTTCCATTTGTTTGTGTCCTCTTATTTCCTTGAGCAGTGGTTTGTAGTTCTCCTTGAAGAGATCCTTCACATCCCTTGTAAGTTGGATTCCTAGGTATTTTATTCTCTTTGAAGCAATTGTGATTTGGCTCTCTATTTTTCTGTTATTGGTGTATAGGAATGCTTGTGATTTTTGCACATTTATTTTGTATCCTGGAACTTCACTGAAGTTGCTTATCACCTTAAGGAGATTTTGGGCTGTGACGATGGGGTTTTCTAAACATACAATCACGTCATCTGCAAACAGGGAAAATTTGACTTCCTCTTTTCCCAATTGAATATCCTTTATTTCTTTCTCCTGCCTGATTGCCCTAGCCAGAACTTCCAACACCATGTTGAATAGGAGTGGTGAGAGAGGGCATCCCTGTCTTGTGCCAATTTTCGAAGGGAATTCTTCCAGCTCTTGCCCATTCAGCATGATATTGGCTGTGGGTTTGTCATAAATAGCTCTTATTATTTTGAGATATGTCCCATCAATACCTAGTTTATCGAGAGTGTTTAGCATGAAGCACTGTTTAATTTTGTCGAGGGCCATTTTTGCATCTATTGACATAATCATACGGTTTTTGTCTTTGGTTCTGTTTACATGCTGGATTATGTTTATTGACTTGCATATGTTGAACAAGCCTTGCATCCCAGGGATGAAGCCAACTTGATTGTGGTGGATAAGCTTTTAGATGTGCTGCTGGACTCGGTTTGCCAGTATTTTATTGAGGATTTTTGCATCGATGTTCATCAGGGATATTGGTCTGAAATTCTCTTTTTTTGTTGTGTCTCTACCCAGCTTTGGTATCAGGATGATGCTGGCCTCATAAAATGAGTTAGGGAGTAATCCCTCTTTTTCTATTGATTGGAATAGTTTCAGAAGGAATGGTACCAGCTCCTCTTCGTACCTCTGTCAGAATTCAGCTGTGAATCTGTCTGGTCCTAGACTTTTTTGGTTGGTAGGCTATTAATTATTGCCTCAGTGTCAGAGCCTGTTATTGGTATCTTCAGGGTTTAGTCTTGGGAGGGTGTATGTGTCCAGGTTTAGTCTTGGGAGGGTATATGTGTCCAGGAATTTATCCATTTCTTCTAGATTTTCTAGTTTATTTGCATAGAGGTGTTTATAGTATTCTCTCTTGGTAGTCTGTACTTCTGTGGGATCGATAGTGATATCCCCTTTATCATTTTTTATTGCATCTATTTGATTCTTCTCTCTTTTCTTCTTTATTAGTCTTGCTAGTGGTCTATCAATTTTGTTGATCTTTTCAAAAAACCAGATCCTGGATTCATTGATTTTTTTGAAGGGTTTTTTGTGTCTCTATTCCCTTCAGTTTTGCTCTGATCTTATTTCTTGCGTTCTGCTAGCTTTTGAATGTGTTTTCCCTTGCTTCTCTAGTTCTTTTAATTGTGATGTCAGTGTGTCAATTTTAGATCTTTCCTGCTTTCTCTTGTGGGTATTTACTGCTATAAATTTCCCGCTACACACTGCTTTAAATGTGTCCCAGAGATTCTGGTATGTTGTGTCTTTGTTCTCATTGGTTTCAAAGAACATCTTTATTTCTGCCTTCATTTCGTTATGTACCCAGTAGTCATTCAGGAGCAGGTTGTTCAGTTTTCATGTAGTTGAGCAGTTTTGAGTGAGTTTCTTAATCCTGAGTTCTAGTTTGATTGCACTCTAATCTGAGAGATAGTTTGTTATAATTTCTGTTCTTGTACATCTGCTGAGGAGTGCTTTACTTTAAACTATGTGGTCAATTTTGGAATAAGTGCAATGTGGTGCTGAGAAGAATGTATATTCTGCTGATTTGGGGTGGAGAGTTCTGTAGATGTCTATTAGGTCCACTTGGTGTGGAGCTGAGTTCAGTTCCTAGATATCCTTGTTAACTTTCTGTCTCGTTGATCTGTCTAATGTTGACAGTGGGTGTTGAAGTCTCCCATTATTATTGTGTGGGAGTCTAAGTCTCTTTGTTGGTCTCTAAGGACTTGCCTTATGAATCTGGGTGCTCCTGTTTGGGTTTCATATATATTTACAATAGTTAGCTGTTCTTGTTGAATTGATCCCTTTATCATTATGTAGTGGCCTTCTTTGTCTGTTTTGATCTTTGTTGGTTTAAAGTCTGTTTTATCAGAGACTAGGATTGCAACCCCTGCTTTTTGTTTTATTTTGTTTTGTTTTCCATTTGCTTGGTAGATCTTCCTCCATCCCTTTATTTTGAGCCTATATGTGTCTCAGCACGTGAGATGGATCTACTGAATACAGCACACTGATGTGTCTTGACTGTTTATCCAATTTGCCAGTCTGTGTCTTTTAGTTGGAGCATTTAGCCCATTTACACTTAAGGTTAATATTGTTATGTGTGAACTTGATCCTGTCATTATGATGTTAGCTGGTTATTTTGCTTGTTAGTTGATGCAGTTTCTTCCTAGCATCGATGGCCTTCACAATTTGGCAGGTTTTTGCAGTGGCTGGTACCAGTTGTTCCTTTCCATGTTTAGTGATTCCTTCAGGAGCTCTTGTAAGGTAGGCCTGGTGGTGACAAAATCTCTCAGCATTTGCTTGTCTGTAAAGGATTGTATTTCTCCTTCACTTATGAAGGTTAGTTTGGCTGGATATGAAATTCTGGGTTAAAAATTCTTTTCTTTAAAGTTGTTGAATATTGGCCCCCACTCTCTTCTGGCTTGTAGAGTTTCTGCCAAGAGACCCACTGTTAGTCTGATGGGCTTCCCTTTGTGGGTAACCAGACCTTTCTCTCTGGCTGCCCTTAACATTTTTTTCCTTCATTTCAACTTTGGTGAATCTGATGATTATGTGTCTTGGCATTGCTCTTCTCAAGGAGTTTCTTTGTGGTGTTCTCTGTATTTCCTAAATTTGAATGTTGGCCTGCCTTGCTAGATTGGGGAAGTTCTCCTGGATAATATCCTGAAGAGTGTTTTCCAACTTGGTTCCATCCTCCTGTCACTTTCAGGTACACCAATCAGACGTAGATTTAGTCTTTCACATCGTCTCATATTTCTTGGAGGCTTTGTTCATTTCTTTTTACTCTTTTTTCTCTAAACTTCTCTTCTTGCTTCATTTCATTCATTTGATCTTCAATCACTGATACCCTTTCTTCCAGTTGATCAAATCAGCTGCTGAAGCTTTTGCATGCGTCATATAGTTCCCATGCCATGGTTTTCAGCTCCATCAGGTCATTTAAGGTCTTCTCTACACTGTTTATTCTAGTTAGCCATTCATCTAATCTTTTTTCAAGGTTTTTAGCTTCTTTGCGATGGGTTCGAACATCCTCCTTTAGCTCAGAGAAGTTTGTTATTACCGATCATGTGAAGCCTTCTTTTCTCAACTTGTCAAAGTCATTCTCCATCCAGCTTTGTTCCATTGCTGGTGAGGAGCTTCATTCCTTTGGAGGAGAAGAGGTGCTCTGATTTTTAGAATTTTCAGCTTTTCTGCTCTGGTTTCTCCCCATCTTTGTGGTTTTATTTACCTTTGGTCTTTGATGATGGTGATGTACAGATCGGGTTTTGGTGTGGATGTCCTTTCTGTTTGTTAGTTTTCCTTCTAACAGTCAGGATCCTCAGCTGCAGGCCTGTTGGAGTTTGCTGGAGGTCCACTCCAGACCCTGTTTGCCTGGGTATCACCAGTGAAGTCTGCAGAACAGCAAATATTGCAGAACAGCAAATGTTGCTGCCTTATCCTTCCTCTGGAAGCTTCGTCTCAGAGGGGCACCTGGCTGTATGAGGTGTCAGTCATCCCCTACTGGGAGGTGTCTCCCAGTTAGGCTGCTTGGGGGTCAGGGACCACTTGAGGAGGCAGTCTGTCCATTCTCAGATCTCATACACCATGCTGCGAGGACCACTACTCTCTTCAAAGCTGTCAGACAGGGACTTTTAAGCCTGCAGAAGTTTCTGCTGCCTTTTGTTCAGCTATGCCCTGCCTCCAGAGTTGGAGTCTACAGAAGCAGGCAGGCCTCCTTGAGCTGCGGTGGGCTCCACCCAGTTTGAGCTTCATGGCTGCTTTGTTTACCTACTCAAGCTTCAGCAATGGTGGAAGCCCCTCTCCCAGCCTCGCTGCCACCTTGCAGTTCAATCTCAGACTGCTGTGCTAGCAGTGAGTGAGGCTCCATGGGGGTGGGACCCTCTGAGTCAAGCGTGGTATATAATCTCCTGGTGTGCTGTTTGCTAAGACTGTTGGAAAAGCACAGTATTAGGGTGGGAGTGTCCCAATTTTCCAGGTACCATCTGTCACAACTTCCCTTGGCTAGGAAATGGAATTCCCTGACCCCTCACAATTCCCAGATGAGGTGATGCCCCACCCTGCTCCATGGGCTGCACTCACTGTCCGACAAGTGCCAGTGAGATGAACCTGGTACCTCAGTTGGAAATGCAGAAATCACCCATCTTCTGTGTCACTCACGCTGGGAGCTGAAGACTGGAGCTCTTCCTATTCGGCCATCTTGGAACCTCCCCTCAGGTCCTCAGTTTTCCTCTGCAGCAGGATGCACTAGACAAGCAGACACCAGAGGAACAGAAAGGGTTAGTCTATTCTGGCCTGATCTCTCACCATATTCCCTGTCTCCCCCAGCCCTTATAGCCCCCACAGTCTGCAGCCCAGTGGTGAGGTGGGTTGGCACAGAACCCTCAATGGAAAGAAGGCATCCACTCTCCATGGGGTATGGAAGCTGGAGGTGGGAGAGATGCAGAAATCAGTTTAACCTGGACATGGATCCCACCATCTAGTGTGGACTTGGATTACTATGATCCACACAAAGCATTACCTGAGGACAGCCCTGAGCTCCTGGGGGCTCCTGCTGCCTTTCCAATCTTGGGGGATTGGACAGGTAGCTGCTGGTCACCTGAAAGAAAACACAAAATCCAGCTTCTAAGCCTTCGAGTGAGGTGGAAAAGGCCTAGCAGGGTCTAATGTGAGGAAGCATTACCCTGTGCTGGCAACACATTGCCCCTGCTCTGCCCAGCAACTCCAACCCTCCCTCTGGAACTGTCTTCCCTGTTCCCCAGTGTGAGACGATCTGCACCTGGTGGCCTGCTAGCATTGTGGCTCTGGGTAAGATGCCAACAGCAGGGCAGCCACAGGCAGGCCCTGGGAGGAGCACTGTGACTGAGCAGGACTTAATAGAAAAGGACTCAGTGCCACTGAAATTCTCCTTCCAGAGCTGGAGTTTGGGGTGGGGCTCCAAATCGCTCCCCACCACACAAATCCTACTCAGAGAGGGTGATGTGGCTTCAGGCCAGCCCTGTCAACCCCCCATGTCCCGTGGGACAGCTTCCTGGGTGGGCAGGGAAGCCTGGGAGCCAGGCTGAGCTTCCAGAAGTGACAGAGCCAGAGGTTTCCCTCCCGACCCCTCTCCCCTCCACACCTATCAAACACACAAGACTCACTGGAGAATGCATGGTGTCAGGAAACAAGGCTTCTCAAGCTCAACGCTAAGGGCTATGAGGTTCCTGGAACTTGGGGAGTTCTGATGGTGGGATCACCACTGCTGCATTCTCCACAAGTCACGGACAGGGAAATCGGCTGGGGCTTCTGTTTGGGAAGCTAAAACAGAAACTTCAGAGTTGGGTGGGCAGTGGAGGCTGGCAGTAAGTACAAGTGAGGAGGGGTTGTGTTAAGGTGGAGACTCCAGAGTAATCTCATTAGCACTTTCTCCCTCAGTCAGCCCCAAGACAGGAGGGCTTGCTTAACAGCTAGGGAAGGAGGAATTGGGAAGTTGATGAGTCTTGATGCCCAAGCTTTGTGCCCCACACATTAAGGAGTCCCCCAATCCAAACCAGCTGCCAACCCTGCCCTCCATCCCAGCTCCTCTCTGGGGGCAGAATCTGGCCAACTGCAGTGTCCAGAGCTGGGCCTGACACACACAAAGTGCTCCCTTTAATGTGTGCCTCTGTGAGGAGGACCCCAATCGGGCATCCTAGTGTCCCTGGGCTCCCAATGAAAACCCGTGAGCAAGGGATAGAGGGGGCATGGGCAAAGAGGTGTGTGCTGGAAGAGAGGTGGGTGGGGGGAGACAGAAGATAAAGAGGAGGAGGAGAGCAAGGAGGAGGAGGAGGAGTGCGTGAAGAGAATCTACTTACTTGGGCCCTTGGAACCTCATCTCTATTTGGGTCATTATCTTCTCTGGCCACAGCCTGGGACTCCCTGGCTTTCCTTCCTGGAGGTTTCTTCCCAGGGCTGCTGTGCTTGGGCTCCTTGGGTCTCGGGGAGTTCCCCAGGAGCCCCACACCAGACACTGGCGGGAAGCTGGCCGGATCAGGTGGAACTACTGAGAGTCTCTGCCCCTAGGCAGGAAAGGCTCCCCGTAGGGCCAGTTCTGGCACATCCCCTAGGGATTTCTTCTCATGGGTCACCTTCCTTCCTGGAGGGCTCTGGGGCAAGGGCCCTGTAACTGCAGCTCCTGAGCAGCTGGGCCTGACCCCCATCTTTCCCCACACCACGCTCTGCATTTTCGTCAAGGAAGGCGCATCCAGCTCTCCCATGGCCGGCCTCTCCATGGCTGGGGTGAGTCTGCAGGGAGGAAAGGTCAGGAGAGGTCCCTGAACCTGAAGGTAACTCTCCCTGAGGTGGAAACTCGGTTGTCTGCAAGTGTCTGCTGGCTTCTTGGGGCTTCCGGGCTTGGCCTGCCTTCCTTCTTTGGTGAAAATGATCACCCTAATCAACAGTAAGACACTGCTCTCATCTGTGGAATCAGAGTCTTGGGTAGACAGCCCGGCAGGCCCTTCCTTGGAGGGCTGCTGGGAATCCAAGCAGACGCTGCATCTGCTCTTCGAGCCATTTTCGGGGTTCTCTCAGGCCGGGCCTGTTCCAGGACCACTGAGGTGGAGACGGCCGACGGAGTCCTGCTGCTATTCTCCTGGGCTGGGGCCCAGTGCACCTCTCCCACTGGGACCGACCTCCAGGTCTGCCCCAATGTCAGCAGACCCTTCCGCAGCAGTGCCTTCTAGGGATGGGTTTCCCTGGATGCTGGGCGGTGGCATCACTCACCGTGTTTAACCTGTAACAGCTTTGGGTAGCTCACAGTCAAGGCTCACAGGGAGGTTCACAGTCAATAAGCAAGGGTTTTAGGTTTGTTTCTGCTAGTGCTGTGAAAGCCTCTGTTCCACACGAAGAGCTAGCACCCAATAGAAACATGGGCAGAGAGGCTTACAGTCAAGAAGCAGGGGTTTTAGGTTTGATCAGTTTCAGTGTGCACACCTTTCAGCTCCCTGAATAAACGTATTACAAGGGTTTTATTCTTAGCTTGATATTCTAAATACGTTGGTTTCCCGGGTGTCTTTTTTCCGATAGTTTGCTGTTTGGGCATAGAAAAGCGAGTGATTTTCGCATGTTGCTTTTCCATTCCACAACTTTGTTGACTTTGTCTATTGGTTTTGATCAGTTTTTGGTGCAGTGTACATTAGGGTTTTCTCTATGTGACATCATGCCATCAGCAAGTAGAGATAATTGAGCTTCTTACTCTCTAATTTGATGCTTTTTATTTCTTTTTCTTACAATACATGATCAAATCGACAGGTGGTTGTGTGTCCCACGTGTGTGTGTGTGTGCGTGCATGAGTGTGTGCACACATGCACGCACGCTTGTGGGCTGGTGCCCATGTATACGCCCACTTGGAAATCAAATTAACCGGGGATGCTCTCCCTTGAGGGAGAAAGGGCAGATTCACAGAGTGAAGGCAGTGGTGAAGGATCCGTGAAGGCTCCAATGCACAAAAGCAGGGCTGAGATCTACCTTAAACAAGAGGTATTTTTCAATTCTAAAATCTAGGAGGGCATGGAGTGGGACAAACTCTTAGAAATAAAAAATTCTGGCCTGCCAAACAAGCACACCCATATGCTAATCAACCCTTGTGGGCACAGTCATGTGCCGATTTGATCGCCTATTTTAAGAAAAAGAAATAAAAAGGATTCAAATTGGAAACTAAGAAGCTCAATTTTCTCTGCTTGCAGATGACATGATCTCACCTAGAGAAAACCCTGATGTACACTGCACCAAAAAACAGTCAAAACCAATAAACAAAGTCAGCAAATTACAGAGTGCAAAAGCAATATGTGAAAATCATTTGCATTTCTATGCCTGAACAACAAACTATCCGAAAAAGACACTGCTGAAACCAACGCATTTAGAATATCAAGCCAAGAATAAAACCCGTGGAATACGCTTATTCAGGGAGCTGAAAGGTGTGCACACTGAAACCGATCAAACACTGATGAAACACGCAGAAGACCAATAAATGGAGATACATCCCATGTTCATGGACGGGAACATAGTTAACACGTAGGTGCTACACAAAGCCATTACATGTTCAATGCAGTGAGTCCCTAGGAAATCGACAGTGGTGTTTTTCACAACATCAGCAGAAACAACCCTAAAATCCCTGCTTCTTGACTGTGAGCCTCTCTGCCCATGTTTCTATCGGGTGCTGGCTCTTCGTGTGGAACAAGCTTGCAGCTCCTCTGTGAGCCCGGTGCTTCTCATGCATCATGAAGCAGGCCATCACCAGACGCTGAATTTGCCAATACATTTACCTTGAACTTCCCAGTCTGCAGAACTGTGGGAAATAAACATTTGTTCTTTAAGCCACCCATTCTATGGTACTTTGTTATAGCAGCCTGAACTGACTAAGATACTGATCATCAGGGAAACACAAATGAGAACCACAATGTCATCTCATGCCTGTTAGGATGGCCACTATTAAGAAGAAAAAAAAAAAAAAAAAAAACAGAAACTGGAATCCCTGTACACTATTGGGGATGGTGCACCCGCTATTAAAAACAGTATGGGAATTTCTCCAAAATTTAAAAATAGAATTACTTCAATATGATACATCAATCCGACTTCTGGGTATATATCCAGAAGACCTGAAAAAGGATCTTGAATATGTATTTGCACACCCATGTTCACGGCAGTATTATTCACAATAGCCAGGAGGTAGAAACAACCTGACTCTCCATGAATGGATGCATGGATTTTTACAAGATGGCATATACATCCAATGGAATATTATTTGGCTTTTAAAAAAGGAAATCCTGTCATATGATATAACATGAATGAAACTTCAAGACATTATGGTAAGTGAAATAAGCCAGTCACAAAAAGAAAATCATTGCATGGTTATACTTACATGAGGTACTTTAAAAAGTCAAACTCTAAGAAACAAAAAGTAGAAGGGTGATTGCCAAGGGCTGCAGAGAGCAGGAGAAAGGGGAGTTGTTGTTCAGTGAGTGTAAATCAGTTTTGCAGGATGAAAATGTTCTAGAGATCAGTTGCACAATAACGTTCACATAGGTAACACTACTGTACTGTACGCTTAAAAATGATTACGATGGTATGTTTTATATTACTTTTTACCACAATCAAAAAAGTTCTCTCCAGAGAAATTAGGTAAGAAAAAATACCAAAGAGCGTTCAAACTAGTAAGGGAGATGTAAAGTTATCTCTATTCACCGATGACACAATTCTGTACATAGAAAATCCGAAAGAATCTACAAAACCATTACTAAAGCTAATAAACAAATTAATACACAAATTCAACCAGGTTGCAGAGAATAGGATGGACCAAAAGGCAAAAATTATAAAAAATACTGTATGATTCTATTTATATGAGGTACCTAGAGTAATCAAATTCATCTCGACAGAAAGTAGAATGCTGTGTGCCAGCATCTGAGTGGGGGAAGAAGAAGTGTGGGGGTTATTTCATGAGTACATAGTTTCCGTTTGGGAAGATGAAAAAACTTGTAGAGATAGATAGTGGTGAAGGTTGTACAGCAATAGGGATGTAGTTAATACTACTAAACTGTACGCTTAACAATAGTTAAAGTTATACATTTATAAATTTCTTTGTAATAAGAAAACAAATTTACTGATTTTAAGAGAAAGGACACTATTTTGTTTTGAAAAAGACAGGAAAGCTAGCCTGAGTACACATCTGAAATACTCAGAAAAATCCTACTTATATCTTTAGTACATTCCAATAATTTGTTTAAACAACACACTAAAAGTTAATAAATATTTTTATAATTCTAAAAGTCTCACAGTTATTGTACAATGCAAATCACCTACAAACTATTATTTAGCTCATGACAATTTTGTGAGAATATGATGTATAAAAGATTTAGCGTTTCTCACAAAAATCACATCAGGAAATACATATTTACAAAACCAAATACCTTATACAAAAACTCATCATGTTATTTAGTAAATGTGTTTTTAAATAGTTAAGTTTATTTGGCTGGGCTCGGTGGCTCATGCCTGTAATCCCAGCACTTTGGGAAGCCGAGGCGGGTGGATCACCTGAGGTCAGGAGTTCAAAATCAACCTGGCCAAGATGGTGAAACCTAGCCTTTATTAAAAATACAAAAATTACAGGGACGTGGTGGCGGGTGCCTGTAATCCCAGCTACTTGGGAGACTGAGGCAAGAGAATCACTTGAACCCAGGAAACGGAGGTTGGGGTGAACTGAGATCGCACCACTGCACTCCAGCCTGGGCGACAGAGTGAGATTCCATCTCAAATAAAAAAATAAAAATAAAAAGTTTATTCAACTGTAGTCCAAACTTGGAAAAGAATATTATATTATCACACAGGTACTATCTCTATGAAAGTTGCTTACCACATTTATATAATATAGCCAGACAATTATAAAATGTGTTCAGTATCTTTTAGTGTTACTATGTTTCTATAATTACGGGAGTGAATAATGCAATCTGCCTAATTTAAGTGAAATTTAAATGATGGCACTTAAAAAATACAGTATCTTAAAAAAACACAATGAAAGAAGTTTTGGTTTCTGGTTCCAAAATGGTGGCATAGGTGGAAGCTGGCTTCACTCCACCTCACAGAAAAACAAAAACAAATATATGAAGCCAAGATTATCACCTGCAATATCCCTGAACTCAACTATGAGGATGAGTCAGTTCCCAGGGCCACAGAGAAGTGAAAAAGCTCCAAGCACACAATAAGAGAATTGGATTTCCATATCTGCAATACCCTCCCCCTGAATCTGCTTGGCACCACGTGTATGGAAAATTTCCCTTGAGTCATGGTTTCTTCACTGGAAGAAGTGATACTGAGGTGACGGTCAGCTTCCGCACCATCTTGGGTTCCCTGGCAGGAGAACTGTTCCTGACTCAACCCACAGGAAGCATCGTGAAAGCCTAAGGGGAGAAATGTCCCTGAAGACAGGCAGAGACAAAACGGGGAGGCAGAACTATCATCCTCAGCCCTGGAACCTCTGCTCTGTAACTCAGCCAGAGGAGATGCCAAATCAGAGTGGCTGTTCAGCAGCACCATACTGTAGGTGGTATGTTCCACAGGCCTCCTGGACTCGGACCCTTAGCCAGCTTTTTTACACTGCCGAGATACCACCTTTGGGACCTCCCCCATTCTGGATGGGCTGCACTCTGATCATTTGCTTGAGACAAAGCCAATGGGCTTACAGCACCATCTAATGCTGTAAAGGAGGCAGTGGCCTAGCAGAAAAAAATAAGGCATTCAACAGGTAAATTACACAGAATCTCTAAGCAAACATAAAAATCCAGACAAGGCAGACAGAGAAGAGTGGAATAAATAACAAATCCTTTAGGTATTTTATTTGTAGCTGCTGTGAATGAAATTACATTCTTGATTTCTTTTTCAGAGTGTTCACTGTTGGCATATAGAAATGCTACTGATTTATGTGTGTTGATTTTGTATCCTGCAACTTATGTGAATTTGTTCACCAGTTCGAATTATTTATTGGTGGCCTCTTTAGGTTTTTGCAAATACAAGATCATGTCATCTGCAAACAAGTGGAAGGATAATTACCAGAGGGTGGAAAGGGTAGTGAGGTGTGAGGGAGAGTTAGGGGTCTGTATGTTCCTTCTATACTCAGTTTTGTGAGGGCTTTCACCATAAAGGAATTTTGAATTTTATCCAATGCTTTTTTACAGCATCACTTGAAATGATCATATGGCTGCTATCCTTCATTCTGTTGATATAGTGTATCACATTAATTGATCTCCATATGTTGAACCATCCTAGGATCCCAGGGATAAATCCCACTTGGTCATGATGATGACTGAACGCCTTTGCTCTAACATTTGGAACAAAACAAGATGCCCACATTCACCCCTTTTTTTCAACATGGTACTGGAAGTCCTACCTAGAGTGATCAGACAAGAGAAAGAAATAAAAGGCATCCAAAGATCAGATGGTTGTAGATGTGTGGTGTCATTTCTGAGGCCTCTGTTCTGTTCCATTGGTCTATATCTGTTTTGGTACCAGTACCATGCTGTTTTGGTTGCTGTAGCCTTGTAGTATAGTTTGAAGTCAGGTAGCATAATGCCTCCAGCTTTGTTCTTTTTGTTTAGGATTGTCTTGGCTATGTGGGCTCTGTTTGGGTTCCATATGAACTTTAAGGTAATTTTTCCCAATTCTGTGAAGAAAGTCATTGGTAGCTTGATGGGGATAGCACTGAAGCTATCATTTTCATGATATTGATTCTTCCTATCCACGAGCCTGGAATGTTCTTCCATTTGTTTGTGTCCTCTTTTATTTCTTTGAGCAGTGGTTTGTAGTTCTCCTTGAAGAGGTCTTTCACATCCCTTGTAAGTTGGATTCCTAGGTATTTTATTCTCTTTGTAGTAATTGTGAATGGGAGTTCACTCATGATTTGGCTCTCTGTTTGTCTATTATTGGTGTATAAGAATGCTTGTGATTTTTGCACATTGATTTTGTATCCTGAGACTTTGCTGAAGTTGCTTATCAGCTTAAGGAGATTTGGGGCTGAGATGACAGGGGTTTCTAAATATACAATCATGTCATCTGCAGGCAGAGACAATTTGACTTTCTCTTTTCATAATCGAATACCCTTTACTTCTTTCTCTTGCCTGATTACCCTAGCCAGAACTTCCAACACTATGTTGAACAGGAGTGGTGAGAGAAGGCATCTTTGTCTTTTGCTGATTTTCAAAGGGAATGCTTCCAGTTTTTGCCCATTCAGTATGATATTGGCTGTGCGTTTGTTATAAATAGCTCTTACTGTTTTGAGATACGTTCCATCAATACCTAGTTTATTGAAAGTTTTTAGCATGAAGGGCTGTTGAATTTTGTCAAAGGCCTTTTCTGCATCTATTGAGATAATCATGTGGTTTTTGTCATTGGTTCTGTTTATGTGATGGATTACGTTCATTGATTTGTGCATGTTGAACCAGCCTTGCATCCCAGGAATGAAGCCAACTTGATCGTGGTAGATAAGGTTTTTGATGTGCTGCTGGATTCGGTTTGCCAGGATTTTACTGAGGATTTTCACATCAATGTTCATCAGGGATATTGGCCTAAAATTATCTGGTTTTTTGTTGTTGTTGTTGTTGTTGTTGTTGTTGTTGTTGTTGTTGTTGTTTTGTCTCTACCAGGCTTTGGTATCAGAATGATGCTAGCCTCATAAAATGAGTTAGGGAGGATTCCCTCTTTTTCTATTGATTGAAATGGTTTCAGAAGGAATGGTACCAGTTCTTCTTTGTACTTCTGGTATGGGAAAAGGATTCCCTATTTAATAAATGGTGCTGGGAAAACTGACTAGCCATATGTAGAAAGCTGAAACTGGATCCCTTCCTTACACTGTATACAAAAATTAACTCAAGATGGATTAAAGACTTAAATGTTAGACCTAAAACCATAAAAACCCTAGAAGAAAATGTAGGCAATACCATTCAGGACATAGGCATGGGCAAGGACTTCATGACTAAAACACCAAAAGCAAGGGTAACAAAAGCTAAAACAGACAAATGGGATCTAATTAAACGAAAGAACTTCTGCACAGCAAAAGAAACTATCATCAGAGTGAACGGGCAGCCTACCGAATGGGAGAAAATCTTTGCAATCTACCCATCTGACAAAAGGCTAATATCCAGCATCTACAAAGAACTTAAGCAAATTTACAAGAAAAAAACAAACAACCCCATCGAAAAGTGGGGAAAGGATATGAACAGACACTTCTCAAAAGAAGATATTTATGCATCCAGCAGACACATGAAAACATGCTCATCATCACTGGCCATCAGAGAAATGCAAATGAAAACCACAATGAGATAGCATCTCACACCAGTTAGAATGGCAATCATTAAAAAGTCAGGAAACAACAGATGCTGGAGAGGATGTGGAGAAATAGGAATGCTTTTACACTGTTAGTGGGAGTGTAAATTAGTTCAACCATTTTGGAAGACAGTGTGGCGATTCCTCTAGGATCTAGAACTAGAAATATCATTTGACCTAGCAATCCCATTACTGGGCATATAGCCAAAGGATTATAAATCATTCTACGATAAAGACACATGCACACGTATGTTTATAGTGGCACTATTCACAATAGCAAAGACTTGGAACCAACCCAAATGTCCATCAATGATAGACTGGATTAAGAAAATGTGGCACATATACACCATGGAATACTATGCAGCCATAAAAAAGGATGAGTTCATGTCCTTTGCAGGGACATGGATGAAGCTGGAAACCATCATTCTAAGCAAACTATCACAAGGACAGAAAACCAAACACTGCATGTTCTTACACATAGGTGGGAGTTGAACAATGAGAACACATGGACACAAGGTGGGGAACATCACACACACTGTGGCCTGTCAGGGGGTGGGGGCTGGGGGAGGGATAGCATTAGGAGAAATACCTAATGTAAATGACTAGTTGACGGGTGCAGCAAACCAACATGGCACATGTATACCTATGTAGCAAACCTGGATTTTGTACACATATAGCCCAGAAGTTAAAGTATAATTTTATATATATGTGATAAAAAGGAATCCAAATTAGAAAGAAAGAAGTCAAAGTATCAATGTATTGTTGAATTCAGTTTGCTAGTATTTTGCTGAAGATTTTTGCATCAATATTTACGAGAGAAATTGGCCTGTAGCTTTCTTCTTCTTCTTCTTTTTCTTTAATGTGTCTTTGTTTGTTTTTTGGTATCAGGGCAATCATGGCCTCATAGAATGAGTTTGAAACTATTTCCTCTTCCTCTGTTTTTCAGAATAGTTTGAGTAGGATTAATATTAGTTCTTCTTGATGTTTTTTTCCTTTTTGATGTAGGTGCTTTTAGATATACACTTCTCTGTTAGTACTGCTTTTGCTGTATCCCGTAGTTTGAGTATGTTGTTTTCATCATCATTCATTTCAAGAAATTTTAAATTTCCTCCTTAATTTCTTCAGTGACCCACTGGCCATTCAGGAGCATACTGTTTAATTTCCATGTGTTTGTATAGTTTCTAAAATGCCTGTAGTTATTCATCTCTAGTTTTATTCCATTGTGGTCAGAGAAGATGTCTGATATTGTTTCGATTTTTGAATGTTTTAAAATTGTGACCTCATCTGGTCTATCCTGAGGAAAATAATGTGTATTCTGTAGCCATTGGATGAAATGTTCTATAAGTATCGATTACATCCATTTGCCCTATAGTGCAGATTAAAACTGATGTTTCTTTGTTGATTTCCTGTCTGGAAGATCTAATACTGAAAGTGGAATGTTGAAGTCTCCAGCTATTATTGTATTGGGGTGTATTCCTCTCTTTAGCTCTAGTAATATTTGCTTTATATATCTGGGTGCTCCAGTGTTGGGTGCATATATATATACCATTGTTATATCCTCTTGCTCAATTGACACCTTTATCATTATATAATGACCTTCTTTATCTCTTCTTATACTCTTTGTCTTGAAATCTATCTTGTCTGACATAAGTATAGCTACAGGTTCTCTTTTTTTGTTTTCCATTAGCATGGAAGATTTCTTTCCTTCCTTTATTTTCAGTTTATGTTTGTCTTTATAGTTGATGTGTGTTTCTTATAGAAAACAGATCATTGGGTCTTTTTAAAATATTTATTCAGCTACTCTACGTCATTTGATTGGAGACCTGAACCCAGCACTGCACTGGGTCTCACCCATTACCTGGCTGTAAACGATACCCAGTTACTGCCTATATGCACTCAAGGCTGGAGGACTCTACAATCAGCAGGTGGCAAAGCCAGCCAGGCCTGTGTCCTTCCCTTCAGTGTGGTGAGTTCCCCCAGGTCGCAGGTGGGTCCAGAGATGCCCTCTGGGAGCCAGGGACCAGAGTCAAAAACCTTAGAAATCTACCTTGTGCTCTACACTGTTGCAGCTAAGCTGTCACTCAAACCACAAGACAAAGTCCTTCCCACTCTGCCCTACCCTTTCCACAGGCAAAGCAGCCTCTCCCTGTGGGGACTACCACCGCAGGCCCAGAGCAAGTATTGCCAGGCTACTGCTTGTGTTCATTTAAGACGGAAGGGTTCCTCAGTCATCTGTGATAAATGCTGCCAGGCCTGGGACTCACCCTTCAGGGCAGTGGGCTCTCCTCTGGCCCAGGGGAGGTCCAAAAGTCCCATGCAAGAACCAAGACCTGAACTCAGGGACCCCAAGTGCTCACTTGCTGCTCTGCCCCACTGTGGCCAAGCTGACACCTAAGGTGCAAGACAAAGTCCCCTTTACTCTTCCCTCTGCTATTCTCCCGGAGAAACTGTCTCTGCCCATAGCCACCACAGCTGGGAATGTGCTGGGTCTCCCCTGAAGCCAGCATGTCTCAGAGTCTCACTCAGGGCCCGTGGTAAACTACCCGAGTATCATTGCAGGTTGCTCAGGGCTCAAGGGCTCTTTAGTCAGCAGGCGATGGATCCTGTCAGGGCTGAGTCCTTCCCTTCAAGGCAGCAGATTCCCTTCTGGCCCAGGGCGTGTCTAGAGATGTCGTCCACGAGCTAGACCCTGAAATGGGGGCCTCAGGACTCTGTCCAATGCTGTATCCTACTGTGGCTAAGTTGATGTCCAAGATGCAACACAAAGTCTTCTTTATGCTTCCCTCTCCTCTCCTCAAGTGAAGGAAGGAGTCTCTCCTGGAACTCTGAGCTGTGCTGCTGGGGCTGGGGGAGCCATGGTGCATGCATTCCCTCAGCCACCTTGGCTGGTGTCTCACCAGGTCATGGGCTCCCTATGTTCTCTGACTCTGAGCCCAGCACAGCACTATGAGTTGCAGTCCTTGTGCCCTAGACCACCTGTCCTGTCAAGTTTATTTAGAACCCCAGATCCTGCAGTGGCAAGGCTTGCCAAAACCCAAGTTCTAACCTTTATGATGGGGTGAATCCCTTCTGGCTAGGGCTGGTCTAAATGCTCCCTCTGTGGGCAGGCATCAGCTGGCTTCAGACCAGTTTCGCTTTCTGCTGTGACAGGGCAGCAGTGAGTTCAGCGCAAGTCCCATCAGCACCGAGTCATTGTGAACAATCATTTTAATGTGCTATTAATTAAACAGCAGAAAAACACACAAAAAATTAATGCGCTATGAAATTTGGTTTGTTAGTACTTTGTTGAGGATTTTTGCTTCTATGTTCACTGAGAATATGGGTCTATAATTTTCTTGTAGTGTCCTTTTCTGGCTTTGGCACTAGGATAATGCTGGCCTTGTAAAATGAGTTTGGAAGTATTCCTTATTCTTCAGTTTACTGGATGAGTTTGAGAAGGATTGATCTTAATCCTTCTCCAAAGGTTTAGTAGAATTCAACAGAAAGCCATCAGGTTCTGGGTTTTTCTTTGATGGCAGACTTTTCATTACTGATTAAATCTTCTTACTCAGTTTTTGTCTGTTCAGACTTTTTATTTCTCTATAATTCAGTCTTGGTATGTTTCATGGATAAAAGATACTTATTCATTTCTTCTGGGTTATCCTATTTGTTGTCATACAATTGCTCATAATACTATTATAATTCTTTTAATTTCTGTAGCATTGGTTGTAATGTATCCTCTTTCATTTCTGTTTTTAGTTAGTCTGTCCTCTTTTTTTTTTTTTTTTAATCTGGCTAAGCATTTGTCAATTTTGTTGATCTTTACAAAAAACAAACTCAGATTTGTTGCTATTTTCTTTTTTTTTTTTTTTTGCATGTCTCCATTTCATTTATTTGTGCTCTGATGTTTATTATTACCTTCCTCCTACTATCTTTTGGCATAGATTGTCTTTTTTTTTTCTAGTTCCTCGAGGTGTAACATTCCGTTGTTATTTGAAATCTTTCTTGTTTTTTGATGTAAGCAATTATTGCTACAAACTTCCCCTTACAACTGTGTTTTTCCTGCATTTCTCATGTCTTGGTATGTTTTGAGTCCATTTTCATTTATCTCAAGATAGTTTTTAATTTCCCCTTTAAGTAGTTCTTTGATCAATTGGTTTTTTGGGAAAGTGTTGTTTCATTTGTGTGTATTTGAGAATTTTCTAAAATTCCTCCTGTTATTGATTTCTAAGTTCATAGCATTGTGGTAAGGAAAGATATTAGATATGATTTCAATCTGCTTAAATGTGTTGACTTGTTTTGTGGCCTAACATATAATTTGTCCTGGAGAATGTTCAGTGTGCACTTGAGAAGAATGTGTCTTCTGCTGCTGTTAGGTGGAACATTCTGCACATGTCTGTCAGGTCCGTTTGCTTTATAGTGTTCAAATGCACCATTTCCTTATCAGTTTTCTCTCTGAATTTCCATTGTTGACAATGGAATAGTGAAGTCTCCTACGAGTGTTGTATTGCAGTGTATTTCTCCCTTCAGATGTATGATTATTTGCTTTATATATTTAGGTGCTCTAATGTTGGGTGCATATGTGTTTATAATTATTATAGCCTCTTGAAGAATTGATCACTTTATCATTATATAATCACCTTCTTTGTCTCATTTTGTAGTGTTTGACTCAAAGTCTATTTTGTCTCATACAAATATAGCCACCCCTGTGATCCTTTTGTTTCCACTTGCATGAAATGTGTTTTTCCATCCCTTCACTTTCAGTCTATGTGTGTCCTAAAGGTGCAGTGGGTCTCTCATAGGCATCATATACTTGGGTCTTGTTTTTTTTTCTTTTTTAATCCACTCAGCCAGGCTATGTCTTTGACTACAGAATTTAATCTGTTTATATTTGAGGTAATTATTGATAGGCAAGGACTTACCATTGCCACTTTGCTCATTGTTTCTGGTTGTTTTGTGGATTCCTTGTACCTTTCTTCTTTTGCTGTCTGCCTTCATGATCAAGTGATTTTCCATAGTGATATGCTTCGATTCCCCACTTTTTATCTTTTGTGTACCTACTATAGATTTCTGTTTTATGATTACCATGAGACTTACATAAAATATCTTATGGTTATAATAGGCTATTCTGAGATGATAACAACTTAACTTTGATTACACACAAAAACCACAATTATGCTCCCTAACTGTCCTTACATTTTATGTTTTTGATGTCAGTATTTACATTTTTTAAATATTTCATACCCCTTAACACATTTTTATAGCTATACTTTTACAAATAGTTTTGTTGTTTAACCTTCTTACTAAAGACATAAGTGATATACACACCACCATTACAGTAAGAGTATTCTAAGTTTGAACATGTACTTACTTTTACCCATGAGTTTTCTACATTCATGTTTTCTTATTGCTAATTAGCATCCTTTTCTTGCTGAGGTGCAATGGCTCACCCCTGTAGTCCCAGCACTTTGGGAGGCTGAGGCAGGCTGATCACTTGAGACCAGCCTGGGCAACATGGTGAAACACTGTCTCTACAAAAAAAAAAAAAAAAAAAAAAAAAAAATTAGTTGGGCGTGTCGGTACATGCCTGCAATCCTAGCTTCTCAGGAGGCTGAGGTAGGAGGATTGCTTGAGCCTCGGAAGTCGAGGTTGCAGTGATCCATGATGACACCACTGCACTCCATTCCAGGTGGCAGAGTGAGACCCTATCTCAAAACAAAGAAACGAACAGAAAACAGAACCCCAAAAACAAAAAACAAACTCAAAAACCAGATTGTTTTCTCTCAGCTTGAGGAATTCCCTCTAGCATTTCTTGTAATGCAATGAACTACTTTAGGAAGATTATTTTTAATTATTTCTTAGAACGTTTCTAAACCTCTGGTTCTTTAGGATTGATGAATGGAGCTTTACCTTGTTCCTTTGGTAGTGTCATGTTTCCCTGATTGATAGTGATCTTTGTGGCTGTGCATTGGTGTCTGTGCATTTAAAGAAGTAAAGACTTATTCCAGTGTTTGATGACTGGTGCTGGCTGGGAAAGCCCTTCACTGGTCAGTCCATCCAGAGATTCTGGGAACACTATCTGGCATGGTCCATGGATGGGCTTGCTGTTGGATTTCTTGGGAAAGCTGGCTTGGTGAGCAGGTAGTGTGGACCTGGCACCTGGGTTCATGGATTTGGGCCTGAGTCCTGGTGCCATGGGGACCAACCTGGCTTTGGGGGCCAGTCTTGCTTTGGGGTGGGCCTGAAGTCCAAGGCCATGTGGGTCAGACTTGCTCTTGGCCTGTCTGGAGCCAGGGGTGAGCCTGGAGCCTGAGTCTGAGAGGGCCAGCCTGGGGTCTGAGGCCAAAGGCACTAACCTGGCACTGGACAAACTTGGAGCCCTTAATCCTTGGGGGATGTCCTGGAAGCTGGCTCTGTAGGCGCTGGCCTGGTGCTTGAGGTCACAGGGGTCAGCCTGGAGCTGGAGTGTGTACAGAGGCTAGGTCTATGCGTGCCAGCCCTGAAGTCTGAAACTACAGAAGCAAACCGGGTTCAGGGTCAGTAGGGGTTGTCCTTACACTGGGGAGGATCTGGAAGCTGGGTTCATAAGTCCAGGCCTGAAGTCTGGGGTGGTGGGAACTGGTCTGGAGGTGATGTCTCCATGTACCTGTCCAGAGTCTGGGGCTGCCGGGCCACCCTGGCCCCACGGCAGGCCTGGCAGCTCAGTCCATGGGTGCCAGCCCAGAGCCTGAGGCTGTGAGGCTAGCCTGGTCCCAAGGTAGGACTGGGGGCTTGTTTCATAAGGGCACCCAGAGTCTAGGGCTGAGGAGAGCAGCCTGACCATGGGATCAGTCTGGTACCAAGACAGCAAAGGGCACACTTGGTGATGAGGTGGGCCTGGAGCCTGAGGCTGTGGGGGCCAGTGTAAGGCAAATTGATTTTCAACAAGAATGCCAAGGCCATTCAATAGGGAAATAGTTGTTTCTTAAAGAAATGGTGGTAGTACAACTGGTTATCCACATTCCAAAGAATGAAGTTGGACTCCTACTTCATACCTTATATCATATACAAAGTTAACTCAAAATGAATCAAAAATCTAAATATAGGAGTTAAAATTATAAAACTTTTAGAACAAAGGATGGGGTAAATCATGACTTTTTATTTGACATTGGATTCTTAGAATATGACACCAAAAGCACAGGCAACAAAAGGGAAAAGATAAATGGGACTTGAAATTTTGTGCATCAATGGACATCATCAAGAAAGTTAAAAGATAACACACAGAATGTGAGAAAATACTTTGCCAATCATACATCTGATAGTCGAATATTCAGAATGTATTAAAAACTTGCAAAAAAATCCAACCTCATTTTTGAAATAAGAAAAGGACGTGAATAGACATGTCTCCAATGAAGATATACAAATAGCCAAGAAATGCATGTAAAGATACTAAACATCATTAGTTACTAGGAAAATGCAAATCAAAACAATAAGGTACTATTCACATCTACCAGGATGGCTATACTTTTTTTCAAGAAGGAAAATAAGAATTGTTGAATAGGACGTGGAGAAATTAGAACTTTCATACATGGCTGATAGGAATGTAAAATAATTCAGCCACTGTGGAAAACATTTTGGTGGTTCCTAAAAAATTAAACAAAGAATTACCATGTGATTTGGGAATAACACTCAAAGATATATAGTCAAAAGAACTGAAAACAGGTGCTCAAAGAAATACTTGTACATGCATGTTCATTGCAGCATTATTTCAAAAGTCAAAAGGTGGGAATAACCCAAATATCCATCAGCTGATGAATGGATAAACAAACTGTGGTCTATGCATACAGTGAAATGTTATTCAGCCATAAAAAGGAATGAAATACTAATACATGCTACAACGTGAATGGGCCTCGAAAGCATCACGCTAAGGAAAAGAAGCCAAGGCAGGGCTCCGTGGCTCATGCCTGTAATCCTACCACTTTGGGAGGCCGAGATTGGTGGATCATTTAGGGCAGGAGTTCGAGACCAGCCTGGCAACATGGAGAAATAACATGTCTACAAAAAAAAAATACATATATATGTATTTTTGCTATATATATATATTAGCCGGACACGGTGGTGTGCACCTGTAGTCCCAGCTACTGGGGAGGACCCCATGAGCCCAGGAGCTCGAAGCTCCAGTGAGCAATGTTTGCACCAATGCACTCCGGCCTGAGTGACAGTGTGAGACCCTGTCTCAGAGAGAGAGAGAGAGAGAGAGAGAGAGAGAGATAAAGATCACATATTGTGTGATTTGATTCATATGAAATATCCAGAATAGGTAAATCTATAAAGACAGAAACTAAATTAGTGAGTGCCAGGGCCCAGTAGGAAGAGGATGGGAAGTAGTTTCCTAATGAGTATGTGAATTTCTTTGGAAGTGATGAAAATGTTCCAAACTAGATAGAGGCAATACTTGCACAACATCATGAAAATACTAAATGCTGCTGGATTGTTCATTTTCAAAGTTTAATGTTATGAAAATTGCTCCTCAAAAATTAAATTTAAAAATATATTGGCAATACATGTAGGGTCTATTTCTGGAATCTCTGTCTTTTCTGCTGACTTATATTTACCCCATTGCTAGTAACACACTTGTCTTAATTAGTGTAGCATTCTGGTGAGTCATAAAAGTGGGCTTTGGGAGGCAGAAGCAGGAGGACCACTTGAGCTCATGAGTTCAAGGCCAGCCTGGGCAACATAGTGAGACCTAGGAAACATGGTGAGATCTCATCTCTATAAAAAGTCAAAAAATTGGTCAGGTGTGGTGGTGCACAGCTGTAGTCCTAGCTACTCAGGAGGCTGAGGCACAAAGATCATTTAAGCACGTGAGTTAAAGGCTGCAGTGAGTCAAGACTGTATCACTGCACTCCAGTCTGGGAATAGAATGAGACTCTGTCTCAAAAAAAATTTAAAAAAAGAAATAAAAGTAGGTAAAGTGACTCCTCCAACATTATTCTTTATAAAATCGTTTTAATGGGTCGGGCACAGTGGCTCACGCCTGTAATCTGAGCACTTTGAGAGGCCGAGGCGGGAGGATCACGAGGTCAGGAGATTGAGACCATCCTGGCTAACACGATGAAACCCCGTCTCTACTAAAAATACAAAAAATGAGCTGGGCGTGATGGCGGGCGCCTGTAGTCCCAGCTACTCGGGAGGCTGAGGCAGGAGAATGGCGTGAGCACGGGAGGCGGAGCTTGCAGTGAGCCCAGATCGCGCCTCTATGCTCCAGCCTGGGCTACAGAGCAAGATTCCGTCTCAAAAAATTTTTTAAAAAGTTTTAATGAGTGTAATTCTTTTGATTTCAGTATAAATTACAGGATCATGTTGTATATGTCTACAAAAAAAATCCTACTATCACTTTAATTGAATTGCGTTATATCTATGGACCCATACAAGGAAAACTCATATATTTATTGAGTGTTCCCATTCATGAACACAGTATACTCATGTTTATTCCATTCATTTAGGCCTTCCTGGATTTTAGTTTTTAAATTTTTTGTTTCCATTTTTACACTTACTATATATAGAAATACAATCGATGTTTGTGTATTGCGCATATATGCTTTACCTTTAGTAAACTCACTTGTGAGTTCTATAATTTTTTTTTGTAGATTCCATGGGATTCTCTGCGTAGGTAATAGTGTCATCTGTGAATACCAGGCAGTTTTATTTCTTCTTTTCCTATCCTAATATCTTTTATTTCTATTTCTTGAATTATTACAATAGGAAGGATTTCTAAGTATGATGTTGAATAGCAGTGGCAAGAGCACACATCCTTGTGTTGTTCATGAACTTCAGAGAACATTCAGTTGTTCACTATTAACTATGATATTCGCTGTGAGTTTTCTTGTAGATACCCTTCATCAAGTTGCGGAAGTTCTTTACTATTCTTAGTTTGCTGAGAGTTTATGTCTTGAAAGGATGTTGAATTTTGCCAAAGGCTCCTTCTACATCAATTAATATGATCATGTATTTCTTTCTTTTATTGACCATTAATATAATGGAATAAATTGATTGTTTCATTAACATTGAATAAGCCCTGCATTCCTGGGATGAGCCTCACATGGTTTAGCTATATTTCTCTTTTTAGACACTGCTGAATTCAATTTGCTAATATTTTGTGATGATTTTTGCATTTATGTTAATGAGAGTTGGTGGTCTGTTGTTTCTTGCTTGCTTCTTTTATACTGTCTTTGGCTGGTTTTGGTATCAGGGTAATCCTGGCCTCATAAAATGTGTTGACAAGTAGTCCTTCCTGTTCTATTTTTGGGAAGAGATATTGTAGAATTAGTACTAATTCTTCTTTGAACATTCGGTGGAATTTGCCAGTGAAGCTATCTGGGCTGGGAATATCTTTTTAGAAGGTGTTTAACTATTAACTGCATTTCTTTTTATATATAATTTTTTTTGGTAGAGATAGGGTCTCACTTTGTTGCCCAGGCTGGTCTCAGTCTTCTGGGCTCAGGCGATCCTCTCACCTTGGCCTCCCAATGTCAATGTCTTTATAGGACTATTCAAATTATTTTATATTGGGTGAGTTTTGATAATCTGTGTTTTTAGAAGAATTAGTCATTTCATGTAAGTAGTTGAATTATACTCGTTGAATTGTTTGTACTATTGGGTTGGTGCAGAAGTTTTTGCTATTAAAAGTAACGACAAAAACTGCAATTACTTTTGCACCAACTTAATACCATTTTTCCTGTCTATTCGGCCATTGTTAGTATGTGTCTTAGTCTGTTTTGTGTTGCTGTAACAGAATACCTGAGACTGGGTAATTTAAAAATAAAAGAGGTTGACTTAGCTCATGATTCAGCAAGCTGGGAAGTAGGAGGAGCATGGCACTAGTAACTGCTCAGCTTCTGGTGACAGTCACCTCCTAGGCCAAAACATAGTGGAAAAGGCCAAAGGGGAAGCAGACACATGCAAAGAGGGAAAACCCAAGGGGTATGCTGGCTTTATAACAAACCCACCGTTATAGGCACTAATCCAGTCTCACCAGAGCCAGTACTCACTCACTATGTCTAGAATGGCAGCAGCTGTTCATGAGGGATCTGTCTCCATGACCCAAACACCTCCCACAAGGCCCCACCTCCCAACACCACCACACTGGGGATCCAATTTCCACATGAGTTTTGGCGGGGACAGACCAATCATATCCAAACCATAGCAGTATATTTCTATATTCCCAGGATCTGGAAAGATCCCAATAAGACGAATTTTTTATAATGTGCATTTTTCTGTGCACTTAATGTGTAATAAAGAACTTGCCTGGACTTTGTCCCTGAGTCCTGGGAGATAACCTCTAATCCCTTGCAGTTTCCTAAGTGATAGGCGTGACTTTGTCATTTCTGGAGGGCCCCATGGACCACCCTTCCTGGTTTATGTTCATGAAGTGAATCATGGTAGGCCCTTAGATAGTTTATGTAATGAGATGACTCTGAATGGAGGCTGGCCATACTAGAAAGACCAACCATATGACTGGAGGGTTGGGGCATTGAGCCATGTGATATCAGCCCAATCATCAGAGAGAGAGAGAGAGAGAGAGCAAGGCTGTAGACTGAGTTCAACGAGATGGCCAACTAAGTGATGGCCAACACAGAGGGTTTATCTGAATTATCTCATCTGCCATTACCAGAAGGAGAAGACATTGGGTTTATTCCAATCTCAGTAATCACTCCTCAATCTTCCTTACTGGTTCCTCACCTTATCTTAAAATTCTCTTTTTGGGGATGGGGGGTGTTGGAAATGTTCTCTATTGTGATCTAGATGGAGGTTACAAGAATGTTTAATTGTGTTAAAATCGTACACTTAGGTTTCTGTGATTTTCCATATGTATGCTGTACCTCAATTTATTTTATTTTATTGTATTTATTTTGAGACAGAGTTTTGCTCTTGCTGCCCAGGCTGGAATGCAACGGCTCGATCTCGGCTCATTGCAACCTCCGCTTCCTGAGTTCAAGTGATTCTCCTGCCTCGGCCTCTGGAGTAGCTGAGATTACAGGCACCCACCACCACACCTGGCTAATTTTTGTATTTCTGCAGAGACAGGGTTTCACCATGTTGGCCAGGCTGTCTCAAATTCCTGATCTCAGGTGATCCACCCACCTTGGCCGCCCATAGTGCTAGGATTACAGGCATGAGCCACCGTGCCCAGCTTGTTACACCTCAAATTTTTAAAAGATGTCATATAAAAGTGGAAATACATGGTACAAGCTGGAAGAAGATATTTATCCTATATACAATTGACAAAAGATTGGTTATCAAGAATATATTTTGAGAACTCTTAGAAATCAATAAGGAAAGAAAAACAATCCAGTAGGATAATAGACAAAAATCATGAACAGGAATTCCATAGAAGAAGGAACGTATGTGGCCAATAAATACATGAAGATATCCTCAGCTCATCAGTAGTCAGGGAAATGCTAAACATGACTACAACATAAATCTTATGCTCATTTGATTGACAAAGTTTAAGAAACCTAGCAACATCAAAGGTTAGAGAGGATGCAGAGCAGTGGGATCTCATACAGTTTGCAACATGTTGGGAATATAAATGAACACAACCAGTTTGTAAAACAATGTGGCATCAATATATACATTTGAACATTGACAACTCAGCAATTCCTCTCAATGTCCAATGGACAAGAATTTCACAGCAGCACTGGCCACAGTAGCAAAAACCTGGGAACAACGCAAATGCTAATGAACAAGAGAATGCCTAGATAAACTGTGGTATATCCACACCATGATGTACTATGTAGCAAGGGAAATGGGTGAAATGTAGTTTTACGGTCAACAATGGATAAATGTTAATATAAGTATGAAAAAAGCAGTTCCGGGGGGCGGAGCAAGATGGCCGAATAGGAACAGCTCCAGTCTCCAACTCCCAGCGCGAGTGACACAGAAGACCGGTGATTTCTGCATTTTCAACTGAGGTACTGGGTTCATCTCACTGGGGAGTGCCGGACGATCGGTGCTGGTCAGCTGCTGCAGCCCGACCAGCGAGAGCTGAAGCAGGGCGAGGCATCGCCTCACCTGGGAAGCGCAAGGGGGAAGGGAATCCCTTTTCCTAGCCAGGGGAACTGAGACACACAACACCTGGAAAATCGGGTAACTCCCACCCCAATACTGCGCTTTAAGCAAACAGGCACACCAGGAGATCATATCCCACACCTGGCCGGGAGGGTCCCACGCCCACGGAGCCTCCCTCATTGCTAGCACAGCAGTCTGTGATCTACTGGCAAGGCAGCAGCGAGGCTGGGGGAGGGGCGCCCGCCATTGCTGAGGCTTAAGTAGGTAAACAAAGCTGCTGGGAAGCTCGAACTGGGTGGAGCTCACAGCAGCTCAAGGAAACCTGCCTGTCTCTGTAGACTCCACCTCTGGGGACAGGACACAGTAAACAATAACAAACACAGCAGAAGCCTCTGCAGACGCAAACGACTCTGTCTGACAGCTTTGAAGAGAGCAGTGGATCTCCCAACACGGAGGTTGAGATCTGAGAAGGGACAGACTCCCTGCTCAAGTGGGTCCCTGACCCCTGAGTAGCCTAACTGGGAGACATCCCCCACTAGGGGCAGTCTGACACCCCACAGCTCACAGGGTGGAGTACACCCCTGAGAGGAAGCTTCCAAAGCAAGAATCAGACAGCTACACTCGCTGTTCAGAAATATTCTATCTTCTGCAGCCTCTGCTGCTGATACCCAGGCAAACAGGGTCTGGAGTGGACCTCAAGCAATCTCCAACAGACCTACAGCTGAGGGTCCTGACTGTTAGAAGGAAAACTATAAAACAGGAAGGACACCTACACCAAAACCCCATCAGTACATCACCATCATCAAAGACCAGAGGCAGATAAAACCACAAAGATGGGAAAAAAGCAGGGCAGAAAAGCTGGAAATTCCAAAAATAAGAGCGCATCTCCCCTGGCAAAGGAGCGCAGCTCACGCCAGCAACGGATCAAAGCTGGACGGAGAATGACTTTGATGAGATGAGAGAAGAAGGCTTCAGTCCATCAAATTTCTCAGAGCTAAAGGAGGAATTACGTACCCAGCGTAAAGAAACTAAAAATCTTGAAAAAAAAGTGGAAGAATTGATGGCTAGAGTAATTAATGCAGAGAAGGTCATAAACAAAATGAAAGAGATGCAAACCATGATATGAGAAATACGTGACAAATGCACAAGCTTCAGTAACCGACTTGATCAACTGGAAGAAAGAGTATCAGCGATTGAGGATCAAATGAATGAAATGAAGCGAGAAGAGAAACCAAAAGAAAAAAGAAGAAAAAGAAATGAACAAAGCCTGCAAGAAGTATGGGATTATGTAAAAAGACCAAATCTACGTCTGATTGGGGTGCCTGAAAGTGAGGGGGAAAATGGAACCAAGTTGGAAAACACTCTTCAGGATATCATCCAGGAGAACTTCCCCAACCTAGTAGGGCAGGCCAACATTCAAATCCAGGAAATACAGAGAACGCCACAAAGATACTCCTCGAGAAGAGCAACTCCAAGACACATAATTGCCAGATTCACCAAAGTTGAAATGAAGGAAAAAATCTTAAGGGCAGCCAGAGAGAAAGGTCGGGTTACCCACAAAGGGAAGCCCATCAGACTAACAGCAGATCTCTCGGCAGAACCTCTACAAGCCAGAAGAGCGTGGGGGCCAATATTCAACATTCTTAAAGAAAAGAATTTTAAACCCAGAATTTCATATCCAGCCAAACTAAGTTTCATAAGTGAAGGAGAAATAAAATCCTTTACAGATAAGCAAATGCTTAGAGATTTTGTCACCACTAGGCCTGCCTTACAAGAGACCCTGAAGGAAGCACTAAACATGGAAAGGAACAACCAGTACCAGCCATTGCAAAAACATGCCAAAATGTAAAGACCATCGAGGCTAGGAAGAAACTGCATCAACTAGCGAGCAAAATAACCAGTTAATATCATAATGGCAGGATCAAGTTCACACATAACAATCTTAACCTTAAATGTAAATGGACTAAATGCTCCAATTAAAAGACACAGACTGGCAAACTGGATAAAGAGTCAAGACCCATCAGTCTGCTGTATTCAGGAGACCCATCTCACACGCAGAGACATACATAGGCTCAAAATAAAGGGATGGAGGAAGATTTACCAAGTAAATGGAAAACAAAAAAAAGCGGGGGTTGCAATACTAGTCTCTGATAAAACAGACTTTAAACCATCAAAGATCAAAAGAGACAAAGAAGGCCATTACATAATAGTAAAGGGATCAATTCAACAGGAAGAGCTAACTATCCTAAATATATATGCACCCAATTCAGGAGCACCCAGATTCATAAAGCAAGTTCTTAGAGACTTACAAAGAGACTTAGACTCCCATACAATAATAATGGGAGACTTCAACACTCCACTGTCAACATTAGACAGATCAACGAGACAGAAAGTTAACAAGGATATCCAGGAATTGAACTCATCTCTGCAGCAAGCAGACCTAATAGACATCTATAGAACTCTCCACCCCAAATCAACATAATATACATTCTTCTCAGCACCACATCATACTTACTCCAAAATTGACCACGTAATTGGAAGTAAAGCACTCCTCAGCAAATGTACAAGAACAGAAATTATAACAAACTGTCTCTCAGACCACAGTGCAATCAAACTAGAACTCAGGACTAAGAAACTCAATCAAAACCGCTCAACTACATGGAAACTGAACAACCTGCTCCTGAATGACTACTGGGTACATAACGAAATGAAGGCAGAAATAAGATGTTCTTTGAAACCAATGAGAACAAAGATACAACATACCAGAATCTCTGGGACACATTTAAAGCAGTGTGTAGAGGGAAATTTATAGCACTAAATGCCCACAAGAGAAAGCAGGAAAGATCTAAAATTGACACTCTAACATCGCAATTAAAAGAACTAGAGAAGCAAGAGCAAACACATTCGAAAGCTAGCAGAAGGCAAGAAATAACTAAGATCAGAGCAGAACTGAAGGAGATAGAGACACAAAAAACCCTGCAAAAAATCAATGAATCCAGGAGTTGGTTTTTGGAAAAGATCAACAAAATTGACAGACCACTAGCAAGACTAATAAAGAAGAAAAGAGAGAAGAATCAAATCGACGCAATTAAAAATGATAAAGGGGATATCACCACCGACCCCACAGAAATACAAACTACCATCAGAGAATACTATAAACACCTCTACGCAAATAAACTGGAAAATCTAGAAGAAATGGATAATTTCCTGGACACTTACACTCTTCCAAGATTAAACCAGGAAGAAGTTGAATCCCTGAATAGACCAATAGCAGACTCTGAAATTGAGGCAATAATTAATAGCCTACCAACCAAAAAAAGTCCAGGACCAGATGGATTCACAGCTGAATTCTACCAGAGGTACAAGGAGGAGTTGGTACCATTCCTTCTGAAACTATTCCAATCAATAGAAAAAGAGGGAATCCTCCCTAACTCATTTTATGAGGCCAACATCATCCTGATACCAAAGCCTGGCAGAGACACAACAAAAAAAGAGAATTTTAGACCATTATCCCTGATGAACATCGATGCAAAAATCCTCAATAAAATACTGGCAAACCGGATTCAGCAACACATCAAAAAGCTTATCCACCATGATCAAGTGGGCTTCATCCCTGGGATGCGAGGCTGATTCAACATTCGCAAATCAATAAACATAATCCAGCATATAAACAGAACCAAAGACAAGAACCACATGATTATCTCAATAGATGCAGAAAAGGCTTTTGACAAAATTCAACAGCCCTTCATGCTAAAAACGCTCAATAAATTCGGTATTGATGGAACGTACCTCAAAATAATAAGAGCTATTTATGACAAACCCACAGCCAATATCATACTGAATGAGCAAAAACTGGAAAAATTCCCTTTGAAAACTGGCACAAGACAGGGATGCCCTCTCTCACCACTCCTATTCAACATAGTGTTGGAAGTTCTGGCTAGGGCAATCAGGCAAGAGAAAGAAATCAAGGGTATTCAATTAGGAAAAGAGGAAGTCAAATTGTCCCTGTTTGCAGATGACATGATTGTATATTTAGAAAACCCCATTGTCTCAGCCCAAAATCTCCTTAAGCTGATAAGCAACTTCAGCAAAGTCTCAGGATACAAAATTAATGTGCAAAAATCACAAGCATTCTTATACACCAGTAACAGACAAACAGAGAGCCAAATCATGAATGAACTTCCATTCACAATTGCTTCAAAGAGAATATAAAATACCTAGGAATCCAACTTACAAGGGATGTAAAGGACCTCTTCAAGGAGAACTACAAACCACTGCTCAGTGAAATAAAAGAGGACACAAACAAATGGAAGAACATACCATGCTCATGGATAGGAAGAATCAATATCGTGAAAATGGCCATACTGCCCAAGGTAATTTATAGATTCAATGCCATCCCCATCAAGCTACCAATGAGTTTCTTCACAGAATTGGAAAAAACTGCTTTAAAGTTCATATGGAACCAAAAAAGAGCCCGCATCTCCAAGACAATCCTAAGTCAAAAGAACAAAGCTGGAGGCATCACGCTACCTGACTTCAAACTATACCACAAGGCTACAGTAACCAAAACAGCATGGTACTGGTACCAAAACAGAGATATAGACCAATGGAACAGAACAGAGTCCTCAGAAATAATACCACACATCTACAGCCATCTGATCTTTGACAAACCTGACAAAAACAAGAAATGGGGAAAGGATTCCCTATTTAATAAATGGTGCTGGGAAAATTGGCTAGCCATAAGTAGAAAGCTGAAACTGGATCCTTTCCTTACTCCTTATACGAAAATTAATTCAAGATGGATTAGAGACTTAAATGTTAGACCTAATACCATAAAAATCCTAGAGGAAAACCTAGGTAGTACCATTCAGGACATAGGCATGGGCAAAGACTTCATGTCTAAAACACCAAAAGCAACGGCAGCAAAAGCCAAAATTGACAAATGGGATCTCATTAAACTAAAGAGCTTCTGCACAGCAAAAGAAACTACCATCAGAGTGAACAGGCAACCTACAGAATGGGAGAAAATTTTTGCAATCTACTCATCTGACAAAGGGCTAATATCCAGAACCTACAAAGAACTCAAACAAATTTACAAGAAAAAAACAAACAACCCCATCAAAAAGTGGGCAAAGGATATGAACAGACATTTCTCAAAAGAAGACATTCATACAGCCAACAGACACATGAAAAAATGCTCATCATCACTGGCCATCAGAGAAATGCAAATCAAAACCACAATGAGATACCATCTCACACCAGTTAGAATGGCCATCATTAAAAAGTCAGGAAACAACAGGTGCTGGAGAGGATGTGGAGAAATAGGAACGCTTTTACACTGTTGGTGGGATTGTAAACTAGTTCAACCATTATGGAAAACAGTATGGCGATTCCTCAAGGATCTAGAACTAGATGTACCATATGACCCAGCCATCCCATTACTGGGTATATACCCAAAGGATTATAAATTATGCTGCTATAAAGACACATGCACACGTATGTTTATTGCAGCACTATTCACAATAGCAAAGACTCGGAATCAACCCAAATGTCCATCAGTGACAGATTGGATTAAGAAAATGTGGCACATATACACCATGGAATACTATGCAGCCATCAAAAAGGATGAGTTTGTGTCCTTTGTAGGGACATGGATGCAGCTGGAAACCATCATTCTTAGCAAACTATCACAAGAACAGAAAACCAAACACCGCATGTTCTCATTCATAGGTGGGAACTGAACAATGAGATCACTTGGACTCAGGAAGGGGAACATCACACACTGGGGCCTATCATGGGGAGGGGGGAGGGGGGAAGGATTGCATTGGGAGTTATACCTGATGTAAATGACGAGTTGATGGGTGCAGCCCACCAACATGGCACAAGTATACATATGTAACAAACCTGCACATTATGCACATGTACCCTACAACTTAAAGTATAATAATAATAAATAAATTTTAAAAAAAAGAAAAAAGAAAAAAGCAGTTCCACAGGACTACATGCAGTATGACACTCTTTTTATAAAATTCAAAAAATCAAGCAAAACTGAAGAGTATAATGGCTGGGCACATGGCCCACGCCTGTAATCCCAGCACTTTGGGAGGCAGAGGCAGGTGGAGTGCTTCAATATCCACATGCAGAAGAATGAAATGGGACCCTTGTCTCATATTATATACAACAATCAAGGCAAAATGGACTCCCGATTTAAACCTAGGCCTGAAACTGTAAAAGTGCCAGAAGAAAACTTAGGCGGAAACATTTATGGCATTGATCTGGGCAAAAATGTTTTGGCTATGACCCCAAAAGCATGAGCAACCAAAGAAAGAATAGAGAAATGGAATTATATCAAACTGAAAGGCTTCTGCACAACAAAGGAAACGATCAACAGAGTGAAGAGGCAACTATGTAGCAAGGGAAACTACAGCATGGGAGAAAATATTCACAAACTATACATCTGATAAGGAGTTAATATCCAAAATACATAAGGAACTCAACTCAATAACAAGAATACAAATCACCTGATTTTAAAATGTGCAAAGGATCTGAATAGACATTTCTCCAAAGAAGACATACGAATGGACAATAATTGTATGAAAATGCTCAACATCACTTATCATCAGGGAAATGTCACAATGAGCTATGACTTCACACCTGGTAAAATGGCTATTATCGGAAAGATAAAAGAGAACAAGTGTTGGCGAGGATATGAAGAAAAGGGAACCCTCATACACTGTGGTGGGAATGGAAATTAGTACAGCCACCGTGCAAAACAGTATGGAGACTTCTCAAAACACTAAAAATAGAACCATCCAGCAATCCCACTACCGGGTATTTATCCAAAAGAAAGGAAATCGGTATATCAAAGAGATACCTATACCTCCATGTTTATTGCAGCACTCTTCACAATAGCCAAGTTATTGAATCAACCTAAGTGTCCATCAGTGGATGAATGGATAAAAAAAATGTGGTATATATACACAAGAGAATGTTATTCAGCCACAAAAGAGTGAAATCCTTTCATTTGCAGCAACATGGGTGGAACTAGAGGTCATTATGTTAGGTGAAATAAGCCAGGCACGGAAAGACAAATACTGTACGTTCTCACTCATATGTGGGAGCTAAAAAAGTTCATCTCATAGAGGTAGAGAATAGAGTGATAGATATGAGATGCTGAGAAGGGTGTGGGGTTTGAGGGAGGTAGGGTTGGGAAGAAGAGAGGTTGGTTAATAGGTACAAACATACAGTTAAAAAGAAGGAATAATTACTAGTTACAAACATACAGATTATTCGTACAGTAATTGGTTCTTACAGTAATTGGTTAATAGGTACAAACATACAGTTAAAAAGAAGAAGTAATTGCATGCCGGGCATGGTGGCTCATGCCTGTAATCCCAGCACTTTGGGAGGCCGAGGCGGGCAGATCACTTGAGCTCAGGAGTTCCAGACCAGCCGGGACAATATAGGGAGATCCTGTCTAAAAAAAAAAAAAGAAAAAAAATTAGCCCGACATGGTGGCATGTGCCCTTTGTCCCAGCTACTTGGTAGGCTGAGGTGGGAGAATTGCTTAAGCCTAGGAGCTTGAGGCTGCAGTGAGCTGTGATTGCACTGCTGCACTGTAGCCTGGGGTGACACAGTGAGACCCTATCTCAAAAAAAAAAAAAAAAAAAAAAAAAAAGAAAGAATAATTTCTAACGTTCAACACCAGAGTAGGGTGACTACAGTTAGCAGCAAAGTATTGTATATTTCAAAATAGCCAGGAGAGAGGACTTGAAATCTTCCCAATATATAGGAATGAAAAATATTCCCGGTGATGGTTACTCCAAATACCCTGACTTGATCTTCACACATCCTATGCTCGTAACAAAATATCACATGTACACCATAAATATGTGCAAATATTATGTATCCATTAAAAATTAAAATTAAAAAATTATAAATGTTACTATCATTTCATTCAGCAATTCCACTACTGGATATGTGGCCAAAGGAAATGAAATCAGTATGTGAAAAATATCTGCACTAACATATTCATTGCAGCACAATTCGCAACAGCCGAAATGTGAAATCAACGTAAGTGCCCATTAATGGATGAATGGATAAAGCAAATGTGTATATGTACACACAAGAGAATACTGTTGAGCTTTTTAAAAAATAAGTAAATAAAAGGAAATCCTGTCATTTGTGGCAGCATGAGTGAATCTGGAACATATTATGTTAAGTGAAATAAGCCAGGCACAGCAAGACAAATACTGTATGATCTCATTGAGATGTGGAGTCTTAAAAAATCAAAATTTCTAGAAACAGAGAATAGAATGGCGGTTACCAGGGTCTGGGGCAGGCAAGGATTGGGGAGATATTGGTCAAAGAATGCAAAGTTTCATTTAAACAAGAAGTCTAAGTTAAAGAGATCTATTATAAACATGATGACAATAGTTAATAATAATGTATACTTGAAAATTGCTTATTTGGTAGATTTTAAGTGTCCTCACCACAAAAGATGAAAGGTGGCCAGGCACGGTGGCTCACGCCTGTAATCCCAGCACTTTACCAGGCTGTGGCGGGTGCATTACTTGAGGTCAGGAGTTTGAGACCAGCCTGGCCAACATAGTGAAACTCCATCTCTACTAAAAATACAAAAATTAGCCAGGTGCGGTGGCACACACCTGTAATACCAGCTACTATGGAGCCTGAGACAGTAGAATTATTTGAAGCCGGGAGGCAGAGGTTGCAGTGAGCCAAGATAGTGCCACTGCACTCCAACCTGGGCAAGACTCTGTCTCGAAAAAAAAAAAAACATGAAAGGTATGTGAGTTCATACATATTGTAGTTAGCCTAATTTAGCCATTGCACAATGTATACATATTTCAAAACATCATGTTATACACTTTAAAAATATACAGTTTTATCACTAAAAATAAACAAAAATAAAATACAAAAAATTGAAATCAATTCCATTTGTTCAATAAAACTGATGTGATCCTGGTGAAGATGTGCAGAAACTGGAAACTCTGTGCACTGTTGGTGGGAATGTAAAATGGCACAGCTGCTGTGGAATAGGGTATGGCGGTTACTCAGAAAACTAAAAATAGAATTACCATATGATCCAGTAATTCCATTCTGTGTCTATATCCAAAAGAATCAGAGAAATCAGAGTCTCAAAGTGATGTTTGTACACCCCTGCTCATAGCAGCATTATGCATGAGAGCCAAGAGATGGAAGCAACCCAAGTGTCCACGGATGGATGAATAGAGAAACAAAGTATGGTACATTATTATTTGGCCTTTAAAATGAGTTATGATTTGGCCGGTAAATGGATGGAATTGTGATACATGCTACAATGTGGATAAAATTTTAGGACATTATGCTATGAAATGAGTCAGTCACAAAAGGACAAATACTACATGATTCCACCCTATATGAGGGATCTAAAATATTCAAACTCAGAAAAGGAAGGTAGAGTGGCGGTTTCCAGAGGCTAGGGGACAGGGGAAAATGAGGAGTTGTTTAATGGGTATACATTTCAGTTTCGCAAATGAAGACATGCTGGAGATTGGCTGCACAGCAATGCAAATAAATTTAACACTACTGAACTGAACACTAAAAAATGCTGAAGATGGTAAATTTTACGTTATGTGTATTTTAACATAACTCAATAGAAAAGTGGTGTAATTTCTGTCTCTGGAGTGGACCCTGAAGAAAAATATCGATACTACGATGACTCCCATATGTATTTCTTCAGTCCAGAGCCAGGCCTTTGTCTAGTCAACATCTCTATGTGGATACCTAATAGACATCTCAAATTTAAATATCTAAAGCCAAACTCCTTACCTTAAACACAAGAAGCAAAAAATATGAACATATTTTGTGATTCCACTAATATAAAAGTACATAACAGTCAACACCAAACCATATTATTAGTATTTCTTGAATTTAACTTTTAAGTTCAGGGCTACATGTACAGGTTTGTTACATAGGTAAACTTGTGTAATGGGGGTTTCTTGTAGAAATTATTCCATCACCCAGTGATTAAGCCTAGTACCCATTCGTTATTTTTCCTCGTCCTCTCCCTCCTCCCACCTTCCATTGTCCGATAAGCCCCAGTATGTGTTGTTCCCCTTCTTTGTGTCCCTGTGTTCTCATTATTTAACCTGCACTTGTAAGTGAGAACATGCTGTATTTGGTTTTCTTTTCCTGCATTAGTTTGCTAAAGATAATGGCTTCCAGCTCCAACCATGTTCCTGATTTCATTCTTTTTCATGGCTGCATAAAATTCCATCATGTATATGTACCACCTTTTCTTTATCCAGCCTACCGTTGATGAACATTTACATTGATTCCATGTCTTTGCTATTGTGAGTAGTGATGCAATGAACATACACGTGCACTTGTCTTGATAATAGAATGATTTATATTCCTTTGGGTATATGCCCAGTAATGAGATTGCTGGGCCGAATGGTATTTCTGTCTTTAGGTCTTCGACGAATCACCACATTGTCTTCCACAACGGCTGTACTAATTTACACTGCCACCAACAGTGCGTAAGTGTTCCTTTTTTTCTGCAACCTCGCCAGTATCTGTTATTTTATTACTTTGTAATAATAGCCATTCTGATTGGTGTGAGATGGCATCTAATTGTGGTTTTGATTTGCATTTGTCTAATGGTCAGTGATGCTGAGCTTTCTTTCACGGGATTGTTGGTGGCATGTATGTCTTCTTTCGGAAAGTGTTCATGTCCTTTGCCCACTTTTTAATGGGGTTGTTTGGTGTTTTTCTTGTAAACTTGTTTAAGTTCCTTATAGATGCTGGATATTAGACCTTTGTCAGATCCATAGATTGCAAAACTTTTCTCCCGTTCTGTAGGTTGTCTGTTCACTCTGCTGTTAGTTTCCTTTAGTGGGCAGAAGCTCTTTAGTTTAAGTAGATCCCATTTGTCAATTTTTGCTTTTGTTTTCATTGCTCTTGGTATCTTCGTCATGAAATCTTTGCCCGTTCCTATGTCCAGAATATGATTGCCTAGGTTGTCTTCCAGGGTTTTTATAGTTTGGGGTTTTACATTTAAGTCTTTATTCTATCTTGAGTTAATTTTTGTATACGGTGTGATATAGTTTGGCTGTGTGCTCACCCAAATCTCATCTTGAACTATAGCTCTCAAAATCCCCACGTGTTATGGGAGGGATTCAGTGGGAGGTAATTGAATCATGGGGTGGATTTTTCCTGTGCGGTTCTCGTGATAGCTAATAAATCTCACAAGATCTCATGGTTTCATAAAAGGCAGTTCCCCTGCACATGCTGTCTTCCCTGCCACCACGTAAGACATGCCATTGCTCCTCCTCCACCTTCTGCCACGACTGCGAGGCCTCCCAAGGCATGTGGAACTGTGAGTCCATTAAACTTCTTTTCTTTATAAATCACCCAGTCTGGGGTATGTCTTTATTAGCAGCATGAGAACGGACTAGTTCCTGGTGTAAGAAAGGGGTCCAGTTTCAGTCTCCTGCATATAGCTAGCCAGTTATCCCAGCACTATTTGCTGAATAGGGAATCCTTTCCCCATTGCTTGCTTTCGTCAGGTTTGTCAAAGATCAGAGAGCTGTAGGTGTGCGGCCTTAGTTCTAGGTTCTCTATTCTGTTCAATTGGTCTCCATGTCTGTTTTTGTACCAGTACCATGCTGTTTTGGTTACTGTAGGCCTGTGGTATAGTTTGAAGTTGGGTAGTGTGATGCCTCCAGCATTGGTTTTTTGTTTGTTCGTTTGTTTTTGTTTTGTTTTGCTTAGGATTGCCTAGGTCATTCAGGCTCTTTTTCGGTTCCATATGAATTTAAAATAGTTTTTCTAGTTCTGTGAAGAATGTCAATGGTAACTTAATAGGAATCGCATTGAATCTGCAAATTGCTTTGGGCCGTATGGCCATTTTAATGATATTGTTTCTTCCTATCCATGAGCATGAATGTTTTTCCATTTGTTTGTGATGTGTCTGATTTCCTTGAGCAGTGTTTTGTAGTTCTTCTAGTAGAAATCTTTCACCTCCCTGGTGTGGTGTATTCCTGGGTATTTTGTGTGTCTGTGGCATTTATGAATGGGACTATGTTCCTGATTTGGCTCTCCGCTTGACTGTTGTTGGCATATAAGAATGTTAGCGATTTTTCACATTGATTTGGTATCCTGAGACTTTGCTGAAGTTGTTTATCAGCTTAAGGAGCTTTGGGGCTGAGACTGTGGAGTTTTCTAGATTTAGGAACATGTTGTCTGCAGGCATACTGTACTATTAAAAGAATGTAATATAGGACGTGGGACCAAAAATTATAGAGAAAACTGAGGAAAGAATGATCACAAAAGTAAATGTGTCAGTTTCCTCTTGAAGGAGGAATGAGGCTGAGATGAGGCAGAGACACCCCAGGAACTTTGCAGAATGTTGGCAGTGTTCTCCCCTGTGACATGGGGGCGTTTCTGTAGAGGTGCCCTTGATAATCACTATTAAACAACCCACACATATTGTGAAGTTCTCTCTATGTATGTTACATTTCAACATAAAGAAGGGTGAAATTGCTAATAACAAATAACACGCATTTGTAGTTAAACACTTCTCACAATCCACAGACCGGAAATGACTGATCCATTTTCTGAATGTGTAGTTTTCCAGTTTTAAGAATGTCCTACAAGTGGAATCATACATTATGTAGCATTTCATATTTGGTGTCCTTAGCACAATGAAATAAATGTAAGACCTCTAGAACTGCATTGGTACTCTTTCTTGACCTCGGTACTCAATAAGTGCTTTCATCACTTCACAATAGTTCATTCACAGTCTACTGGTTTTCTCAACTTGTATATATGTGTAGTATGCTTTATAGATATCATATGACATTTAACGTTATGTAATATGTTATGTCTTGGTAATGGACTTTTCTTAAAAACAGATAGTATCTATAAGAATACCCCATACATTTCCACTGCAAAAAAAAAAAGGTATTTCATCATATGGATATACCACAATTAACTGATACAAACATGAAAGTAAATATTTGCGTTGTTTCCCCTTAGTGTTATTGCCTTAACTCCTTTTTCTCAAGTCCTAAGTCCTCCACCTCTGAGAATAAGTGAATGGCAAGCTGACAAGTCTCCCCTGAGAAATCACACCCAGTGCATAGGGTTCCAGCACAAAATCACAAATTCTGAATGAAAACTTACTACCCAAATATAAAATATTTACCAAAACATTGAAATTAGTATCGCAATTATGTAAGCATCATTCCTATGAAGTTTAGTGAAATCTATGAGAATTTGAAATCAAGCTATCACTATCAAAAAATGATATTACTACTCTCTAGGAGATCTGCTATAAATAGAGAAAATAAATTTGGTTATCCTTCTGGTTATAAAATACTTACATGTTTAATGCAATGTTACTTCCCTTAGCACTATTTTTTCTCCACTTATGGTGGCAGGGAACTTACAGAAAGAAAACATCACAATCTATGTGCATAGTTTAATAAATGATTATCAAGTGCACCTGTATTGGAATGTTCCCCTAGGTCCCAGAGGAGAACACCGCCAGCATCCCCCAAAGCCTAGGGTGTCCCTGCCTGATCTTAGCTCCACTCCTACTGTAAGGGGAAACCAACATCCTGACTTTTCTGATTGTCCTTTCCTTGCTTTTCTCTATGGTTTTATATACCCTAAGTATGCATTCTTCAACAAAGTAAGTTAATATTGCCTGTCATTTGAAGTTATAGGAATGGAATCATTAAACATGTCCATGTTGTTACTTGCTTCTTTCATTTGATGTTATCTTTGTAAGATTCACACCTATTATTTCGTTCTACTTTTCCGCTGTTGAAATAGTATACCATTATATGAACAGTATTGATCCCATCCCATGAAAGTTGCAATTTTCATTGTTTCCCATATTTGAGACTGGATGATTAAAAAAATACTACTCATAAACCCTTGTTGGCACAAGTAAAGGAGTCCAGAGAGGGACGTGTAGGCTGCTAAAAGCACATATTTAAAAGAGTGTATTAGTCTGTTTTCACACTGCTGATAGACACGTACCTGAAACTGGGAAGAAAAAGAGGTTTAATTAAACTTACAGTTACACATGTTGGGGAAGGCCTCAGAATCATAACGGAGGTAAAAAGGCACTTCTTACATGTTGGCAGCAAGAGAAAAGGAGGAAGACCCAAAAGTGGAAACCCCTGATAAACCTGTAAGATCTCGTGAGACTTACTCACTATCACAGGAATAGCATGGGAAAGACTGGCCCCCATGATCAAATTTCCTCCCCCTGGATCCCTCCCACAACACGTGAGAATTCTGGGAGATATAATTCAAGTTGAGATTTGGGTGGGGACACAGCCAAACCATATCATTCTTCCCCTGGCCCCTCCAAATCTCATGTCCTCACATTTTGAAACCAATCATGCTTTCTCAACCATCCCCCAAAGTCTCAACTCATTTCAGCATTAACCCAGAAGTCCACAGTCCAAAGTCTCAGCTAAGACAAGGCAAATCCCTTCTATCTATGAGCCTGTAAAATACAAAGCAAGCTAGTTACTTCCTAGATACAGTGGGGGAACAGGTATTGGGTAAATACAGCCATTCCAAATGGGATAAATTAGCCAAAACAAAGGGGTTATGGGGCCCATAGAAGTCCAAAACCCAGCAGGGCAATCAAATTTTAAAGCTCCAAAATGATCTCCTTTGACCCCAGGTCTCACATCCAGGACATGCTGATGCAAGTGATGGGTTCCCATGGTCTTGGGCAGCTCCGCCCTGAGGCTTTGCAGGATACAGCCTACATCCCAGCAGCTTTAATGGGCTGGCGTTGAGTGTCTGAAGCTTTCCAGGCACACATTGCAAGCTGTCGATGGATCTACCATTCTGGAGTCTGGAGAACAGTGTCCCTCTTCTCACAGCTCCACTAGGCAGGCCCCCAGTAAGGAATCTGCCTGGGGGCTTCGGCACCAGATTTCCCTTCTGCACTGCCTTAGCAGAGGTTCTCCATGACAGACCTGCCCTGCAGCAAACTTCTGCCTGGGTATCCAGGAATTTTCATACATCTTCTGAAATCTAGACAAAACTCCATTCTTGACTTCTGTGTGGCCACAGGCTCAATACCATGTGGAAGCCGCCACAGTTTAGGGCTTCCACCCTCTGAATCCACAGCCTGAGCTCTACATTGGCCCCTTTCAGCTATGACTGGAGTGGCTGGGACACAGGGCACCAAGTCCCTAGGCTGCACACTGCATGGGGACCCTGGGCCCGGCCCACAAAACCACTTTTTCGTCCTGGGCCTCCAGGCCTGGGATGGAACGGGCTGCCGTGAAGGTCTCTGATACGGCCTGGAGACATTTTCCCCAGGGTCTTGGAGATTAACATTAGGCTCCTTGCTCCTTATGCAAATTTCTGCTGCCGGCTTGAATTTCTTCTCAAAAAATTGTTTTTTCTTTTCCACTCGAGGGCCAGGCTGCAAATTTTCTGAACTTTTATGCTCCATTTAAAATGGAATGCTTTTAACAGCACCCAAGTCACCTTTTGAATCCTTTGCTGCTTAGAAATTTCTTCAGCCAGATACCCTAAATCATCTCTCTCAAGTTCAAAGTTCCACAAATCTCTAGGGCAGGGGCAAAATGCCACCAGTCTCTTTGATAAAACATAACAACAGTCACCTTTCCTCCAGTTCCCAACAAGTTCCTCATCTCCATCTGAGACTACCTCAGCCTGGACCTTATTGTCCATATCACTATCAGCATTTTGTACAAAGCCACTCAACAATCTCTAGGAAGTTGCAAACATTCTCACATTTTCCTGTCTTCTTCTGAGGCCTCCAAACTGTTCCAGCCTCTGCCTGTTACCCAGTTCCAAAGTTGCTTCCATATTTTCACGTATCTTTTCAGCAACGCCTCAGGCTACTGGTACCAACTTGCTGTATTAATCTGTTTTCACACTGCTGATGAAGACATGCCTGAGACTGGAAAGAAAAAGAGATTTAATAGGACTTACAGTTCTACATGGCTAGGGAGGCCTCAGAATCATGGTGAGAGGTGAAAGGCACTTCTTATGTGGTGGCGGCAAGAGAAAAATAGGAAGAAGCAAAAACAGAAATCCCTGATAAACCTATCAGATCTCATGAGACTTATTCATTATTATGAAAATAGCACGGGAAGACTGGCCCCCATGATTCAATTACCTCATACTAGATCCCTACCGCAACATGTGGGTATTCTTGGAGATACAATTGAAGTTGAGATTTAGGTGGGGACACAGCAAAACCATATAAAATAGGATAACAGACAATTAACGAGAAAAAGTTTGAAAAACAAGACCAATATAAGACCAAGGAAAGTAGGTGGAAGTCATCAACATAAAAGCAGAAATCAGTGAAAGTGGAAACAAGCATAAGGATCACAAAACCAGAAGTTGGGTGTTTGGAAGAGGAATGAAATTGGTAAAACTCTTGTGAGACTCGTCAAGAAAAAAAGGGAGAAGGGAACCGCTATCAGGAAAGAAAAGAGAGAGATAACCACAAACAATGATACGTCCACTCTCGTGTTGCTATATAGAAATATCCAAGACTGAGCCATTTATAAAGAAAAGAGCTCATGGTCCTGCAGGCTGTACAGGAAGCATAGAGGCTTCTGCTTCGAGGAGGATTCAGGAAGCTTGCAATCATGGCAGAAGGCAAAACAGGAGCAGGTACTTGTTACATGGTAGGAGCAGCAGCAAGAGAGAGAGCAGAGGGAGGTGTCACACACTTTTAATCGATCAGACTTATGACAACTCACTCGCGACCATGAGGACAGTACCAAGTAGATGCTGCTAAACCATTCCTGAGAGACAAAGCCTCATGATCCACTCACCTCCCACCAGGCCCCACCTCCAACATTAGAAGTTACAGTTTGACATGAGACTTGGTGGGAACACAGATCCAAACCATATCATATGCAGACATCCAAAATATAGAAAGAGGATATTGTAGGGGAATTGGATATTCACAGAGTGCCCATGCAATAACAGCACATAGCTAATTAAATACAAAGAAAAGATGGTACCTTCACAATGGAGTAATTTGGAACAGTGCCCTGATCACATGGTCAAGATAAACATCGCTAGTCATAAGACAAATCAACATGGAGAATCCGCTGATGTCATGCACCAAGAAGAACAGCACGTCTGCTATGCAAAAATGTTAATCCTACCTGAGTCTAATCACAAGGAAGTCATTCGACAAACTCAAGTTCAGGGGCTTCCTGACAACAACTGCACTGGTTTAAAGCACACTTTAAACATTGCTTTAAAGGACACTGAAGAGGCTTGACAGGCCGGGAACCATGGCTCACGCCCGTAATCTCAACACCTTGGGAGACCTAGGCAGGTGAATGACTTGAGCTCAGGAGTTGCAGACCAGCCTTGGCAACACGGTGAAAACTTGTCTCTACAAAAAATATGTTAAAAATTAGCCGGGCATGGTGGCACGTGCCTGTAGTCCAAGCTACTCCGGAAGCTGAGGCGGTAGGATGTCTTTTGACTGGAGGTCGAGGCTACAGTGAGCCGGGTTTGTGACACTGCACACCTGCCTGGGCTACAGAGGGAGACCCTGTCTCAAGAGACTCAACAACTAAATGCAAAGCATGATGTTTTGTTGGTAAGAGAATTTTGTTAGAAAGCAGTTATGAGGGATACTATGGGACTGTGGGGACAATTGAAAATGTCTCATGTGATCATACAGTAGAAAATTGTGTGGTCTCAATGTTACATTTCCTGAGTGTGATAATGGCATCAAGGTTTTGTGGGAGACCATGCTTTCTCATAGGGGATACATGCTGCAATACTTAGAGACGATGGATCTTAATGATTCAAATGAATCTCAAATGATTCCACAAAACTATGAAAAATATAATCACACACACATAGAGAGAAAGACAGGGGACAGGTTAGAGGGAGGGATGAAGCAAATGTGAGAAAATGGTAACAACTGGAGGATCCAGTAGAAGAATCCACGTATGAGTGCTCCTTGCGCTTTCTCTGCAACTCTTCCGTGGCTCCAAAATTTAAACAAATGCAATCTAGGATGAAGGGGTATATTATGGACCATTTTATTCCAGTCAGTTTGAAAACAAAGACAAAGGTCACCAATCGCTAGGAAACAAAACCCTCCAAAACTGACACAAGAAGGCACAGGCAACATGTACTGTTCCAGAATCATTACAGAAAGATACCAGTAGTCAAAGGCTTTCCAGGAATAAACTCCTGAATTCCCCACCACATTCTGACAAACATCTTAGGAATACATATCTTCCATTTGACACAAACTTGTGCAAAAAAATTGAAAGAAAAGAACAACCCTCCACTCACTGTATGAGCTTGGCATAACCTCGATACCAAATCCTGCAAGGACACTTGGAGAAATATTGCAGATCAACCACAGGCTCATGACATAGAAACAAAAATCAGAAACAGAATCTTAGCACATGTAAGCCTACAGGATATAAAAAGGAAAATACCTAACATGGCATGACTAATATTGGCTTCATCCCAGAAATACAAATTTAATTTCCCTTCAGAAAACACTGTGGTATAATTCTCCACATTAACAGATTTGGGGAGAGAAACATGCCTTTCGTAGTCACAAAGGGTATTGACTAAATGTCAATATCCATTCGAGATGTATTGTTGACATTTTTTTTCCTAAAAAGTTAGGACTATTGGGCTATAACTTACTCAGAGATCTATGGGATTTTGTAAATGCATACGGCTGTGGAAACACCAGCACATTATATATAGACATAGAGCATCAGCATCCCCCCCAGGTTCCCTCACGCCCTCTGGTAGTGAACTCCTGGTCTTAACCCTCAGACCCTGGCAACCACCAATCTGTTTTATGCTCCTAGAATTTTGCCTTTTCCAGAATGCCATATAAATGGAATCACACAGTACGTATCATGTGCATTTGGTTTCCTTCAGAGAAAGACATTCTGACCGCAACTCTCTAAAGGTTCAATGTACAGTTTCATGACCTGGGTAGTAGGTACCTGGCTTGATCACCTTATAACTGTTTATCAAATGACTGGCTTCTGAGTTCTCTCTCTGTGTGCATGTGTGTGCGAGTGTGTGTTTTTGCACGCACGTGTGTGTATTATGTTTCAAAAATATAATTTTACATTTAACTGCCTCTAACTTTTATATCTTGATGAGGGTTATTAACTGGGAATTATTAATCCTTTAAAAGAAAGTGAGTGATTATTTGAAAAGTCAGCAGAGTGATTACCTCTGGAGGAGTGTGCAAAGGGAGAAGTAGTGATCGGGGTGGGGCAAACAGGATGATTCTAACACCCTACCAACCTTCTGTTCCTTGCTCTGCGTGGTAGTGACCTGGACTTCAACATTGCACAACCACATGGGCGCCGTTCAGGCTGGATCATGTGAACGGGGCACCCTGGGATCCTGCAGACAGTGTTTCCACAGCCACCCTGGCGGCCACAGCCTAGGCGGCCGTACCTGTTAAACACCAGTGTTGACTTCCTCCTTTGAGGAAATGGATGATGAGAAAATATGTGGGGCAAAGGAGGAGTTCTTGGCATGGAGATTGAGGACAGATGGGCATATGGTTGTCCGAGTTCACCCAGGAGTGTGTTCCAGGGGGACTAAAGTTCATGGCTGTTACTCACCATGACCACTATGATCCTACGATTTCCATCTCACATCTCCGAGTACGGTGCAAGACCCTGAGCCTCTGCCATAGCCTGGACAGCCACCCTTCCAGACTCTGGCTGGCGGGATTATGAGGAGACTCACACACCTTCAGCCTTAGCTGGATTCTGAAGAGGAGACGCTCTTTTCTGCCCACAGAATAAGAGGCCTCATATGGAAATGTACCTGTGGCAGCCCTGGCAGCGGATGTAGGTGGGATTCTGCTCAGGGCTCTGCCACTGTGGCTGCATCAAGGGCGAGCACGCAGCTCGGCAAACCTCCGGTGCCCTTCTGAGCTAAGTGGCAGGACAAGGCAGCAGGGGGCCTAAGGCTTTCCAGGCTGGGTCCCACATTCTTCTTGGTGGGAGAGGAGGCTTGAAGGAAAACAAAAGCTGGGTGCTGAATGCACTGAATGAGGGAGGGGCTCGACCTCCTCCTCTCCACTGGGGCCAGATGGATTCCTCTAATCTGAGGAGCTTCAGACTCTGCACTTATTTCCCCCAGAACCAGAAGGCTCCGCCCTAACTATGGCCTGGACTGTACATGTTACAGCTCCATTATTGTGCGGGAGGTGGCCTGAATATGGAAATGTGGTGTGCTGAGAGATGGGGCTGGCAAATTCAGCCACCGAGGAATGGGTTCACGCCTTCCACGACTCCATCCACGGGCTTCTCCCCTTCCACACCCTGTCGACCACGGCCCATGCCCCCCTGCCCTGGGTAGTGCCTGGAGCTGGAATTCTCACCCTTCCAGAACCTGCATAGATGTCTCTGGTGGCAAAAACCCAAGCTAGAGAGTTCCTGACACAGGTCCTCCCCAGACACCAGCCCGTTGTGTTATCCCCACAAGAAACAACCATCAGGGTCAAAGCCTTGGCCCAAGGAATCAAGCCAACCCTCTCAGGCGAGGGGTTGGATTCGGATGGGATAGGTCCCCACCAACGTTAGTTTCCAGGTCTGAGGCCTGTGATTGGTCCACCACATGTGTGATGGTGCCCCTCACTGAGCTCACACCACGGGCCTGGCAGGGATACACAGAGAGAGTATGGGGGAAGGCGCTACCGAGCCCGACCAATTGTCCCAGGGGAGTCCCTCTTTCTTGCTTTCCACCCTCATTGGGTCCGTCCTGCCCGTGTCTCTGTTAGCTGGCATTGGGGCACCCTCCCATGGGAGCTCTCCACTTCCTACATGAGGTACCAACCAGCGACTGAGGTGTTATCACTGCACCCACACACGGGAGTGCTGAGACATCCCATCCATCCCGTGGAAGATCAGGAGCCTACTGTGGCACCTCCAGCATTCTGAGAGCCCCGACACTCGTCCCTGTGTTTGGGGACGTCCCATTCGTCCCACTCCACGCCCTCCTAGGTGTTAGAATTGAACACCACCTCTTGTAAAAAGTGGATCCCAGCCCCACTTTTGTGCATTCCATCCTTCAGGTATCCTTCACCACTGCCTCCACTCTGTCAATCAGCCCTTTCTCCCTCAAGGAAGAGCATCCCCGATTAATTTGATTCCCAAACAGGTGCATGCAGGGGCACGCACACACATACACACAATAACCTTGAATGGTATCTGCATTTCTATTGTCTTCGTTTGTTCAACGCCCAGTCTCTTGACGATGGGAGCTGGCAGAACCTACACACACCTCCTCATTGGAACCAGAATCTGTGCCCGAGTCCGGGGCCCGCCCAGCCCAGGATTCCAGCTGAAGGAAGTGGGTGACCCCAATTGTCAAGGAGGGTGAAGGCAGAACAGGGAGCTCAAGGAAATCTCGTGTGACCTCGAGAGGCGATCTAGAAGACTGAGCAGGAACATGGAAATATCATGTCCACAAAACCCTGCGGCCTTGGGGATGATTGAAGGGTATTTGACGGAAACCCTCAAAGAACAGCCAGGCCTAGCATCCACATTTGCCCTAGAAGCAGCTGGCCATTTTCAAATCAAGGGTATGGAGTCGACTGGCTGCAGAAGGGGCTGTTGGCCACCTATAGCACACTAAGGAGGTGGAAGTCGTTTTCTGTGTAGCTGCCGGTGGGCAGTTTCCACCAAGTTGGCCCACAGGCATAAGAACAGAATCAGCATCCCCACCTCCAACGAAGAGTCCACCCCTCCCTTTTCTTCTGTGCTCCCTGTACCTTCCCTTTTGCTTGGTCACCCACCGGGATGTGGCTTCTGCCTCCACCTGACTACTGAAACTAAGGAGGAGTCCTGACGGGATTTGGCAACTGAGGTTCAAAAGTGAGGCCTAAGAGAGGAGCTGAGTATGCCAAGCGGGTTTCTGGTCCAGATGACCTGACTGTGTGTGTGATGGCACCTGAGGGACATAATGGCTCCAGAAAGAGGACTGGGCCCGTGAAGGGGAGGATGTGCTCCGTCATGTTCCTCAACAGCACGGAAATAACCATGCAGGTTATTTCCTGCATGAAATAACCTCCAGCATCAAGCCATGGGGGAGAGCAAGGAAGGTCATGAAGGAAAGGACAGTGACAGGGCAGAACCAGGACAGTGAACCGCAAGAGGAAAACAGACAGAAACTGGGGTTCTGGAAGGAGGGCATCAGTTCCTGCTGAAGTGGAGGGAGAATAGCGCTGAAGAAGGGGACCTGTGAGACCCCAAAGTAGGAGGAGAAGAGGAGGGACCATGAGCAAGGTGTATAGGGGAAAGGCAGGAAATACTTCTGTGGCCAAGCAGAGCCCCAACAGCACCTAGACCCAGGGCACTATGGTGAGCCTGAGTGCAGGGCTGCTGCTCAGAGGTTGGCCCAGGCGCCCCGCAGGGAGAGGCCCCACCACAGAGCATCAGGGGAACTGTTCTTCAAGCACCAGGAAACTGAGTAGCACCCCGCACCCCTCAACACTCCCAACAATCACAGAGAGGGCAGACAACAAACCATAGAGTATGAGAACGACTTTATCTGAAACTATTCTGAACTGCATTGGGAAGGGGGCAAATGCAGCAGAAGAGAGGAAGCCCTGGCTGAAGAGGATACGGAGGGAACTCGCTTGGCTGCAGCTCCAGGGCTCCAAAGGTGGCAGCTGCTCGTCTTGTAGGAAGATGCTGGCTCCAACCTGTGAAACAGAGCAGGCTCAGGGACGGGCCCCCAGCCAGGGCCAGCCCACAGCCCTCCTAAGCTACCAGGACTGTGGGAAGGGGGATGGTGTGTGCAACACTCACTTCAAAGGTCCTGGAGCTTGTCAGTGAAGAACTGCATGGCCGCTGAAACAAGAGAGGCAGAACTGGGCACTCCAGACCCAGGGAAACAGAAACCCACCTTCCCCCTGTGGGGAACTGCGTAGCTCTGCAACCCAGAACCTCACCAGCCCTGGGACTGACTCACCCACCTGTCACCTGAGTTAAACGTGGAAATGCCTTCTAAGGGGGAAAGTGGTTCTCAGGTGTTGGGCCATCCCAGAACCGTTCATTCAGAACGTGTTTCAAAGACAGATAAGCCAGCCAGCAAGCAAAAACCGTACAAGCTGTACCAGGCGGGAGTTAAAGGAAAACACATGCAGTATCTCTAACCGTCCTAAGAGAAGGAGAGTTCTGGGACTCGTGGACAAAGTATACACAGAGTTCAGATGACACATTGCTGTCTGTGCACATCCCTAGCTGGAAAGACACAGAAGGCTCCAGGGTCAGGCCTGCTTGGTTCTCTTCCCCAGAGGAAATCAGTCCCAGTGACGCCACCTGTACCTGCAGCCGACCCCCGCCCCCCACACCTGCAGAAAGACACTGCTGTCCATCCCTGCCCCAGCCAGGGCTCCGTCATACCTAGCTACTGTGTAAGTTCATCAATTTCCCTCTGCAGCAGGATGCACTAGACCAGCAGACACCAGAGGAAGATAAATGGCTAGTCTCTTCTGGCCTCCTCTCTCCCTGGCCTCCCTCTCTCCCTCAGCCCTTATAGCCCCCATAGCCTGCAGCATGGTGGTGAGGTGGGCTGGCACAGAACCCTCGATGGAAAGGAGGCACCCACTCTCCATGGGGTATGGAAGGTGGAGAGGTCGGGGGTACACCGAAATCAGTTTAACCTGGACATGAATCCCACCATCTAGTGTGGACCTGGATTTCTAGGAGCCACACAAAGCATTATTCAAGGACAGCCCTGGGCTCCTGGGGGCTGCTGCTGCCTTTGCAGTCTTGGGGGATGGACAGGTGGCTGCTAGTCACCTGAAAGAGAACACATAATCCAGCTTCCAAGTCTCCCAATGAGGTGGAAAGGGCCTGGGCCCTTGAGCAGCAGTGGGGCGGGGGGGCAGGGGGATGAGCTCCCCTCAACAGCATGGAAATAAACTGCTGGCGTCAAGTCACGGGGGAAAGCAAGGATGCTCAACAGAAAGGACAGTGACAGGGCAGAACCAGGACAATGAACCCCAGGAGGAAAGAGAGAGATCTGGGCTCTGGAAGGAGACTAAGGTGAGGCAGCATCACCCTCTGCTGGCAACACGTTGCCCCTGCTCTGTCCAGCAACTCCAACTCTCCCTCTGGGACTGTTTTCCCTGTTACCCAGTGTGAGCCCATCTTCACCTGTGGCCCCTATCACTGTGGCTCCGTGTTGGACGCCAGCAGCGGGGCAGCCACCGGCAGGCCCTGGGAGGGGCAGTGTGGCTGGGCAGGACTTAACAGAAAAGGGCTCAGTACCGCTGAAAGTCTCCTTCCAGAGTTGGAGTTTGGGGCACTGCTCCAAATCACCCCCCTCCCCCACCACACAAATCCCACTCAGAGAGGACAATGTGGCTTAAAGCCAGCCCTGTCGACACCCCGTTTCCTGTGGGACAGCTGCCCGGGTGGGCAGGGAAGCCTGGGAACAAGGCTGAGGCCCCAGAGGTGACAGAGCCAGAGGTTTCGCCCCCCACCCCTATCAAACCCTCAAGATCACTGGAGGGTGCGGGATGTCTGGGCACAAGGTGTCTCAGGTTCAAGGCCAAGTGCTGTGAGGTTCCTGAACTTGGGGAGCTCTGATATTGGGGTCAGCACTGCTGTACTCTCCATGACACACAGACAGGGAAATCAGCTCTGGTTTGTGTGTGGGAAGCTAAAACAGAAATTTCTGAGTCGGGCTGGCAGTGGGGGTGGATGGTGAGTACACATGGGGAGGGGCTGTGTTAAGGTGGAGACTCCAGAGTAATCTCATTAGCACTTTCTCCCTCAGTCAGCCCCAAGACAGGAGGGCTTGCTTAACAGCTAGGGAAGGAGGAATTGGGAAGCTGATGAGTCTACACACCCAAGCTTTGCACCCCACACATTAAGGAGTCCCCCAAACCAAACCAGCTGCCAGCCCTGCCTTCTATCCCAGCTCCTCTATGGGGGAGGGGGCAGGACAACTGCAGAGTGTCCAGAGTCAGGCCTGGCACACACAAAGTGCTCCTTTTAATGTGTGCCCCTAAGAGGAGGACCCCAATCTGGCATCCTAATGTCCCTGGGCTCCCGATGACAATCCTCGAGCAAGGGATAGAAAGGGCATGGGCAAAGAGGTGTGTGCTGGAAGAGAGGTGGGTTGGGGGAGACAGAGGAGAAAGAGGAGGAGGAGAGCAAGGAGGAAAAGGAGGAGAGCACGAAGAGAACCTACTCACTTGGGCCCTTGGGACCTCATCTCTATTTGGGTCATTATCTTCTCTGGCCGCAGCCTGGGACTCCCTGGTTTTCCTTCCTGGAGGTTTCTTCCCAGGGCTGCTGTGCTTGGGCTCCTTGGATCTTGCGGAGTTCCCCAGGAGCCCCACACCAGACACTGGCGGGAAGCTGGCCGGATCAGGTGGAACTGCTGAGAGTCTCTGCCCCCAGGCAGGAAAGGCTCCCCCCAGGGCCAGTTTGGTTGCACCCCCTAGGAATTTCTTCTCCTGGGCCACCTTCCTTCCCAGAGGGCCCCGGGGTAGGGGCCCTGTAACTGCAGCTCCTGAGCAGCTGGGCCTGATCCCCACCTTTCCCCATACCATACTCTGCATTTTCTTCAAGGAAGACGTGTCCAGCTTTCCCACGGCCGGCCTCTCCATGGCTGGGGTGAGACTGCAGGGAGCAGAGGTCAGGAGAGGGCCTTAAACGTGAAAGTAACTCTCCTTGCGGTGCATACTTGGGCGTCTGCCAAGTGTCTGCTGGCTTCTCGGGACTTCCAGGCTTGGCCTGGCTTCCTTCTTTGGTGCGAATGATCACCGTAATCACAGGTAAGCCGCTGCTCTCATCTGCGGAATCAGAGTCGTGGGTAGACAGCCTGTCGGGGCCTTCCGCGGAGATCGCGGGGATCCGCCCTCAATCTGCTCTTCGAGCCCCTTTCCCGGTTCTACCAGGCTGGTCCTGACCCAGGGCTACTGAGGTGGAGAGGGCCGACGGAGTCCTGCTGCCATTCTCCCGGGCTGGGGCTCAGCGCGCCTCTCCCACTGGAACGGACCTCCAGGTCCACGCGGATGTCAGCGGACCCTTCAGCAGCGGAGCCTTCTGGGCACAGGTGTTCCTGGACGCTAGGCGGCAGCAGGATAGAGCAGGATAGAGGTTCGTCAGCCAGGTAGGACGAGTAGTCCACACTGTCCGCTTTGTCATGGACCGGGGTGCCAGGTCGGCCTTCCTGGCCCCAGAGCACCACTCTTCCCTGCTCTATCATTTCCCTCTCAGGCTCGAAGCTGAAGCCCTCGGGATCTGTAAACCCGCCCTTGCCCTCACAGCTGCGCTTCGTCCCCAAATGGAGGCATCGGCAGTGGCCTTGGCCACGTGGGGCTCTGAGGCTGGCGGTGTGGCGGCCGGCCTGCTTGCCACCCTCTGGGCGGAAACTAAGCCTCGCAAACGGACACCTCATCAGGGGAGCTCCTGGCGGCATTCCAGACAGCCTGGGCTGTGGGGAGACGGTCGTCCTGGTAGCCGAGGGAGGGGAGAGCCAAGCCCAGCCAAACCCAGCCGAGCGGGCCATGAGACAGGAACAGCGAGGCCTTTGGGCCACTGCCGCCCTCACCAAAGTCTGCTCACAATGTCCCTGACCACGCGTGGCTTCTGGGCACCCTCGAGGCCTACGCCTTGCCTTCTCACTGTCCCACGCCTTCTCATCGGTCCACCCACCACCAACCAGCATGCCCCTTGTTGGGAGAGGCCTCTGGGATTTACCCAATCATGAGACAGACTCTTGGATTGCCCGGAGGCCTGTCATTTGACTGAGTGGGTGTGCTTGGGTCCTATCTTCGGGCCAGTGCCCACTGGAGCTCTCCATCCACCTCTTTCTTCCTGTCCTGCCACCTCTGGCTGGGCAGTGAGAGCCATGTCTCTGAGCCCCAGTGTCCCATTTGTAAGGTGGAGGTGGAGGGGAAAGCTGCCCCCAGCTCATCAGCTTGGGAGAGTAAATGTCATGATGCACGCAAAGCACCCAGAGCACAGAGGAGCTGCAAGCCTCCATTCCACACCAAGAGCCAGCCCCGATGGGAACATGGTCAGGGAGGCCCACAGACAAGAAGCAAGGGGTTTAGGGTTGTTTCTGCTAGTGCTGCAAAAATCACCATTGTCGTTTTCCTAGGAGCTCACTGTGCTGAACCTGTAACGGCTTGGGGTAGCACAGACGTGTTGACCATGCTTCCATCCATGAACGTGGGATGTGTCTCCATTTATTTGTCTTCTGTATATTTCATTAGTGTTTGATCAGTTTCAGTACGCACACCTTACACCTCCCTGGATAAGTGTGTTCCAAACAAAGTGTTTTGTTCTTGTCCTGGTATTCTAAATACGTTGGTTTCCCGGGTGTCTTTTCCGGATACTTTGTTGTTGGAGCATAGAAAAGTCAGTGATTTTCACATGTTGCTTTTCCATTCTGCAAGTTTGCTGACTTTGTCTATTGGTTTTGATCGTTTTTTGGTGCAGTGTACATTAGGGTGTTCTCTATGTGAAATCATGTCATCTGCAAGCAGAGATAATTGAGCTTCTTACTTTCCAATTTAGACTCCTCTTATTCCTTTTTTTACACTACATGATTAAATCGGCATGTGGCTGTGAGTCCCACGTGTGTGTGTGTGCGTGTGTATGAGCGCGTGCGGGCTGGCACCCCTGTATGCCCCAACTTGGAAATCAAATTAATCAGGGGTGCTCTCCCTTGAGGGAGAAAGGCCTGATTCACGGAGTGAAGGCAGTGGTGAAGGATCCCTGAAGGCTCCAGTGCACAAAAGCAGGGCTGGGATCTACCTTAAACAACAGATGTTTTTCAGTTCTAAAACCTAGGAGGGCATGGAGTGGGACAAACTCTTAGAAATAAAAAACTCCAACCTGCCAAACCACCACACCCACGTGCCAATCAACCCTCGTGGGCACAGCCACTTGCCATTTGATCACCTATTCTAAGAAAAATAGGAAGCAAATTGGAAACTAAGAAGCTCAATTATCTCTGCCTGCAGATGACATGATCATACATGGAGAAAACACTAAGGTACACTGCACCCAAAAACGGCCAAAACCAATAAACAAAGCCAGCAAAGTTACAGAGTGCAAAAGCAACGTGAAAATCACTCACATTTCTATGCTGGAACAATAAGGTATACGAAAAAGACACCAGGAAACCAACGTATTTAGAATATCAGGGCAAGAACAAAACCCTTTGGAATACGTTTATCCACGGAGGTGAAAAGTGTGCACACTGAAACCAATCAAACACTGATGAAACACGCAGAAGACCAATAAATGCAGACATATCCCGTGTTCATGGACGGGAAGACAGTTAACAGGTAGGTACTACCCAGAGCCGTTACAGATTCAATGTGGTGAGTGCCTAGGAAAATGAGAATAGTGCTTTTCACAGCACTAGCAGAAACAACCCTAAAGCCCCTGCTTCTTGACTATGAGCCTCTCTGCCCATGTTCATATCAGGTGCTGGATCTTGCTGTGAAACAGAGGCTTGCAGTTCCTCTGTGTGACCGGTGCTACTCATGCATCACGAAGAGGGCCGTCACCAGACATTGAATCTGCCAGCACCTTTACCTTGAACTTCCCAGTCTGCAGAACTGTGGGAAACAAACATTTGTTCTTTAAGCCACCCGGTCTATGGTACTTTGTTATAGCAGCCTGAACTGATTAAGATCCTAATCATCAGGGAAATACAAATGAGAATCACAATATCGCATCACACCTGTTCGGGTGACCACTATTAAAAACAAACAAAAAAAAAAAAAACAGAAACTAGAACCCTTGTACACTAGTGGGGATGTGAAATGGTGTGTCCACTATTAGAAACAGTATGAAACTTTCTCCAAGATATAAAAATAGAAATACTTAAATATGACCCATCAATCCCACTTCTGAGTATATATCCAGAAGACCTGAAAAAGGATCTTGAATATATATTTGCACACCCATGTTCACGGCAGTATTATTCACAATAGCCTGGAGGTAGAAACAACCTGACTCTCCATGAATGAATGCAGGGATTTTTACAATGCAGCATATACATCCAGTGAAATATTATTTGGCCTTTTAAAAAGGAAAATCCTGTCATATGATACAACATGAATGAAACTTCAGGACATTATGCTAAGTGAAATAAGCCAGTCACAAAAAGAAAATCATTGCATGGTTATACTTATATGAGGTACTTTAAAAAGTCAAACTCTTAGAAACAAAAAGTAAAAGGGTGATTGCCAAAGGCTGTGGAGAGCAGGGGAAAGGGGTGTAGTTGTTCACTGGGTGTAGAGTTTCAGTTTCGGAGGATGAAAAAGTTCTAGAGATCAGTTGCACAATAAGATTCATATAGGGAATACTACTGTACTATACACTTAAAAATGATTAAGATGATATGTTTTATGTTATTTTTTACCACAATGAAAAAAGTTCTACCTAGAGAAATTAGGTAAGAAAAAAAAAATCAAAGAGCATCTCAAACTAGAAAGAGAGATGTAAAATTATCTCTATTCACAAACGACACAATTCTGTACATAGAAAATCCGAAAGAATCTAAAAACCATTACTAAAGTTAATGAACAAATTAATGCACAAATTCAACAAGGTTGCAGAGAATAGGATAGATCAAAAGGCAAAAAATATAAAAGTACTGTATGATTCCATTTATATGAGGTACCTAGAGTAATCAAATTCATATCGACAGAAAGTAGAATGCTGTGTGCCAGCATCTGAGTGGGGGAAGAGGAAATGAGGGGGGCGTTATTTCATGGGTACATAGTTTCCATTTGGGAAGATGAAACAACTTGTAGAGATAGACAGTGGTGATGGTTGTACAGCAATGGGGATGTAGTTAACACTACTAAACTGTACGCTTAACAATAGTCAAAACTGTAAACTTCTTTGTAACAAGAAAACAGATTTACTGCTTTTAAGAGAAAAGACACTATTTTGTTCTGAAAAAGACAAGAAAGTTAGCCCGAGTACACATCTGAAATACTCAGAAAAATCCTACTCATATCTTCAGTATGTTCCAATAGCTTGTTTAAACAACACACTAAAAGTTAATAAATATTTTTATAATTCTAAAAGTCTCACAGTTATTGTACAATGCAAATCACCCACACACTACTATTTGGCTCATGACAATTTTGTGAGGATATGATTTACAAAAGATTTAGCGTTTCTCACAAAACTCACATCAGGAAATATGTATTTACAAAACCAAATACATTATACAAAAAACCATCATGTTATTCAGTAAAAATGTTTTTAAATCGGACGGGCACGGTGGCTCAAGCCTGTAATCCCAGCACTTTGGGCGGCCGAGGTGGGCGGATCACGAGGTCAGGAGATCGAGACCATCCTGGCTAACACGGTGAAACCCTGTCTCTTCTAAAAAAAAAAATACAAAAAACTAGCCGGGCGAAGTGGAAGGTGCCTGTAGTCCCAGCTACTCGGGGGGCTGAGGCAGGAGAATGGCGTAAACCCAGGAGGCAGAGCTTGCAGTGAGCTGAGATCTGGCCACTGCGCTCCAGCCTGGGCGATAGAGTGAGACTCCGTCTCAAAAAAAAAAAAAAGTTTTTAAATCATTAAAAAGCTTATTCGACTGTAGTCCAAACTTGGAAAAGAATATTACATTATCACACACCTACTATCTCTACAAAAGTTGCTTACCACATTTATAAAATGTAGCCAGTCAACTGTAAATTGTGTTCAACTATCTCCTAGTGTTACTATGTTTCTGTGCTTGCGGGAATGAATAATGCAATCTGCCTAATTTAAATTAAATTTAAATAATGGCACTTTAAAAATACAGTATCTTAAAAAACCACAATGTAAGAAGTTTTGGTTGCTGGCTTTGAAATGGTGGCATAGGTGCAAGCTCGCTGAACTCCACCTCACAGAAAAAAAAATACATATATATATATATAATGCCAAGATTATCACCTGCAATGTCCCTGAACTCAACTATGACGAAGAGTCAGTTGCCAGGGCCACAGAGAAGTGAAAAAACTCCAAGCACACAATAAGAGAATTGGATTTCCATATCTGCAACACCCTCCCCCTGAATCTGCTTGGCACCACGTGTGCAGAAAATTTCCCTTGAGCCACAGTTTCTTCACTGGAAAAAGTGATACTGAGGTGACGGTCAGCTTCCACACCATCTTGGGTTCCCTGGCAGGAGAACTGTTCCTGACTCAACCTACGGGAAGCATCGTGAGTGCCTGAGGGGAGAAATGTCCCAGAAGATAGCCAGAGACAAAACAGGGAGGCAGAACTATCATCCTCAGCCCTGGAACCTCTGCTCTGTAACTCAGCCAGAGGAGATGCTAAATCAGAGTGGCTGTTCAGCAGCACCACACTGTTAGTGGGATGTTCCACGGGCCCCTAGGCATGGACCCTTAGCCAGGTCTTCCAAACTGCCAAGATACCACTTTTGGGACCTTCCCCTTTCTGGATGGGCAGCACTCCGATCATTTGCTTGAGATGAGGCAGACTTGGGCTTAAGGAACCGTCTAATGCTGTAAAGGAGTCAGTGGCCTGGCAGAAAAAAATAAGACATCCAACAGGTAAATTACAAAGAATCTCTAAGCAAACATAAAATTTCAGACAAGCCAGACAGAGAAGACTGGAATAAATAATGAATTTTTTCGATATTTTATTTCATTTGTAGCTGTTGTGAAGGAGATTCTTGATTTTTTTTTCGGAGTGTTCACTGTTGGCATATAGAAATGCTAGATTTATGTGTGTTGATTTTCTATCCTGCAAAGTGCTGAATTTGTTCATCAGTTCGAAGAGTTTATTGGTGGAGTCTTAAGGTTTTGCAAATACAAGATCATGTCATCTACAAACAAGTAGAAGGATAATTATCGGAGGCTGGAAAGGGTAGTGAGAGGTGAGGGAGAGGTAAGAATGATTAATGGGCCCCCAAAAAAAGATACTTGAATGCACTGTTGGCTTCCCTGGTTTTGAGACTTTCAGACTTGGACTGAACCACTCCAAGCTTCTCCCTTTCCCCAGCTTTCAGTTCTTCCCCATTCAGTATGATACTAGTTGTGGGTCTGTATGTTTCTTCTACACCCAGTTTTGTGAGGGCTTTCACCATGAAGGAATTTTGAATTTTATCTAGTGGTTTTTTCCAGCATTAATTGAAATTATCATATGGTTGTTATCCTTCATTCCGTTGATATGGTGTATCACATTGATTTGCGTATGTTGAACTGTTCTCGGATCCCTGGGATAAATCCCACTTGGTCATGATGATGACTGAACACCTTTTCTGTACGATTTGGAACACAACAAGGTGCCCACGTTCACCACTTTTGCTCACCATGGTACTAGAAATCCTACCTGGAACAATCAGACAAGAGAAAGAAATAAAAGTCATCCAAATTAGAAAGAAAGAAGTCAAATTATCAATGTACTCTTGAATTTGATTTGCTAGTATTTGCTGAAGATTTTTGCATCAATATTCATGAGAGAAATTGGCCTGTAGCTTTCTTTCTTTCTTTTCTTGTTTAATGTGTCTTTGTCTGACTTTTGGTATCAGGGTATTACTGGCCTTGTGGAATGAGTTTGGAAATATTCCCACCCCATCTGTTTTTCAGAAAAGTTTGAGTAGGATTAGTACTAGTTCTTCTTGAAGTTTTTGTTCTTTTCTGATGTAAGTGCTTTTAGATATAGACTTCTCTCTTAGTACTGCTTTTGGTGTATCCCATAGGTTTGGATATGTTGTGTTTCCATCGTCATTCGTTTCAAGAAATTTTTAAATTTCCTCCTTAGTTTCTCCCCTGACCCACTGGCCATTCAGGAGCATTCTGTTTAATTTCCATGTATTTGCATAGTTTCCAAAATGTCTGTAGTTATTGATCTCTAGTTTTATTCCATTGTGGTCAGAGAAGATGTCTGATGATATTGCAATTTTTGGAATGTTTTAAGATTTGTGACCTCACGTGGTGTATCCTTAAGAATGATCCATGTACCGAGGAAAAGAGCGTGTATTCTGCAGCCGTTGAATGAAAAGTCTTGTAAATATCTATTACATCCATTTGCCCTATAGTGCAGATTAAGACTGATGTTTCTTTGTTGATTTCCTGTCTGGAAGTTCTCTTTAATGCTGAAAGTGGGAAGTTGAAGTCTCCAGCTATTATCGTATTGGGGTCTATCACTCTCTTTAGCTCTAGTAATATTTGTTTTACATATCTGGGTGCTCGAGTGTTGGGTGCATATATATTTACAATTATTTTATCCGCTTACTCAATTGACCACTTTATCACTGTATAATGACCTTCTTTATCTCTTCTTATACTCTCTGTCTTGAAATCTATCTTGTCTGACGTAAGTACAGCTACTGGTTCTCTTTTTTGGTTTCCATTGGCATGGAATATTTCTTTCCTTCTTTTTATTTTCTGTCTATGTTTGTCTTTATAGGCAATGTGTGTTTCTTATAGGAAACAGATCATTGGGTTTTTAAAAAATATTTATTCAGCTACTTTATGTCATTTGACTGGAGAATTTAGTTCATTTACATTCAATGTTACTATCGATAAGTAAGGACTTGCTCCTTCCAATTTGTTATTTCCTTTCTGGTTGTTTTGTAATCTTCTTTTCCTTCTTCTTTTCCTCCTGTCTTCCTTTTACAGAAGATGATCTTCTCTGGTGGTAAAATTTAATTTCTTGCTTTTCATTTTTTATGTATTCATTTTATGTTTTTCCACTTGAGGTTACCATGAGGCTTCCAGATACTACTTTATAACCCATTATTTTAAACTGATGACAACTTAGCACTGATTGTATACACAAACAAACAAGGGAAAAGATAACTTATGAAAATTCAACACTTTAACTTCATCTGCCCACTTTTAAACTTTTGTTGTTTCTCTTTGTGTCTTATTGTACAAAGTCTTGAAAAGTTCTCATAGTTATTAATTTTTTACACAGTGTTTTTCTGTGTGTAGTGCGTTGTTAAAATTTGGTGTTCCTGCAGGGGGAGCAATCAATGGAGGTTTCCATTCCAACTTCTTGCTCCACCCTCCCAACTGCATTCCTCAACTTCACAATTTCAGCTTGATTCCTTTTAAATACTTCAATATCATTGTTAAATTTATCTGATAGATTTCTGAATTCCCTCTGTGTGTTATTTTGAATTTCTTTCACTTGCCTCAAAACAGCTATTTTGAATTACTTGTCTCAAAGGTCACATATCTTTATTCTCCAGGCCTGAACCCTGGTGCCTTCTTTAGCTCATTTGGTGAGGTCATGTTTATCTGGATGGTCTTGATGCTTGTGGATGTTCATCGGCGCCTGGGCATTGAAGAGTTCGGTATTCATTGTAGTCTTTGCAGTCTGGGCTTGTTTGTACCCATCTTTCTTCGGAAGGCTTTCCAGATATTCAAAGGGAGCTGGGTGTTGTAATCTAAGTTGTATCTGCATTAGGGGTACCCCAAGCCCAGTAACACTGTGGCTCTTGCAGACTTGTAGAGGTACTGCCTTGGTGGTCTTGGATAAGATCCAGAAGAATTCTCTGAATTATCAGACAGAGACTCTTGTTTTCTTCCCTTATTTCTCCCAAACAAACTCTCAATCTCTCTCTCTCTCTCTCTCTCTCTCTCTCTCTCTCTCTCTCTCTCTGTCTCCGCCCCTCGCCCCTGGCATTTCTAACTATCGCTCTTGCTCTCATTCTATCTTGCTCTCTCTTGCTCTTGCTCTCTCTCTGTGCCGAGACACCTGGAGCTGCAGGTGGGGTGACACAATCCCCCCTGTGGCCACCACCACTGGGGCCTTGCTGGGTCAGACCTGAACCCAGCACTGCACTGGGTCTCACCCATTACCTCGCTGTAACCAATACCCGACTATTGCCTATGTTTACTCAAGGCTGGAGGACTCTACAATCAGCAGGTGGCAAAGCCAGCCAGGCCTGAGTCCTCTTCCGGAAGGCGAGTTCCCCCAGATCCCAGGTGGGTCCAGAGATGCCCTCCAGGAGCCAGGGACTGGAGTCAAAAACCTTAGAAATCTACCTTGTGCTCTACACTATTGCAGCTAAGCTGCCATTCAAAAGACAAGACAAAGTCCTTCCCACTCTTCCCTACCCTTTCCACAGGCAGAGAAGCCTCTCACTGTGGCCACCTCTACTGCAGGCCCACAGCAAGTATTGCCAGGCTACTGCCTGTGTTCACTTCAGACTGAAGTGTTCCTCAGTCATCTGTGGTGAATACTGCTAGGCCTGGGACTCACCCTTCAGGGCAGTGGGCTCTCCTCTGGCCCACGGGAGGTCCAAAAGTCCCATGCAAGAACCAGGACCTGAACTCAGGGACCCCAAGTGCTCACTTGCTGTTCTGCCCCACTGTGGTCAAGCTGGCACCTAAGGTACAAGACAAAGTCCCCTTTACTCTTCCCTCTGCTATTCTCCCAGAGAAACTGTCTCTGCCCATAGCCACCGCAGCTGGGAATGTGCTGGGTCTCCCCTGAAGCCAGCATGTGTCAGAGTCTCACTCAGGGCCCATGGTAAACTACCCGAGTATCATTGCAGGTTGCTCAGGGCCCAAGGGCTCTTTAGTCAGCAGGTGATGGATCCTGTCAGGGCTGAGTCCTTCCCTTCAAGGCAGCAGACTCCCTTCTGGCCCAGGGTGTGTCTAGAAATGTCATCCGTGAGCCAGACCCTGAAACGGGGGCCTCAGGACTCTGCCCAGTGCTGTATCCTACTGTGACTGAGTTGGTGTCCAAGACGCAACACAAAGTCTTCTTTATGCTTCCCTCTCCTCTCCTCAAGTGAAGGAAGGAGTCTCTCCTGGAACTCTGAGCTGTGCTGCTGGGGTTGAGGGAGCCGTGGTGCATGCATTCCCTCAGCCACCTTGGCTGGTGTCTCACTAGGTGGTGGGTTCCCTATGTTCTCTGACTCTGAGCTGAGCACAGCACTAGGAGTTGCAGTCCTTGTGGCCTAGACCACCTCTCAAGTTTATTTAGAATCCCAGATCCCTCAGGGGCGAGGCTTCCCAAAACCCAACTTCCGACCTCTGTGATGTGTAAATCCCCTCTGGCTAGGGCTGGTCTAAATGCTCCCTCTGTGGGCAGGCATCAACCGACTTCACACCAGTTTTGCTTTCTGCTGTGACAGGGCAGCACTGAGTTCAATGCAAGTCCCATAGGCACTGGGTCATGCTGAACAATCCTTTAATTAAGCAGCAGAAAAACATGCAAAAAATTAATGTGCTAGGAAATTTGATTTGCTAGTACTTTGTTGAGGATTTTTGCTTCTATGTTCCTCAGGCATATGGGCCTATAATTTTCTTGTAGTGTCCTCATCTGGCTTTGGTATTAGGGTAGTGCTGGCCTTATAAAATGAGTTTGGAAGTATTCCTTCTTCTTCAGATTATTGGATGAGTTTGAGAAGAACTGATCTTACTTCTTCTCTAAATGTTTGGTAGAATTCAACAGAAAGCCATCAGTTCCTGGGCTTTCCTTCGATGGGTGACTTTCCACTACTGATTCAATCTCCTCATCCACTTTTTGTCTGTTCAGATTATTTATTTCTTTATAATTCAGTCTTGGTATGTTGTATGGATAAAATACATCTATTCATTTCTTCTAGGTTATCCTATTTGTTGGCATACAATTGTTCATAATAGTCTCTTATAATCCTTTTAATTTCTATAGCATTGGTTGTAATGTCTCTGCTTTCATTTCTGCTTTTGGTCAATCTTTCCTTTTTTTCCCTTAATCTAGCTAAGCATTTGTCAATTTTGTTGATCTTTTCAAAAAACCATCCCAGATTTGTGGCTATTTTCTATTGTTTTCCAAGTCCCCATTTTATTTATTTGTGTTCTGATGTTTATTATTATCTTCCTTCTACTATCTTTGGGCATAAACTCTCTTCTTTTTCTAGTTCTTTGAGGTGTAACATTTGGTTGTTATTTGAAATCTTTCTTGTTTTTTGATGTAAGCAATTATTGCTATAAACTTCCCCTTAAAACTGTGTTTTTCCTGCATTTCTCATGTCTTGGTATGCTGTGAGTCCATTTTCATTTGTCTCAAGATAGTTTTAAATTTCCCTTTTAAGTTGTTCTTTGAACAATTTGTTGTTCTGGAGCATGTTGTTTCATTTGTGTGTATTTGAGAATTTTTTGAAATTCCTCCTGTTATTGATTTCTAAGTTCATAGCATTGTGGTCAGAAAAGATATTTGAGATGATTTCAATCTCCTTAAATGTGTTGACTTGTTTTGTGGCCTAACATATAATCTGTCCTGAAGAATGTTCAGTGTGCACTTGAGAAGAATGTGTCTTCTGCTGCTGTTAGGTGGAACATTCTGTATACATCTGTTATGTCCATTTGCTTTATAGTGTTCATACCCACCGTTTCCTTATCAATTTTCTCTCTGAATTTCCATTGTTGACAGTGGGATAGTGAAGTCTCCTCCTACTGTTGTATTGCGGTGTATTTCTCTCTCCAGATGTATAATTATTTGCTTTAAATATTTAGGTGCTGTAATGTTGCATGTATTTGTGTTTATAATTATTATAGCCTCTTGATGAACTGACCCCTTTATCATCATATAATGACCTTGTTTGTTTTGTTTTGTAGTTTTTGACTTAAAGTCTATTTTGTCACATACAAATATGTCGACTCTGACTCTCCTTTGTTTCCTATTTGCATGACATGTGTTTTTCCATCCCTTCACTTTCAGTCTATGTGTGTCCTAAAGGTGCAGTGGGTCTCTCACAGACATTATATGCTTTGGTCTTATTTTTTGTTTGTTTGTTTGTTTTTGTTCTTGTTCTTGTTTACCCCATTCAGCCTCGCTATGTCTTTGACTGGAGAATTTTAATCCATTAACATTCAAGTTAATTCTTGATAGATAAGGACTTACCGTTGCCACTTTGCTTTTTGTTTCTGGTTGTTTTGTGGATTCTTTGTTCCTTTCCTCTTTTGCTGTCTGCCTTCATGATCAAGTGGTTTTCAATAGTGATATGCTGTGATTCTTCACTTTTTATCTTTTGTGTATCTACTATAGATTTCTGTTTTATGATTACCATGAGGCTTACATAAAATATCTTATGGTTTTAAGAGGCTATTCTGAGCTGATAACAACTTAATTTTGATTACACACAAAATTATAATTATGCTCCCTAACTCTCCTTATATTTTATGATTTTGATGTCACTATTTACATCTTTTTATATTCTGTATCCTTTAACACATTTTTGTAGCTATACTTTTACAAATAGTTTTCTCTTTTAACCTTCATACTAAAGATACAAGTGATTTATACATAACCGTTACGGTAAGAGTATTCTGGGTTTGAACAGGTACTTATTTTACCCATGAATTTTCTTTTTTCATATTTTCTTATTATCAATTGACATCGTTTTCTTGGCCGGGTGCAATGGCTCACGCCTGTAGTCCCAGCACTTGGGGAGGCTGAGGCAGGCTGATCACTTGAGCTGAGGAGTTTCAGATCAGCCTCGGCAACATAGTGAAACACTGTCTCCACAAAAATACAAAGAAAAACAAAATTAGTTGGGCGTGGCAGTGCAGGTTTGCATCCCAGCTTCTTGGGAGGCTCATGTAGGAGGTTTGCTTGAGCCTGGGAAGTCAAGTTTGCAGTGAACCACGATCACAACACTACACTCCAGCCCAGGCAATAGAGTGAGACCCTGTCTCAAAACAAACAAACAAACATACAAAGAAACAAAACCCAAAGAACAAGCAAACTCAATAACCAGATCGTTTTCTCTCAGCTTGAAGAATTCCCTCTAGCATTCCTTGTAATGCAGTGAACTACTTCAGGAAGATTATTTTTAATTCCTTCTTAGAAAGTTTCTAAATCTCTGCTTCTTTAGGGTTAGTCAGTGAAGCATTACTTTGTTCCTTTGGTAGTGTCATGCTTCCCTGATTGATCGTGACCTTTGTGGCTGTGCATTGGCGTCTGTGCATTTAAAGAAGCAGGGACTTGGGCCGGGCTCGGTGGTTCATGCCTGTAATCCCAGCACTTTGGGAGGCAGAGGTGGGCAGATCACTTGAGGTGAGGAGTTTGAGACCAGCCTGGCCAACATGGTGAAACCCCGTCTCTACTAAAAATACAAAAAGTTAGCTGGACGTGGTGGTGGGCACCTGTAATCCCAGCTACTCAGGAGTCTGAAGCAGGAGAATCACTTGAACCCGGGAGGCGGAGATTACAGTGAGCTGAGATTGTGCCATTGCACTCCAGCTGGAGCAACAATAGGGAAACTCCGTCAAAAAAAAAAAAAGAAAAGAAAAAGAAAAACAAAAAAGAAGTAGGGACTTACTCCAGTGTTTGATGACTGCTTCTGGCTGGAAAAGCCCTTCACGGTTCGGTCCATCCAGAGATTCTGGGAAGACCATCTGGCATGGTGCGTGGATGGGTTTGCTGCTGGATTTCTTGGGAAAGCTGGCTTGGTGAGCAGGTAGGGTGGACCTGGAACCTGAGTTCATGGATTTGGGCCTGGGTCCTGGTGCCATGGGGACCAATCTGGCTATGGGGGCCAGTCTTGCCCTGGAGTGGGCCTGAAGCCCAAGGCCATGTGGGTCAGACTTGCTCTTGGGCTGTCTGGCGCCTGGGGTGGGCCTGGAGCCTGAGTCTGAGAGGGCCAGCCTGGGGTCTGAGGCCAAAGGCGTTAGTGTAGCACTGGACAAGTGTGGAGACTTTAATTCTTGGGGGCTGGCCTGGAAGCTGGCTTTGCAGGTGCTGGCCTGGTGCTTGAGGTCACAGGGGTCAGCCTGGAGCTGGAATGGATACAGAGGCTAGGTCTATGCGTGCCAGCCTGAAGTCTGAAACTATAGAAGCCAGCCTATCATTGAAGCAGACCAGGTCCAGGGTCAGTAGGGATTGTGCTGACACTGGGGAAGATCCGGAAGCTGGGTCCACAAGTCCAGGCCTGAAATCTGGGGCTGTAGAGACCGGTCTGCAGGTGATATCTGCATGTGCCAGCCTGGAGTCTGGGGCTCTGGAGGCTGGCCTGGAGTCTGAGGCTGCAGGGCCACCCTGGCCCCATGGCAGGCCTGGCGACTCATTCCATGGGTACCAGCCCAGAGCCTAGGGCTATGAGGCTAGCTTTGCCCCAATGCAGGCCTGGAGGCTTGGTTCATGGGTGCACCCAGAGTCTAGGGCTGAGGGAGCGGCCCGGCCATGGGGCCAGTCTGGAGCCTGGGACAACCAGGGCCTGCCTGGTGATGAGGTGGACCTGGAGCCTGAGTCTATGGGGACTGGACCAGCACTGAGGTGGAGCTGAAGGCAGTGTGCACTGGTGACCTGGAGCCTGGGACTGGAAGGGCAAGCCTGGAGCCTGAGTCTGTGGGGGTCAGCCTATGCTAAATTGATTTACAACAAAAGCCACAAGGCCATTCATGGGGAAAGAATCGTTTCTTAAAGAAATGGTTATCCACATGCCAAAGAATGAAGTTGGACCCCTACTTCATACCATATACCATATACAAAAATTAACTCAAAATGAATCAAAAACATAAATGTAAGAGTTAAAATTAATACTTTTAGAACAAAACACAGGGGTAAATCATGTCTTTGTATTTGGCATTGGATTCTTAGAATATGACACCCAAAGCACAGGCAACAAAACTAAAAATGATAAATGGGACTTCACTGAAATTGAAAACTTTTGTGGATCAGTGAACATTATCAAGAAAGTGAGGCCGGGCGCGGTGGCTCAAGCCTGTAATCCCAGCACTTTGGGAGGCCGAGACGGGTGGATCACGAGGTCAGGAGATCGAGACCATCCTGGCGAACACGGTGAAACCCCGTCTCTACTAAAAAATACAAAAAACTAGCCGGGCGAGACGGCGGGCGCCTGTAGTCCCAGTTACTTGGGAGGCTGAGGCAGGAGAATGGCGTAAACCCGGGAGGCGGAGCTTGCAGTGAGCTGAGATCCGGCCACTGCACTCCAGCCCGGGCGACAGAGCGAGACTCCGCCTCAAAAAAAAAAAAAAAAACGAAAGTGAAAAGGTAACAGAATGGAAGGAAAACCTTTGCCAATTATATATCTGATCATGTAACATCTGGAATATATTAAAACTTACAAAAAACCATCAAGAAAAGGTAAACCTATTTTTGAAATAAGCAAAGGATTTGAATACACATGCCTCCAATGAAGATATGCAAATAGTCAAGAAATGCATGTAAAGATACTCAACATGATTAGCTCTTAGGAACATGCAAATCAAAACAATAAGGTACTGTTTCACATCTACTAGAACGGCCATACTTTTTTCAAGATGGAAAACAGGAATTGTTGAATAGGATGTGGAGAAATTAGAACCTTCATACATGGCTGATGGGAATGTAAAATAATTCGGCCACTGTGGAAAACATTTTGGTGATTCCTAAAAATTTAAACATATGATTAACATGTGACTTGAGCATTACACTCCTGGGTATATAGTCAAAAGAACTGAAATCAGGTGCTCAAAGACATACTTGCACATGCATGTTCATAGCAGCATTATTTCAAAAGTCAAAAGTTGAGAATAATCCAAATACCCATCAACTGATGAATGGATAAACCATCTGTGGTCTATGCGTACACTGATATGTTATTCAGCCATAAAAAGGAATGAAATACTAATAGATGCTACAATGTGGATGGGCCTTGAAAACATCATGCTAAGGAAAGAAGCCAAGGCCGGGCGCAGTGGCTCACGCCTGTAATCCTAGTACTTTGGGAGGACAAGATGGGTGGATCACTTGAGGCCAAGAGTTCGAGACCAGCTGGGCAACCTGGTGAAATCCTGTCTCTACAATAAATACAAAAAATTAGCCAGACATGGTGGTGCATGCCTGTAGTCCCAGCTACTCGGGAGGCTGAGGTGGGAGGATCCTGTGAGCCCAAGAGGTCGAGGCTGCAGTGAGCCTCGTTTCCACCACTGCACTCCAGCCTCAGTGACAGAGGGAGACCGTGTCTCAAGGAAAAAAAAAAAAAGAGTGAGAGAAACACGAAGGTCACATATTGTGTGATTTTATTCATATGAAATCTCCAGAATAGGTAAACCCATAAAGACAGAAACTAACTTAGTGGGTGCCTGAGTCCAGGAAGAAGAGGATGGGAAGTAGTTTCTTAATGAGTATGCAAATTTCTATGGAAGTGATGAAAATGTTCCAAACTAGATAGAGGCAGTACTTGCACAACATTATGAAAATACTGAATGCTGCTGGACTGTTCATTCTGAAGGTTAATGTTATGAAAACTCCTCAAAAAATAAATTTAAAAATTTATTGGCAATACCTCTAAGGTCTATTTCTGGAATCTCTATATTTTCTGCTGACTTATATCTACCCCATTGCTAATAACACCCTTGTTGTATTTAGTGTAGTATTCTCCTGAGTCTTAGAAGTCAGGTTTGGGAGGCCAAAGCAGGAGGACCACTTGAGCTCAGGAGTTCAAGACCAGCCTGGGCAACATAGTGAGACCTGGGAAACATAGTGAGACTCCATCTCTACAAAAAAATAGATATATTAGTCAGGTGTGGTGGTGCACACCTGAAGTCCCAGCTACTCAGCAGGTTGAGTCGAGAAGATCATTTAGGTCCGGGAGTTAAAGGCTGCAGTGAGCCATGATTGTGTCACTGCACTCCAACCTGGGAACAGAATGAGACTCTGTCTAAAAAAAAAAAGGTAAGTAAACTGATTCCTTCAACTTTATGCTTTTTAACTTTTTTTTTTTTTTTTTTTTTTTTTTTTTTTTTTTTTTTGAGGTGGAGTCTTGCTCTGTCATCCAGGCTGGAGTGCAGTGGCACGATCTCAGCTCACTGCAACCTCCACCTCCCGAGTTCAAGCAATTCTCCTGCGTCAGTCTCCCAAGTAGCTGGGACTACAGACACACACCATCACACCCAGCTAATTTTTGTATTTTTAGTAGATACAGGGTTTCACCATGTTGGCCAGGATGGTCTCGATCTCTTGACCTCATGATCAACCCGCCTCGACCTCCCAAAGTGCTGGGATTAGAGGTGTGAGCCACTGCACACTGCCCAAAATTGTTTTAATGATTGTAGTTCTTCTGATTTTTAGTATAATTTTAGAATCATGTTGTGTATGTCTTCAAAAAATCCTACTATCATTTTAATTGTATTGCGTTAAATATATAGATCAATTCACGGAGAACTCATATATTTGTTGAGTGTTTCCGTTTATAAACACAGTACACTCATGTGTATTCCATTCATTTAGGCCTTCCTGGATTTCTTTCATTAGCATTGTGTAATTTTCAGAACGTAGAATTTCTTTGATTCATGCCTAGGTATTTCATTTTTGCAGTTATTGTAAATGTCACTGGTTTTTAAATGTTTTGTTTCTATTTCTATACTTACTTTATATAGAAATACAATTTATTTTTGTGTATTGAGCTAATACGTTTTACCTTTAGTAAACTCGCTTATGAGTTCTAGGAAATTTTTTGTAGATTTCATGGAATTCTAGGCATAGATAATAATGTCATATGTGAATACCAGGCAGTTTGATTTCTTCTTTTCCTATCTGAAAGTCTTTTAATTCTATTTCTTGAATTATTAAAATAGGAAGGACTTCTAAGTATGATGTTGAATAGAAGTGGCAAGAGTAGATATCCTTGTATTGTTCATGAACTTAGGAGGAAAACGTTCAGGTGTTCACTATTAACTATGATATTAGCTGTGGTTTTTCTTGATAAAGATTACCCTTATCAAGCTGAGGAAGGTCTTTTCTGTTCTTAGTTTACTGAGAGTTTATGTCTTGAATGGATGTTGAATTTTGCCAAAGGCTTTTTCTACGTCAATTCATATGATCATGTATTTCTTTCTTTTATTGACCATTAATATAATGGAATAAATTTATTGTTTGTTTTTAACATTCAACAAGCCCTGCATTCCTGGGATAAGCCTCACATGGTTGGACTATATACATACATATTTTAGACATTGCTGGATTCAATTTGCTAATATTTTGTGACGATTTTTGCATTTATTTTCATAAGAGTTGGTGGTCTGTTGTTTCTTGCTTGCTTGCTTCTTTTATACAGTCTTTGACTGGTTTTGGTATCAGGGTAATCCTGGGCTCATAAAATGTGTTGACAAGTAGTCTTTACAGTTCTATTTTTGGGAAGAGATATTGTAGAATTGGTATTAAATCTTCTTTGAATGTTTGGTGGAATTTGCCAGTGAAACCATCTGAGTTGGAATATCTTCTTTGGAAGGTATTTTACTATGAATTCTATTTCTTTTTATATATACATTTTTTGTAGAACTAGGGTCTCACTTTGTTGCCCAGGCTGGTCTCAGTCTTCTGGGCTCAGGCGATTCTCCCAGCTTGGCCTCCCAAAGTTCAATGTCTTTATAGGACTATTCAAGTTATTTCATATTGGGTGAGTCTTGATAATTCGTCTCTTTAAAACATTTAGTCCATTTCATGTAAGTTCTTGAATTGAGTTGTTTGTGGTATTGGGTTGCTGTAGAAGTTTTTGCTATTAAAAGTAACGACAAAACCTGCAATGACTTTTGCACCAACATTATACCATCTCTCCCTCTTTTGGGCCATTGTTAGTATGTGTCTTAGTCTGTTTTGTGTTGCTGTAACAGAATACCTGAGACTGAATAATTTAAAAATAAAAGAGGTTGATTTAGCTCATGATTCAGCAAGCTGGGAAGTAGGAGGAGCATGGCACCAGTAACTACTCAGCTTCTGGTGACAGACATCTCCTAGGCCAAAACATAGTGGAAAAGGCCAAAGGGGAAGCAGACACATGCAAAGAAAGAAAACCCGAGGGGCATGCTGGCTTTATAACAAACTCACCGTTATGGGCACTAATCTGGTCTCACCAGAGCCAGTACTCACTCACTACCTTGAGAATGGCAGCAGCTGTTCATGAGGGATCTGTCTCCATGACCTAAACACCTCCCACAAGGCCCCACCTCCCAACACCACCACACTGGGGATCCAATTTCCACATGAGTTTTGGAGGGGACAGACCAATCATATCCAAACCATAGCAGTGTATTTCTGTATTCCCAGGATCTGGAAAGATCTCAATAAGACAAAGTTTTTTTTATAATGTTCATTTTTCTGTGCCCTTCATGTGTAATAAAGAATTTGCCTGGACTTTGTCCCTGAGTCCTGGGAGATAACCTCTAATCCCTTGCAATTTCCTGAGTGATAGTGTCATTCTGGATGAGTCCCAAGGACAACACTTCATGGTTTATGCTAATGAGGTGAATCATGGGAGGCCCCTAGATAGTTCACGTAATGAGATGACTCAGACTGGAGGCTGGCCATACCAGAAAGTCCAACCATATGGCTAGAGGGTTGGGGCATTGAACTATGTGATATCAGCCCAGTCACCAGAGAGAGGGAGGGAGGCTGTAGATCGAGTTAAACCAGATGACCAACTAACAGATGGCCAACACAGAGGGTTTATCTGAATTATCTCATCTGCCATTACCAGGAGAAGACATTGGGTTTATTCCCATCTCAGTGATCACTCCTCAGTCTTTACTGGTTCTTCATCTTCTCTCAAAATTCTCTTTTCGGGGATGCAGAGATGTTGAAAATGTTCTATATTTTGATCTGGATGGTGGTTACATGGGGGTATAACTGTGATAAAATTGTACACACGTTTCTGTGATTTACTGTATGTATGTAATGCCTCAATTTTTAAAAGATGTCATATAAAAGTGGAAATATATGGTATAAGCTGGAAGAAGATATTTATCCTATATACAACTGACAAAAGATTGGTATCAAGAATATGTTTTTAGAACTTGTAGAAATCAATAAGAAAGACAAGCAGCCCAGTAAGAAAATAGGCAAAAATCATGAATAGAAATTCCATAGAAGAAGGAACCTATGCAGCCAATAAACACATGAAGATACGCTCAGCTCATCAGTAGTCAGGGAAATGCTAAACATGACCTCAAGATAAATATTGTACCCGTTTGATTGGCAAAGAATGAGAAACCTAGCAACATCAAAGGTTAGAGATAATGCAGAGCAGTGGGATCTCATACAGCTTGAAACATGTTGGGAATATAAATGAACACAACAAGTTTGGAAAACAATGTGGCATCAATATATAAAGTAGATCATTGACAACTCAGCAATTCCTATCAATGTCCTCTGGACAAGAATTTCACAGCAGCATTGGCCACAGTAGCAATAACCTGGGACCAATGCAAACGCTCATGAACAAGAGAATGCCTAAACTGTGGTATATGCACACCATGATATACTATGTAGCAAGGCCAATGGGTGAACTGCAGTTCTATACTCAACAATAGATAATGTTAGTATAAGTATGAAAATAGTAATTCCCACAGGACTACATACCGTGTGACACCCTTGTCATAAAGTTCAAAATCAAGCAAAACTGAAGAGTATAACGGCCGAGCGCAGTGGCTCATGCCTGTAATCCCAGCACATTGGGAGGCAGAGGTGGGTGGAGTGCTTGAGTCCAGGAGTTTGAGACCAGCCTGTGCAACATGGCTAAACCTCGTGTCTCCAAAAAATTAGCCAGATGTCACGGTGCGCGCTTGTACTCCCAGGTACTCGCGAGGCTGAGGTGGGAGGATCACCTGAGCCAGGGAGGTCGAACCTGCAGTGAGCCAAAATCATGCTGCTGTACTCCAGACTGAGCGATCAGAGTGAGACCCTGTCTCAAAAACAAACAAACAAAAAGAGTATATTGTTTCATATATATACTTATTGATTCAGGAGGTTACGGTGAGGGGAGCTCAGAGGTAGATATACAGGTTTCTACTAATAGTCTAGTTCTTGGATTGGGTAATAGGTAAATGGGGGCACATTGCATTTTAAAATAAACAAATAGGGCCTCATATCAATCACAGGTAGCATGTTATGAAATAAGGATTATGATTAACTCAATTCTATATTACCAAAGTCTCCTCTCAAAAATCAAATGCTGCATTGACCTACTTAGACCCAGGCCTGAAATATTTGTTCTTCTCTCCTTCCAGGCTTCACACATGCTCCCCCAGCTCTTTGATCAGGCCAGAAAGCATTTGAGTTCGACATCTCTCTTTGTATCTATTTGAGCAGGAGGCACTAGAGCAGGGCTGCATGTCTTGCATCTGACACTGTTTAACCCCAAAGTGAGCTGGGACAGAAAGAATCCCCCAGAACCCTGGAATAAACGGGGTCCCGATGATTAATACGAGTTCTACTCAGCAAATGCAGATTACAGCAAACCAAAGAAAGAATGTCCAGACTTCTAAATGAAATGTTTCCCTACGAAGCAGTTTAGAATGAAGGTCTTCCAGAGGCCTTTTGTACAATTTCCCACTTAACTAGGAAATATTCCTCCTGTAAGTGCATAAAATCATGTTAGCGTATGGTGTTGGGTTTTATCACTGATTCATAAACCTGTTACCCATTTATTATGAAGAACATGACAAAGGATACAGACAAAGGACAGCCAGATGAAAGAGATGCATAGGGCACAGTATGTGGGAAGGGGTATGGAGCTTCCATGACCTCTCCAGGTGCACTTCCCTCCAGGGACTTCCACGTGTTCAGCTATCTGGAAGCTCCCTTCCCCCCAAATTCTTAAAAATATAGAGCCCAGGGCTCAATTTTTGGTCTGATTCTTTTCTTTAACTACATTCTTGCCACAGCTGATGGAAGACGCTGGTTTCAGTACTACCTATATCAGGAACAAGACAAAGATGTCCCCTTTCACCACTGCTATGCAATGTAGTACTGCAACGTTTAGTCAAAAATCTTAGGCAAGAGAAAAAAATGAAAGGCACACAAAACAGAAAGTAACAAGTTTGCTGGGCTCATGCTTGTAATCTTAACACTTTGGGAGACCAAGGCAGGTGGATCACACGAGGCCAGGAGTTTGAGACCAGCCTGGGCAACATGGCGAAACCCTGTCTCTACCAAAAATACAAAAGCTAGCCGGGCCTGGTGGCACCCAACTCTGGGCCTGAGGCACGAGAATCGCTCGAACCCAGGAAGTCGAGGCTGCAGTGAGCCGAGATCGCACCACTGCACTCCAGCCTGGGTGACAAAACGAGACTCTATCTCAAAAAAGAAAAGAAAAAAAAAAAGAAATTAAATTACCTCTCTCTGCAGATAACATGATCGTACATATATGAAGTCTTAAAATATTTTACAAAAAACAAAATCAACATATACAGTAGCACTTCTATACATTAATAACAAAGTATCTGAAAATAAATCAAGAAAACACTCCCATTTAAAAGAGTTCTCAAAAATAACATAAAATACTTGGGAATAAATTCAATCAAGGAGGTAAAAGATGTGTACACCGAAAACTATAAAACATTGATGAAAGCAATTGAGGAAGCTGCAAATAAATGGAAAGCTAACCCATGATCAGGGATTGGAAGAATCAATGCTGTTAAAATGTCCATACTCCTCAAAGCAATTAACAGATTCAATGCAATCCCTATCAAAATTCCAATGCTAGTTTTACATATATAGAAAAAGCAATCCTAAAATTCGCAGCAAACCACAAGAGACTCCAGTTACCCAAAGCAATCTTGAGCAAAATGAACAAAGCTGAAGGAATCACAACCTGATCTCAAAACATAATAAACGCTAGAGTAATCAAAACAGCATGGTACTGGCATACAAACAGACACATGGACCAATATAATAGACTAGAAAGAATTCTTGCATTTATGGTCAAGTGATTTTCAACAAAGATGCCAAGAACACACAATGTGGAAAGGACTGTCTCTTCAATAAATGGTCTTGGGAAAACGGAAATATCCACATGCAGAAGAATGAAATGGGACCCTTGTCTCAGACCATACACAAAAATCAAGGCAAATTGGACTCCGGATTTAAATATAAGACCTGAAACTGTAAAACTACCAGAAGAAAACATAGGGAGAAACATCCATGGCATTGACCTGGGCAATCACTTTTGCGCTATGACCCCAAAAGCATGAGCAACCAAAGAAAAAATAGAGAAATGGGATTACGTCAAACTGAAAGGCTTCTGCACAACAAAGGGAATGATCAACAGAGTGAAGAGGCAACCTACAGAACGGGAGAAAATATTCACAAACTATACATCTGATAAGGAGTTAGTATCCAAAATATATAAAGAACTCAACTCAATAACAAGAAAACAAATCACCTGATTTTAAAATGTGCAAAGGGAGGGCGGAGGAAGATGGCCGAATAGGAACAGCTCCAGTCTCCAACTCCCAGCGCGAGCGACACAGAAGACCGGTGATTTCTGCATTTTCAACTGAGGTACTGGGTTCATCTCACTGGGGAATGCCGGACGATCGGTGCTGGTCAGCTGCTGCAGCCCGACCAGCGAGAGCTGAAGCAGGGCGAGGCATCACCTCACCTGGGAAGCGCAAGGGGGAAGGGAATCCCTTTTCCTAGCCAGGGGAACAGAGACACACAACACCTGGAAAATCGGGTAACTCCCACCCCAATACTGCGCTTTAAGCAAACAGGCACACCAGGAGATCATATCCCACACCTGGCCGGGAGGGTCCCACGCCCACGGAGCCTCCCTCATTACTAGCACAGCAGTCTGCGATATCGCGGCAAGGCAGCAGCGAGGCTGGGGGAGGGGCGCCCGCCATTGCTGAGGCTTAAGTAGGTAAACAAAGCTGCTGGGAAGCTCGAACTGGGTGGAGCTCACAGCAGCTCAAGGAAACCTGCCTGTCTCTGTAGACTCCACCTCTGGGGACAGGGCACAGTAAACAATAACAAAAACAGCAGAAACCTCTGCAGACCCAAACGACTCTGTCTGACAGCTTTGAAGAGAGCAGTGGATCTCCCAACACGGAGGTTGAGATCTGAGAAGGGACAGACTCCCTGCTCAAGTGGGTCCCTGACCCCTGAGTAGCCTAACTGGGAGACATCCCCCACTAGGGGCAGTCTGACACCCCACACCTCACAGGGTGGAGTACACCCCTGAGAGGAAGCTTCCGAAGCAAGAATCAGACAGGTACACTCGCTGTTCAGAAATATTCTATCTTCTGCAGCCTCTGCTGCTGATACCCAGGCAAACAGGGTCTGGAGTGGACCTCAAGCAATCTCCAACAGACCTACAGCTGAGGGTCCTGACTGTTAGAAGGAAAACTATCAAACAGGAAGGACACCTACACCAAAACCCCATCAGTACATCACCATCATCAAAGACCAGAGGCAGATAAAACCACAAAGATGGGGAAAAAGCAGGGCAGAAAAGCTGGAAATTCAAAAAATAAGAGCGCATCTCCCCCGGCAAAGGAGCGCAGCTCATCGCCAGCAACGGATCAAAGCTGGACGGAGAATGACTTTGACGAGATGAGAGAAGAAGGCTTCAGTCCATCAAACTTCTCAGAGCTAAAGGAGGAACTACGTACCCAGTGCAAAGAAACTAAAAATCTTGAAAAAAAAAGTGGAAGAATTGACGGCTAGAGTAATTAATGCAGAGAAGGTCATAAACGAAATGAAAGAGATGAAAACCATGACACGAGAAATACGTGACAAATGCACAAGCTTCAGTAACCGACTCGATCAACTGGAAGAAAGAGTATCAGCGATTGAGGATCAAATGAATGAAATGAAGCGAGAAGAGAAACCTAAAGAAAAAAGAAGAAAAAGAAATGAACAAAGCCTGCAAGAAGTATGGGATTATGTAAAAAGACCAAATCTACATCTGATTGGGGTGCCTGAAAGTGAGGGGGAAGATGGAACCAAGTTGGAAAACACTCTTCAGGATATCATCCAGGAGAACTTCCCCAACCTAGTAGGGCAGGCCAACATTCAAATCCAGGAAATACAGAGAACGCCACAAAGATACTCCTCGAGAAGAGCAACTCCAAGACACATAATTGCCAGATTCACCAAAGTTGAAATGAAGGAAAAAATCTTAAGGGCAGCCAGAGAGAAAGGTCGGGTTACCCACAAAGGGAAGCCCATCAGACTAACAGCAGATCTCTCGGCAGAAACTCTCCAAGCCAGAAGAGAGTGGGGGCCAATATTCAACATTCTTAAAGAAAAGAATTTTAAACCCAGAATTTCATATCCAGCCAAACTAAGTTTCATAAGTGAAGGAGAAATAAAATCCTTTACAGATAAGCAAATGCTTAGAGATTTTGTCACCACTAGGCCTGCTTTATAAGAGACCCTGAAGGAAGTACTAAACATGGAAAGGAACAACCGGTACCAGCCATTACATGCCAAAATGTAAAGACCATCGAGGCTAGGAAGAAACTGCATCAACTAACAAGCAAAATAACCAGTTAATATCATAATGGCAGGATCAAGTTCACACATAACAATCTTAACCTTAAATGTAAATGGACTAAATGCTCCAATTAAAAGACACAGACTGGCAAACTGGATAAAGAGTCAAGACCCATCAGTCTGCTGTATTCAGGAGACCCATCTCACACGCAGAGACATACATAGGCTCAAAATAAAGGGATGGAGGAAGATTTACCAAGCAAATGGAAAACAAAAAGAAGCAGGGGTTGCAATCATAGTCTCTGATAAAACAGACTTTAAACCATCAAAGATCAAAAGAGACAAAGAAGGCCATTACATAATGGTAAAGGGATCAATTCAACAGGAAGAGCTAACTATCCTAAATATATATGCACCCAATACAGGAGCACCCAGATTCATAAAGCAAGTCCTTAGAGACTTACAAAGAGACTTAGACTCCCATACAATAATAATGGGAGACTTCAACACTCCACTGTCAACATTAGACAGATCAACGAGACAGAAAGTTAACAAGGATGTCCAGGAATTGAACTCATCTCTGCAGCAAGCAGACCTAATAGACATCTATAGAACTCTCCATCCCAAATCAACAGAATATACATTCTTCTCAGCACCACATCGTACTTACTCCAAAATTGACCACGTAATTGGAAGTAAAGCACTCCTCAGCAAATGTACAAGAACAGAAATTATAACAAACTGTCTCTCAGATCACAGTGCAATCAAACTAGAACTCAGGACTAAGAAACTCAATCAAAACCGCTCAACTACATGGAAACTGAACAACCTGCTCCTGAATGACTACTGGGTACATAACGAAATGAAGGCAGAAATAAGATGTTCTTTGAAACCAATGAGAACAAAGATACAACATACCAGAATCTCTGGGACACATTTAAAGCAGTGTGTAGAGGGAAATTTATAGCACTAAATGCCCACAAGAGAAAGCAGGAAAGATCTAAAATTGACACTCTAACATCGCAATTAAAAGAACTAGAGAAGCAAGAGCAAACACATTCCAAAGCTAGCAGAAGGCAAGAAATAACTAAGATCAGAGCAGAACTGAAGGAGATAGAGACACAAAAAACCCTCCAAAAAATCAACGAATCCAGGAGTTGGTTTTTTGAAAAGATCAACAAAATTGACAGACCACTAGCAAGACTAATAAAGAAGAAAAGAGAGAAGAATCAAATCGACGCAATTAAAAATGATAAAGGGGATATCACCACCGACCCCACAGAAATACAAACTACCATCAGAGAATACTATAAACACCTCTACGCAAATAAACTGGAAAATCTAGAAGAAATGGATAATTTCCTGGACACTTACACTCTTCCAAGATTAAACCAGGAAGAAGTTGAATCCCTGAATAGACCAATAGCAGACTCTGAAATTGAGGCAATAATTAATAGCCTACCAACCAAAAAAAGTCCAGGACCAGATGGATTCACAGCTGAATTCTACCAGAGGTACAAGGAGGAGTTGGTACCATTCCTTCTGAAACTATTCCAATCAATAGAAAAAGAGGGAATCCTCCCTAACTCATTTTATGAGGCCAACATCATCCTGATACCAAAGCCTGGCAGAGACACAACTAAAAAAGAGAATTTTAGACCATTATCCCTGATGAACATCGATGCAAAAATCCTCAATAAAATACTGGCAAACCGGATTCAGCAACACATCAAAAAGCTTATCCACCATGATCAAGTGGGCTTCATCCCTGGGATGCGAGGCTGGTTCAACATATGCAAATCAATAAACATAATCCAGCATATAAACAGAACCAAAGACAAGAACCACATGATTATCTCAATAGATGCAGAAAAGGCTTTTGACAAAATTCAACAGCCCTTCATGCTAAAAACGCTCAATAAATTCGGTATTGATGGAACGTACCTCAAAATAATAAGAGCTATTTATGACAAACCCACAGCCAATATCATACTGAATGGGCAAAAACTGGAAAAATTCCCTTTGAAAACTGGCACAAGACAGGGATGCCCTCTCTCACCACTCCTATTCAACATAGTGTTGGAAGTTCTGGCTAGGGCAATTAGGCAAGAGAAAGAAATCAAGGGTATTCAATTAGGAAAAGAAGAAGTCAAATTGTCCCTGTTTGCAGATGACATGATTGTATATTTAGAAAACCCCATTGTCTCAGCCCAAAATCTCCTTAAGCTGATAAGCAACTTCAGCAAAGTCTCAGGATACAAAATTAATGTGCAAAAATCACAAGCATTCTTATACACCAGTAACAGACAAACACAGAGCCAAATCATGAATGAACTTCCATTCACAATTGCTTCAAAGAGAATAAAATACCTAGGAATCCAACTTACAAGGGATGTAAAGGACCTCTTCAAGGAGAACTACAAACCAATGCTCAGTGAAATAAAAGAGGACACGAACAAATGGAAGAACATACCTTGCTCATGGATAGGAAGAATCAATATAGTGAAAATGGCCATACTGCCCAAGGTAATTTATAGATTCAATGCCATCCCCATCAAGCTACCAATGAGTTTCTTCACAGAATTGGAAAAAAACTGCTTTAAAGTTCATATGGAACCAAAAAAGAGCCCGCATCTCCAAGACAATCCTAAGTCAAAAGAACAAAGCTGGAGGCATCACGCTACCTGACTTCAAACTATACTACAAGGCTACAGTAACCAAAACAGCATGGTACTGGTACCAAAACAGAGATATAGACCAATGGAACAGAACAGAGTCCTCAGAAATAATACCACACATCTACAGCCATCTGATCTTTGACAAACCTGACAAAAACAAGAAATGGGGAAAGGATTCCCTATTTAATAAATGGTGCTGGGAAAATTGGCTAGCCATAAGTAGAAAGCTGAAACTGGATCCTTTCCTTACTCCTTATACGAAAATTAATTCAAGATGGATTAGAGACTTAAATGTTAGACCTAATACCATAAAAATCCTAGAGGAAAACCTAGGTAGTACCATTCAGGACATAGGCATGGGCAAAGACTTCATGTCTAAAACACCAAAAGCAATGGCAGCAAAAGCCAAAATTGACAAATGGGATCTCATTAAACTAAAGAGCTTCTGCACAGCAAAAGAAACTACCATGAGAGTGAACAGGCAACCTACAGAATGGGAGAAAATTTTTGCAATCTACTCATCTGACAAAGGGCTAATATCCAGAACCTACAAAGAACTCAAACAAATTTACAAGAAACAAACAAACAACCCCATCAAAAAGTGGGCAAAGGATATGAACAGACATTTCTCAAAAGAAGACATTCATACAGCCAACAGACACATGAAAAAATGCTCATCATCACTGGCCATCAGAGAAATGCAAATCAAAACCACAATGAGATACCATCTCACACCAGTTAGAATGGCGATCATTAAAAAGTCAGGAAACAACAGGTGCTGGAGAGGATGTGGAGAAATAGGAACGCTTTTACACTGTTGGTGGGATTGTAAACTAGTTCAACCATTATGGAAAACAGTATGGCGATTCCTCAAGGATCTAGAACTAGATGTACCATATGACCCAGCCATCCCATTACTGGGTATATACCCAAAGGATTATAAATTATGCTGCTCTAAAGACACATGCACACGTATGTTTATTGCAGCACTATTCACAATAGCAAAGACTTGGAATCAACCCAAATGTCCATCAGTGACAGATTGGATTAAGAAAATGTGGCACATATACACCATGGAATACTATGCAGCCATAAAAAAGGATGAGTTTGTGTCCTTTGTAGGGACATGGATGCAGCTGGAAACCATCATTCTTAGCAAACTATCACAAGAACAGAAAACCAAACACCGCATGTTCTCACTCATAGGTGGGAACTGAACAATGAGATCACTTGGACTCAGGAAGGGGACCATCACTCACTGGGGCCTATCATGGGGAGGGGGGAGGGGGGAAGGATTGCATTGGGAGTTATACCTGATGTAAATGACGAGTTGATGGGTGCAGCACACCAACATGGCACAAGTATACATATGTAACAAACCTGCACGTTATGCACATGTACCCTACAACTTAAAGTATAATAATAATAAATAAATAAAAAATAAAAAAATTAAAAAAAAATGTGCAAAGGATCTAAATAGATATTTCTCTGAAGAAGACATACAAATGGCCAACAGTTATATGACAATGCTCAACATCGGGGCCGGGCGCGGTGGATCACGCCTGTAATCCCACCACTTTGGGAGGCCGAGACGGGTGGATCGCGAGGTCAGGAAGTTGAGGCCATCCTGGCTAACATGGTGAAAGCCCTTCTCTACTAAAAATACAAAAAAAACTAGCCGGGCGCGGTGGCAGGAGCCTGTAGTCCCAGCTACATGGGAGGCTGAGGCAGGAGAATGGCGTGAACCTGGGAGACGGAGCTTGCAGTGAGTGGAGATCACGCCACTGCACTCCAGCTTGGGTGACAGAGTGAGACTCGGTCTCAAAAAAAAAAAAAAAAAGAAATGCTCAACATCACTTATCATCAGGGAAATGTCACAATGAGCTATGACTTCACACCTGGTAAAATGGCTATTATCAGAAAGATAAAAGAGAACAAGTGTTGGCGAGGATGTGAAGAAAAGAGAACCCTTATACACTGTTGGTGGCAATGGAAATTAGTACAGCCACCGTGCAAAACAGTATGGAGACTTTTCAAAACACTAAAAATAGAAGTATCCAGCAATCCCACTACTGGGCATTTATCCAAAAGAAAGGAAATCGGTATATCAAAGAGATACCTACACCCCCATACTTATTGCAGCACTCATCACAATAGCCAAGATATGGAATCAACCTAAGTGTCCATCAGTGGATGAATGGATAAAGAAAATGTGGCATGTATACACAGGGAATACGATTCAGCCACAAAAAGAATGAAATCCTTTCATTTGCCGCAACCTGGATGGAACTGGAGGTCATTATGTTAGGTGAAATAAGCCAGACACAGATAGACAAATACCTTATGTTCTCACTCATATGTGGGAGGTAAAAATGTTGGTCTCACAGAGGCAGAGAAGAGAGTGATAGATATGAGAAGCTGGGAAATGTGTGTGGATTGGGGGAAGGGGCGTTGGGAAGAAGAGAAGTTGGTTAATAGGTATAAACATACAGTTAAAAAGGAATAAGTTCTAGGCTGGGCATGGTGGCTAACACCTGTAATCCCAACAGTTCAACAGTTTGGGATGCCGAGGCTGGCAGATCGCATGAGCTCAGGAGTTCCAGACCAGCCTGGACAGTATAGCGAAACCCTGTCTTTAGGAAAAAAAAAAAAATTAGCCCTGCATGGTGGCATGTGCCTGGCAGCCTCCCAGCTACTCTGGAGGCTGAGGTGGGAGGATCACTTAAGCCCAGGAGGCTGAGGCTGCAGTGAGCTGTGATCACGCCACTGCACTCCAGTCTGGGGCCTGTCTCAAAAAAAAAAAAAAAAAAAAAAAAGGAATAATCTCTAATGTTCAACAGCAGAGTCGGATGACTACAGTTAACAGCAATGTATTGTATATTTCAAAATAGCCAGAAGAGAGGACTGGAAATATCTCCAATACTAGGAATGAAAAATATTCCAGGTGATGGTTACCCCACATATCCTGACTTGATCTTTACACATCCTATGCACGTGACACAATATCACATGCACAGCATAAATATGTGCAGATATTATGTATCCATTAAAGTTAAAATTAAAAAGATTATCCATAGCACTGTCATTTGATTTAGTAATCCCACTACTGGATATACGGCCAAAGAAAATGAAATGAGTATGTCAAAAATATCTGCACTCGCATATTCACTGCAGCACTGTTCACAAGAGCCAAGACGTGAAGTCAACGTAAGAGCCCATCAGATGGTTGAATGGATAAAGCACATGTGTATATGTACACACAGTAGAATGGTATTGAGCGTTTTTTTTTTTTTTTAAAGGATATCCTGTCATTTGTGACAACATGAGTGAATCTGGAATACATGATGTCGAGTGAAATAAGCCAGGCACAGCAAGACAAATACTGCATAATCTCACTGGGATGCGGAATCTTAAAAAATCAAACTTTTTAGAAACAGAGAATAGAATGGTGGTTACCAGGGTCAGGGGCTGGGAGGGATTGGGGAGATATTGGTCAAAGGATACAAAACTTCATTTAGACAAGAAGTCTAAGTTCAAGAGATCTATTGTAAACATGGTGACTATAGTTAATAATAATGATTACTTGAAAAATTGTTAAGAGGGTAGATTTTAAGTGTTCTCAGCACAAAAGATGAAAGGTATGTGAGTTCATCCATATTGTAGTTAGCCTAATTTAGCCATTGCACAACGTATAACTATTTCAAAACATCATGTTTTACACTATAAATGTATACGATTGTGTCATTAAAAATAAACAGAGGCCGGGCGCGGTGGCTCAAGCCTGTAATCCCAGCACTTTGGGAGACCGAGATGGGTGGATCACGAGGTCAGGAGATCGAGATCATCCTGTCTAACACGGTGAAACCCCGTCTCTACTAAAAAATACAAAAAACTAGCCGGGCGAGGTAGCGGGCGCCTGTGGTCCCAGTTACTCTGGAGGCTGAGGCAGGAGAATGGCGTGAACCCGGGAGGCGGAGCTTGCAGTGAGCTGAGATCCGGCCACTGCACTCCAGCCTGGGCGACAGAGCAAAACTCCGTCTCAAAAATAAATAAATAAATAAATAAATAAAAATAAAAATAAACAGAAATAAAATACAAAGAAATGAAATAAATTCCATTTGTCCAATAAAACTGATGTGATCCTGGTGAAGATGTGCAGAAACTGGAACCTTTGTGCACTGTTGGTGGGAATGTAAAATGGCACAGCTGCTGTGGAAAACCGTGTGGCGGTTACTCAGAAAACTAAAAATGGAGTTACCCGGACCTTATGCTATGAAATGAGACAGTCACAAAAGGACAAATACTACATGATTCCACCTATATACGAGATCTAAAATATTCAAACTCAGAAACGGAAGGTAGAGTGGTGGTTTCCAGGGGCTCGGGGGCAGGGGAAAATGAGGAGTTGTTTACCGGGTATACATTTCAGTTTTGCACTTGAAGACATGCTGGAGATTGGCTGCACAGCAATGCGAATATACTTAACACTACTGAGCTGAAAACTGAAAAACGCTTAAGATGGTAAATTTTGTGTTCCGTGTATTTTAACATAACTCAATAGAAAAGTGGTGTAATTTCTGTCTCTGGAGTGGGTGTGGGGGGTGCACGACAACATATTCAAGCTTATGTACAAGGCGTTTGAGGTCGGGGCATGGAAACATTGAGGTCGGGGCATGGAAACATACTGAGGCATTGTGTGTATGTTGTTTGTGCATGAGAATGAAACTCCTTGACCCTGAAAACAGGACGGGCAGTGGAGTGTGTGGTGTGATAAGGAACGCTGAAAACAGCCTCCCGAGAATGCGGTTTGAGTGCTTTTACAAGGCCACAGGTGTCTCACGACCAGACCTCAAAAAAGCCATCTAGTGGATGTTTGTGGTTTAACAAGCCCTTTCAATAAATACTTGGCGGACAGATGCTGGGCGGACTCTCTGAGAAGAGCTGCCCCTGGCCCCGCTCAGCTGGAATTGTCTGAGAACTCATTCTTGGCGTTCACTGCAAGCTATAAGCTCTGCAGTGGGCCCTGAAAAAAAATATCGATACTACGGTGACTCCCATATGTATTTCTTCAGCCCAGATCCAGACCTTTGTCTGCTCAACTTCTCCACGTGGATACCTAATAGACATCTCAAATTTAAATAGCCAAAACCAAACTCCTGACATTAAACACAAGAAGCAAGAAATATGAACATATTTTCTGATTCCACTAATACAAAAGTACGTAACAGTCAAGATCAAATCATATTATTATTTCTTGAATTTAACTTTTAAGTTCAGGGGTACATGTACAGGTTTGTCACATAGGAAAACGTGTGTCGTGTGGGTTCTTGTAGAAATTATTTCATCACCCAGTGATTAAGCCTAGTACCCGTTCGTTATTTTTCCCGCTCCTCTCCATCTTCCCACCCTCCACCGTCCGATAGGCCCCAGTGCGTGCCGTTCCCCTCTTTGTGTCCCTGTGTTCTCATCATTTAGCTCCCACTTATAAGTGGGAATATGCAGTTTTTGGTTTTCTGTTCCTGCATTAGTCTGCTGAGGATAATGACCTCCAGATCCAACCATGTTCCTGCAAAGGACCTTATCTCATTCTTTTTTATGGCTGCATAGTATCCCATGGTGTATATGTACCACATTTCCTTTATCCAGTCTACCATTGCTGGGCATTTAGACTGATTCCATGTCTTTGCTCTTGTGAATAGTGCTGCAATGAATATACACATGCACATGTCTTGATAATAGAATGATTTATTATATTCCTTTCGGTATATGCTCAGTGATGAGATTGCTGCGCCGAATGGTATTTCTGTCTGTAGGTCTTTGAGGAATCACCACACTGTCTTCCACAATGGTTAAACTAATTTACACTCTCACCAACAGTGTATAAGTGTTCCTTTTTCTCTGCAACCTCGCCAGTATCTATCATTATTTTACTTTGAAATAATAACCATTCTGACTGGCGTGAGATGGTATCCGGTTGTGGTTTTGATTTGCATTTCTCTAATGGTCAGTGACGTTGAGTGTTCCTTCACAAGATTGTTGGCTGCATGTATGTCTTCTTTTGAAAAGTGACTGTTCATGTCCTTTGCCCACTTTCTTTTTTTTTTATTTGAGACGGAGTCTCACTCTGTTGCCCAGGCTGGAGTGCAGTGGTGCGATCTCCACTCACTGCAAGCTCTGCCTCCCGGGTTCACACCATTCTCCTGCCTCAGCCTCCTGAGTAGCTGGAACTACAGGTGCCCACCACCACACCTGGCTAGTTTTTTTGTATGGTTGTAGTAGAGACGGGGTTTCATCATGTTAGCCAGGATGGTCTCGATCTCCTGATCTCGTGATCCACCCGTCTCGGCCTCCCAAAGTGTTGGGATTACAGGCGTGAGCCACTGCACCTGGACTGCCAGGGGTTGTTTAATGGGGTTGTTTGGTTTTGTTCTTGCACACTTGTTTAAGTTCCTTATGGATGCTGGATATTAGACCTTTGTCAGATCCATAGTCTGCTAACGTTTTCTCTTATTCTGTAGGTTGTCTGTTCACTCTGTTGATAGTTTCCTTCAATGTGCAGAGCTCTTCAGTTTAATTAGATCCCATTTGTCAATTTTTGCTTTTGTTGTAATTGCTCTTGGTGTCTTCATCATGAAATCTTTGCCCATTCCTATGTCCAGAAAATGATTGCCTAGGTTGCCTTGCAGGGTTTTTATAGTTTTGAGTTTTACATTTAAGTCTTTAATCCATGTTGAGTTAATTTTTGTATATAGTGTGATATAGTTTGGCTGTATCCCTACCCAAATCTCATCTTGAATTGTAGCTCCCATAATCCCCACATGTTGTGGGAGGGATCTGGTGGGAGGTAATTGAATCATAGGGGCGGATCTTTCCTGTGCTGTTCTTGTGATAGCGAATAAGTCTCCTGAGATCTCATGGTTTTATAAAGGGCAGTTCCCCTGCACATGCTGTCTTCCCTGCTGCCATGTAAGACACAACTTTGCTCCTCCTTCGCCTTCTGCCGTGATTGTGAGGCCTCCTAAGGCATGTGGAACTGTGAGTCCATTGAACTTCTTTTCTTTATAAATTACCCAGTCTCAGGTATGTCTTTATTAGCAGCAAGAGAACTGACTAGTACCTGGTGTAAGAAAGGGGTCCAGTTGCAATCTTCCGTGTATGGCTAGCCAGTTATCCCAGCACCATTTCCTGAATAGGGAATCCTTTCCCCATTCCTTGCTTTCATTAGGTTTGTCAAAGACCAGATAGTTGTAGGTGTGGAGCCTCATTTCTGGATCCTCTGTTGTTTTCCATTGGTCTCCATGTCTGTTTTTGTACCAGTACCATGCTGTTTTGGTTACTGCGGGCCTGCGGTGTAGTTTGAAGTCGCATACCGTGATGCCTCCATCTTTGTTCTTTTACGCTTAGGATTGCCTTGGCCACTCAGTCTCTTTTTCAGTTCCATATGAATTTTAAAACAGGTTTTCTTGTACTGTGAAGAATACCAAAGGTAACCTAACAGGAATCGAATTGAATCTGCAAATTGCTTTGGGCAGTATGGCCACTTTAATGATATTGATTCTTCCTATTCATGAGCAGAAATGTTTTTAAATTTGTTTGTGACATCTCTGATTTCCTTGAGCACTGTTTTGTAGTTCTTCTTGTAGAGATCTTTCACCTCCCTGGTGCGGCGTATTCCTGGGTATCTTGTGTGTGTGTGGCAATTATGAATGGAACTGTGTTCCTGATCTGGCTCTCTGCTTGACTGTTGTTGGCGTATAGGAATGTTAGCAATTTTTCACATTGATTTGGTATCCTGAGACTTTGCTGAAGTTGTTTATCAGCTTAAGGAGCTTTGGGGCTGAGACCGTGTGGTTTTCTATATTTAGGAACATGTCCTCTGCAGGCAAACTGTACTATTAAAAGAATGTAATGTAGGACATAGGACAGAAAAACATAGAGAAAACAGAGGAAAGGATGATCACAAAAGTAAATGTGCTGGTTTCCTCTTGAAGGAGGAATGAGGCTGAGATGAGGCAGAGACACCCCTGGAGCTTTGGGGAATGCTGGTGGTGTTCTCCTCGGTGACATGGGGGTGTTTCCGTAGGGGTGCCTTTGATGATCACTTATTAAACAATACACACATATTGTGAAGTTCACTCTATGTATGTTACATTTCAAAATAAAGAGGGGCAAAATTGCATAACAAATAACACACATTTGTAGTTAAACACTTCTCACAACCCACTGACCTGGAAATGACTGATTGCTTTTCTGTATGTGTAGTTTTCCACTTTTAAGGATGTTCTACAAATGGAATCACACATTATACAGCATTTCGTATTTGGTGTCTTCAGCACAATGAAATACACATAAGACCTGTAGAACTGCAGTGTAGTGTTTCTAGATCTCAGTACTCAATACGTGCTTTCATCACTTCACAACAGTTCATTCGCAGTAGATTGGTTTTCTAAACTTGTATATATGTATAGCATGCTTTATAAATATCCTATGATATTTAACTTCATGTAATTAGTTATATCTTGGTAATGGACTTTTCTTAAAAATGGATAGTATCCCTAAGAATACCCCATACATTTCCACTGCAAAAAAAAAAAAAAAAAAGGAATTCCATCGTATGAATATACCACAGTTAACTGACAAAAACTACGAAGGTGAAAATTTGCATTGTTTTCCCTTACTGTTGTTGCCTTAATTTCTTTATCTCAGGTCCTAGGTCCTCCACCCCTGAGAATAAGTGGATGGGGAAGTGACAAATCTCCCGTGAGAAAAATGTAGCAAGTGCATGGGGTTCCAGCACAAAATCACAAATTCTGAATGAAAACTTACCACCCAAATATAAAATATTTACCAAAATATCAAAATTAATATCACAATTATGTAAGCATCATTCCTATGATGTTCGGTGAAGTCTATGAGAATTTGAAATCAAGCTATCACTATCAATAAACTGATACTAGTACTCGCAAGGAGATCTGCTATAAATAGAGAAAATAAAATGTTGGTTATCCTTCTGGTTATAAAATACTTACCTGTTTAATGCAAGGTTACTTCCGTTAGCACTGGTTTTTCTCGGCTTATGGTGGTAAGCACCACACAGAAAGAAAACATCACAATCGATGTGCACAGTTTAATACATGATTATCAAGTGCACCTGTACGGAAACGTTCCCCTAGGTCCCAGAGGAGAACACCGCCAGCGTCTCCCAAAGCCTCCTGGGGTGGCCCTGCCTGAGCTCAGCCCCACTCCTACCACAAGGGGTAACCAACATCCTGACTTTTCTAATTGTCCTTTCCTTGTTCTTCTCTATGATTTTATACCCTAAGTACGCATTCTTCAACAAGGTAGGTTAGTGTTGCCTGTCATTTGAAGTTATAGGAATGGAATCCTTAAACGTGCCCGTGTTGTCCCTTGCTTCCTTCACTCGATATTATCTTCGTAAGATTCGCGCCTATTATTCCATGGAAGAGTACTCTGTACTTTTCCATTGCTGAAATACTATTCCGTTGTATTAACATACCGTGATGTATTCATTCCGTCCCATGAAAGTTGCGATTTTCACGGTTTCCCGTGTTTGGAACTGGATCATCACAAAAATACTACTCCTAAACCCTTGTCGGCACAAGTAAAGGAGTCCTGAGAGGGACGTGTAGGCTGCTAAAAGCATATGTTTAAAAGAGGATCACAGACAATTAATGAGAAAATGTTCAAAAAAGAAGCCCAACATAAGACCAAGGAAAGTAGAAGGAAGTCATCAAGGTAAAAGCAAAAATCAGTGAAAGCGGAAACAAGCGTAAGAATCACAAAACCAGAAGTTGGGTGTTTGGAAGAGGAATGAAATTGGTACAACTCTTGTGACACTAGTCAAGAAAACAAGGGAGAAGGGCACCACTATCAGGAAAGAAAAGGGAGAGAGAACCACAGACGATGTTACGTCTGTTCTCATGTTGCTGTATCGCAATACCCAAGACCCAGTCATTTATAAAGACAAGAGCTCATGGTTCTGCAGGCTGTATGGGGAGCGTAGAGGCTTCTGCTTCTGGGAGGACTCAAGAAACTTGCAATCATGGCGGAAGACAAAACAGGAGCAGGTACATGTTACATGATAGGAGCAGGAGCAAGAGAGAGAGAACAGGGGGAGGTGTCAACACTTTTAAATGAGCAGACTTACGACAACTCACTCACGACCACGAGGACAGTACCAAGTGGATGCTGCTAAACCACTCCGGAGAAATCTAGCCCCGTGATCCAGTCACCTCCCACCAGGTCCCACCTCCAACATTAGAAGTTACAGGTTGACACGAAACTTGGTGGGGACACGGTTCCAAGCCATATCATATGCAGACATCCAAAATATAGAAAAAGGATATTGTGGGGGAACTGGATATTCACACAGAGTGCCCATGCAGTAACAGCACATGGCTAATTCAATACAAAGAGAAGATGGCACTTTCACAGTGGAGTAATCTGGAACAGCGCCCTGACCACATGGTCAAGATGAACATCACCAGTCATGAGACAAACCGACATGGAAAATCTGCTGATGTTATGCCCTGAGAAGGACAGCACGTCTGCTATGCAGTAGTCCTGCCAAAAATGTTAAACCTACCTGAGTCTAATTACAAGGAAGCCATTTGACAAACCTACATTCAAGGGCTTCCTGACAACGACTGCACTGGTTTAAAGCACACTTTAAAGCAGGTGGATCACGAGGCCAGGAGATTGAGACCATCCTGGTTAACACAGTGAAACCCCGTCTCTATTAAAAAATACAAAAAATTAGCTGGGTGTGGTGGTGGGCGCCTGTTGTCCCCAGCTACTTGGGAGGTTGGGGCAGGAGAATAGTGTGAACCCAGGAGGCAGAGCTTGCAGTGGGCTGAAATCGCACCACTGTGCTCCAGCCTGGGCAACAGAGTGAGACTCCATCTCAAAAAAAAAAAAAAAAAAAGTACTCCTTAAAGGACACTGAAGAGACCTGGTGGGCCGAGAACCATGGCTCACGCTCGTAATCGCATCACTTTGGGAGACCTAGGCGAGTGGATGGGGCTTGCCTGTAGTCCAAGCTACTCAGGAGGCTGAGGTGGGAGGATGCCTTGAGCCTGGAGGCCAAGGTTGCAGTAAACCGGGTTTCCGACACTACATGCCAGCATGGGCGACAGAGGGAGACCCTGTCTCAAAAGAGACTTCACAACTAAATGCAAAGCATGGTGTTTGGTTGGAAAGAGAATTTTGTTAGAAAGCAGCTATGAGGGATACTATGGGACCATGGGGAAAATCGAAAATGTTTCATGTGATCATACAGTAAAAAACTGTGTGGTCTCAATGTTACATTTCCTGAGTGTCATGATGTCATTAAGGTTTTGTGGGAGACCATGCTTTCTCGTAGGCGATACATGCTGCAGTATTTATGGATGATGGATCCAAATGATTCAAATGGATCTCAAATGATTCCACAAAACAATTTCAAAAAAAAGTACACGCATGTGGCCGGCGCGGTGGCTCAAGCCTGTAATCCCAGCACTTTGGGAGGCCGAGACGGGCGGATCACGAGGTCAGGAGATCGAGACCATCCTGGCTAACATGGTGAAACCCCGTCTCTACTAACAAATACAAAAAACTAGCCGGGCGAGGTGGCAGGCGCCTGTAGTCCCAGCTACTCGGGAGGCTGAGGCAGGAGAATGGCGTGAACCCGGGAGGTGGAGCTTGCGGTGAGCTGAGATCTGGCCACTGCACTCCAGCCTGGGTGACAGAGCGAGACTCCGTCTCAAAAAAAAAAAAAAAAAAAAAAATACAAGCATGCACACAGGCTCAGAGAAAGATGGGGGCACGGGATGGAGGGAGGGATGAAGCAAATGTGAGAAAGTGGTAACAACTGGAGGGTGCAGTTGAAGAATATACGTAGGGGTGCTCCTTGTGCTTTCCCTGCAACTCTCCTGTGGTTCCAAAATAAAAACCAATGCAATCTGGGATGAAGGGGGTATTATGGACCATTTTATTCCAGTCAGTTTGAAAACAATGCAAAAGGTCACCAATCGGTAGGAAACCAAACCCACCAAAACGAACGCAAGAAGGCACGGCCAACCTAAACTGTTCCAGAATCATTACAGAAAGATATCAGTAGTTAAAGGCTTTCCACGAATAAACTCCAGGATTCCCCACCACATTCTGACAAACATCCTAGGAACATATATCTTCCATTTGACACAAACTTGTTCAGAAAATTGAAAGGGAGGGGCAGGGCGTGGTGGCTCACGCCTGTAATCCCAGCACTTTGGGAGGCCGAGGTGGGTGGATCATGAGATCAGGAGATCGAGACCATCCTGGCTAACACGTGAAATCCCGTCTCTACTAAAAATGCACACACACACACACACACACACACACACACACACACACACACATACAAATTAGCCGGATGTGGTGGCAGGCGCCTGTAGTCATAGCTACTTGAGAGGCTGAGGCAGGAGAATGGCGTGAACCTGGGAGACGGAGCTTGCAGTGAGCCAAGATCGTGCCACTGCAGCATTCCAGCCTGGGCGACAGAGCAAAACTCCATCTCAAAAAAAAAAAAAAAAAGAAAGAGAGAAAGAAAGAAAAAAAGAAAAGGAAATTGAAAGGGAGGAACAATCCTCCACTCACTGTATGAGCTTGGCATAACCTCGATACCAAATCCTGCAAGGACACCTAGAGAAATATTGCAGATCAATCACAGGCTCATGACATAGAAGTAAAAATCAGAACCAGAATCTTAGCACACGGAAGCCTACAGGATATGAAAAGGAAAATACCTAATGTGGCATGAGTAATATCGGCTTCATCCCAGAAATACTAACTTAATTTCCCTTCAGAAAATACAGTGGTACAATTCTCCACATTAACAGATTCCGGGAGAGAAACACGCTCCTCGTAGTCACAAAAGGTATTATCCATTCAAGATGTCATTATCCATTCGAGATGTATTGCTGACATTATGTTTTTCCTAAAAAGTTAGGACTATTGGGCTATAACTTACTCAGAGGTCTATGAGATTTTGTAAATGCATACAGCAATGGAAACACCAGCACATTATATATAGATACAGAGCATCGCCATCCCCCCCAGGTTCCCTCACGCCCTCTGGTAGTGAACTCCGGGTCTTAACCCTCAGATCCTGGCAACCACCAATCTGTTTTCTGTTCCCAGATTTTTGCCTTTTCCAGAATGTCATATAAATGGAATCACACAGTACGTAGCATGCGTATTTGGCTTTCTTCAGAGAAAGACACTCAGACCGCAATTCTCTAAAGGTGCAATGTACAGTTTCATGACCTGGATAGTAGTTACCTGGCTTGATCACCTTATACCTGTCAAATGGCTGGCTTCTGAGTTATCCTCGTGTGTGTGTGTGTGTGTGCGTGCGTGCGTGTATGTGTGAGAGAGAGAGTGTGTATGTGTGTGTGTCTGTGTATTATGTTTCAAACATACATATAATTTTGCATTTAACTGCTTCTAACTTTTATATGTCGGTGAGGGTTATTAAATGGCAATTATTAATACTTAAAGGAAAATGAATGATTATTGGAAAAGTCAGCAGAGTGATTTCCTCTGGCGTGTGCAAAGGGGGAGGTAGTGATCGGGATGGGGCAAACAGGAGGGTTCCAAAACCCTGCCAACGTTCCGTTCCTTGCTCTGCATGGTAGTGACCTGGACTTCAACATTGCACAACCACACGGGTGCCGTTCACGCTGGATCACGAGAACGGGGCATCCTGGGATCCCACAGATAGAGTTTGCACGGCCACCCTGGTGGCCACAGCTTACGCGGCTGTACCTGGCAAACACTGTTGGCCTCATCCTTTGAGGAAAAGGATAATGAGAAAATGTGTGGGGAAAAGGAGGAGTTCTTGGCCTGGATGCTGAGGACAGATGTGCGTGAAGTTGTCCGAGTTCTCCCAGGAGTGTGTTCCAGGCGGGCTAAAGTTCATGGCTGTTACTCACCATGACCACCATGATCCTATGATTGCCATCTCACATCCCCGTGTGCGGTGCCCTGGGCCTCCGCCACACCCTGGAAGGCCACCCTTGGGGACTGTGGCTGGCGGGCGCGCTAGGAGACTTGCACACCTTCGGCCCTAGCTGGAGTCTGAGGAGGAGACGCTCTTTTCTGCCAACAGAGTAAGAGGTCTCATATGGAAATGTACCTGTGGCAGCTCTGGCACCGGGTGTAGGTGGGATTCTGCTCAGGGCTCCGCCACTGTGGCTGCATGGAGAGCAGGCAGGCAGCTCGCCAGACCTCCAGAGCCCGTCTGAGCTGAGTGGCAGGACAGTGCAGGAGGGGGTCTAAGGCTCTCCAGGCCGGACCCCACATTCCTCTTGGTGGGAGAGATTGAAGGAAAAGGCAAAGCGGGACACTGAATGAGGGGAAGTGCTGGACCTCCTCCTCTCCACTGGGGCCCAGGTGGATTCCTCTAATCCGAGGAGCCTCGGATTCTGCACTTATTTCCCCTAGAACGGGAAGGCTCCGTCTGACCATGGCCTGGGGGGTAGACGTTACAGCTCCATTATTGTGCGGGAAGTGGTCTGAATATGGAACCGAGGTGGTGTGCTGAGAGGCGGGACTGGCAAATCCAGCCACCGGGGGATGGGTTCACGCCTTCCACGACTCCGTCCACGGGCTTCTCCCCTTCCACACCCTGTCGACCATGGCCCATTACCCACCGGGGCAGTGACCGTGGCTGGAGTTCCGCCCCGACGAGAACCTGCGTAGATGTCTCTGGTGGCAAAAACCCCAGCTGGAGAGTCCCTGACACATGTCTTCCCCCAGACACCAGCCCACTGTGTTATCCCCCAAGAAACAACCACCTGTGTCAGGGTCAAAGCCTTGGCCCGAGGAATTAAGCCAACCCTCTCAGGGGAGGTGTTGGATTCCGATGGGGCAGGCCCCCACCAGCGTTCCTTTTCAGGTCTGAAGCCTGTGTTTGGCCCACCACGTGCGTGATGGTCCCCCTCACTGAGCTCACACCATGGGCCCACAGGGAGACACAGAGGGAGTATGGTGGAAGGCAGATACCGAGCCCGACCAGCTGTCCCAGGGCAGTCCCTCCTACCCGCTTTCCATCCTCTCTGTGGGCGTCCTGCCCATGTCTTGGTTAGCGGGTGTCATGGCACCCTCCCATGGGAGCTCCCCACTTCCTAGATGAGGCGCCAACCAGCGACTCTGAGGTATTATCACTGCACCCACACACGGGAGTGCTGAGATATCCCATCTGTCCCACGGAGGATCAGCAGCCTACTGTGGCACCTCCAGCATTCCGAGAGCCCCAACACCCGTCCCTGTGTTTGGAGATGTCCCCTTCGTCCCACTCCACGCCCTCCTAGGTGTTAGATTGAACACCTCTTGTGAAAGGTAGATCCCAGCCCTGCTTTAGCGAATTCGATCCTTCACGGATCCTTCACCACTTCTTCCACTCCGTGAATCAGCCCATTCTCCCTCAACAGAGAGCACCCCCGATTAATTTGATTCCCAAGCGGGTGCTTGCAGGTGCACGCACACACACATACACACGCTAACCTTGAATGGTATCTGTATTTCTCCTGTCTTTGTTCAACACCCTGTCTCTTGGCGATGGGAGCTGGCAGAACCTACACACACCTCCTCACTGGAATCGGAATCTGTGCCCAAAGCTGGGACCTGCCCAGCCCAGGATTCTGGCTGAAGGAAGGAGGCAATCCCAACCGTCAGGGAGGGTGAAGGCAGAACAGGGAGCTTGAGGAAATCTCCTGTGGCCTCGAGAGGTGGTTGGGAAGACTGACCAGGGACACAGAAATATCATGTCCACAAAAACCTGTTGGCCTTGGGGGTGGTGACATGGTATTTCATAGGGACCATCAAAGAGCAGCCAGGCCTAGCATCCACACTTGCCCTGGAAACCAGCTGGCCATTTTCAAATCAATGGTATGGAGCCCACCGGCTGCAGAAGGGGCTGCTGGCTGCGAATGGACACCAAGGATGTGGAAGCCGCCTTCCGCGTAGCTACCGGCGGGCAGTTTCCACCAGGTTGGCCCACAGGCACCAGAACAGACTCAATGCCCCTGCCTCCAACCAAGAGACTATCTTGCCCTTTTCTTCCGCACTCCATGTATCTTCCTTTTGGCTCAGCTTCCCACCAGGATGTGGTTTCTGTCTCCACCTGGCTACTGAAGCTAAGGAGGAGATCTGACAGAATTTGGTAACTAAGGTTCAAAGGTGAGGGCTAAGAGGAACTGAGGATGCCAAGCGGGTTTTTGCCCCAGATGACCTGACCCTGTGCATGGTGGCACTGGAGGGACATAACGGCTCAAGAAAGAGGACTGGGTCCCTGAGGGGCGGCGAGGAGGATGAGCTCCGTCGTGTTCCTCAACAGCATGGAAATAACCATGCAGGAAAGGCCGCCGGCATCAAGCCACGGGGGAGAGCAACGATGCTCATGATGGAAAGGATGGTGAGAGGGCAGAACAGAAACAGTGAACCGCAGGAGGAAAGGTGAGAGAGACAGGGATTCTGGAAGAAGGCCATCAGTTCCTGCTGAAGGGGAGGGAGAATAGCACTGAAGAAGGGGACCTGTGAGAACCCAAAGTGGGAGGAGAAGAGGAGGGACCATGAGCAAAGCGTGTAGGAGAAAGGCAGGAAATGCTGCTGTGGCTGGGCAGGGCCCCCACAGCACCTAGACCCAGGGCACTATGGTGAGCCCGAGTGCAGGGCTGCTGCTCAGGGGCCGGCCCTGGTGCCCCGCAGGGCCCTTGGGAACAGTTCTTCAAGCGCCAATGAACCGGGCAACACCCTGCAACCCCCAACACTCCCAACAATCGCAGAGAGGGCAGACCACAGGCCACAGAATATGAGAACAACTTTATTTCAAATTGCTTTGAACTGCGTTGGGAAGGGGGCAAATGCGGTGGAAGAGAGGAAGCCCTGGCTTAACAGGCAGCTCCGGAGCTGCAAAGGTGGCAGCTGTTTGTCTTGTAGGAAGATGCTGGCTCCAACCTGTGAAACAGAGCAGCCTCAGGGACGGGCCCCCAGCCAGGGCCAGCCCACAGCCCTCCTAAGCTACCGGGATTGTGGGAAGGGGCATGGTGTGTGCAACACTCACTTCAAAGCTCCTGGATCTTGTCAGCGAGGAACTGCATGGCCGCTGAAACAGAGAGGCAGAACCGGGCACTCCAGACCCAGGGAAACAGAAACCCATCCCATGCCCCGGTGGGGAACTTCCTAGTCCTGCAACCAGAAACCCCACCAACCCTGGGACTGACTCACCCACCCATCACCTGGATTAAATGTGGAAATGCCTTCTAAGCGGGAAAGTGGTTCTCAGGTGCTGAGCCATCCCAGTACCGTCCAGAACATGTTTCAAAGACAGATAAGCCAGCCAGCAAACAAACACCATACAAGTGGTACCAGGCAGTAGTTAAAGGGGAAACACCGGCAGTATCTCTAACCGTCCTAAGAGAAGGAGAGTTCTGGGACTCGTGGACAAAGTGTACACGGAGTTCAGATGACACATTGTTATCTGTGCACACCCCTAGCTGAAAAGGCACAGAAGGCCCAGGTCGGCTTGATTCTCCTCCCCACAGGAAAGTCAGTCCCAGTGATGCTGCCTGTACCTGTAGCCCACCCCTGCCCCCCAAACCTGCAGAAAGACACCGCTGTCCATCCCTGCCCCAGCCAGGGCTCCATCATACCTAGCTGCTGTGTAAGTTCATCAATTTCCCTCTGCAGCCAGATGCACTAGACCAGCAGACACCGGGGAAAGATAAATGGTTAGTCAACTCTGGCCTCCTCTCTCCCCAGCCTCCCTGCAGCCCCCATAGCCTGCAGCCCAGTGGCGACGTGGGTTGGCACAGAACCCTCAATGGAAAGGAGGCACCCTCTCTCCGTGGGGTGCAGAAGGTGGAGACGTGTGGCGGTGAGGGCGGGGGGGGGGCGGCGGACGCAGAAATCAGTTTAACCTGGACATGGATCCCACCATCTAGTGTGGACCTCTATTTCTAGGAGCCACACAAAGCATTACCCGAGGACAGTCCTGGGCTCCCGGGGCCTGCTGCTGCCTTTCTGGTCTTGGGGGATGGACAGGCGGCTGCTGGTCACCTGAAAGAGAACACAAAATCCAGCTTCCAAGCCTCCCAGTGAGGTGGAAAAGGCCTAGCAGGGTCTAAAGTGAGGCAGCATCACCCTCTGCTGGCAACACATTGCCCCTGCTCTGCCCAGCAACTCCAACCCCGCTCTGGGACTGTCTTCCCTGTTCCCCAGTGTGAGCCCATCTGCACCTGTGGTCCCCTAGCGTTGTGACTCCGGGTTGGACGCCAGCAGCGCGGCAGCCACAGCCAGGCCCTGGGAGGGCCAATGTGGCTGGCAGGACTTAACAGAAAAGGGCTCCGTACCGCCGAAAGTCTCCTTCCAGAGTTGGAGTTTGGGGCACTGCTCCAAATCGCCCCCCACCACACAAACCCCACTCAGAGAGGACGATGTGGCTTAAAGCCAGCCCTGTCGACACCCCGTTTCCCATGGGACAGCTGCCTGGGTGGGCAGGAAAGTGTGGGAACAAGGCTGAGCCCCCATAAGCGACAGAGCCAGAGGTTTCCCTCCCGACCCCTCTCCCCTCCACCCCTATCAAACCCGCAAGACTCACCGGAGGGTGCATGACGTCTGGGCAGGAGGCCTCCCAGGCTGTAGGCCGAGGGCTCTGAAGTTCCCGGAACTTGGGGAGCTCTGATGTTGGGGTCACCGCTGCTGAGTTCTCCACGACGCATGGACAGGCGAGGCAGCCCTGGCCTGTGTGTGGGAAGCTAAAACAGAAATTTCTGAGTCGGGCTGGCGGTTGGGGCAGGCGGTGAGTACATGTGGGAAGGGGTTGTGGTAAGGTGGAGACTCCGGAGCCTAATCTCATTAGCACTTTCTCCCTCAGTCAGCCCCAGGCCAGGAGGCAGAGCCCAGCCAGGGAAAACACTGGGGATACTGAGATAGCCCGGGCCGCCTGCCAGGTGGGTCGGGCAACAGCTAGGGAAGGAGGAATCAGGAAGTTGATGATCCTAGACACCCCAGCTTTGCGGCCCACACTTTAAGGCATCACCCGATCCAAACCAGCTGCCAGCCCTGCCTTCCATCCCAGCTCCTCTCTGCGGGCGGAGGCAGGACTCCTGCAGTGTCCGGAGGCATGGCCATCACACAAGAAGTGCCCCCTTTAACGTGTGCCCCTATGATGAAGACCCCCATCGGGCATTCTAGTGTCCCTAGGCTCCCGACGACAACCCTCGAGCAAGGGACAGAGTGGACATGGGTGAACAGGGGTGTGCTGGAACAGAGGAGGTGTGGGGGGAGGAGGGTAAAGAGGGAGAGGAGGGCGAGAAGGGCCTACTTACTTGGGCCTTTGGGACCTCATCTCGATTTGGGTCATTATCTTCTCTGGCCGCAACCTGGGACTCCCTGGTCTTCCTTCCTGCAGGTTTCTTCCCAGGGCCTCTGTGCTTAGGCTTTTGTGGTTTCTTGGACATCCCGTGTGGCTGCACACCGGAGAATGGCGGGAAGGTGGCCGGCTCCGGGGGAGCGGCTGAGAGTCTCTTTCCGCAGGCAGGAAAGGCTCTCCCCGGAGCCAGTTGAGAGGCACCTCCTGGGGACTTCTTCCCCTTGGCCATCTTCCTCCTTGAAAGGCCCTGGGGCAGGGCCCCTGCAGTGGCAGCTCCTGAGCAGCTGGGCCTGGCCTCCACCTTTCCCCAGGCCCTGCTCTGCATTTTCTTCTGGGGAGAGTCCTCCAGCTCTCCCACAGCCGGCCTCTCCACGACTGGAGTGAGTCCGCGGGGAGCAGAGGTCAGGAAACGGCCCGGCACGGGCCGGTAACTCTCCTTGCAGTGGAAGCCTGCGTGTCTGGATGTGTCTGCTGCCTTCTTGGGGCTGCCGGGCTTGGCCTGGCTTCCTTTGTTGCGGCGAATGCCCACCCTCATCAGTGGTAAGCCGCTGCTCTCATCTGCGGAATCAGAGTCGTGGGTAGACATCCTGGTGGGGCCTTTCGCAGAGGGCTGCTGGGGATCCAGGCGGAGGCTCCATCTGCTCTTCGAGCCCCTTTCCGGGTTGTTCCAGGCCTGCACTGGCCCAGGACCACAGAGGTGGAGACGGTCGGCAGAGGCCTGCTGCCGTTTTCCGGGGCTGGGGCCCAGCGCGTCTCTCCCACTGGGACCCACCTCCAGGTCCGCCCAATTGTCAGCCGACCCTTCGGCAGCGGCGCCTTCTGGGAACGGCTGTCCCTGGACGCTGGGCGGCGGCACGATGGCGGCTGGTTCTTCAGCCAGGTAGAATGAGTAGTCCACAACGTCCCCTTGGTCATCGATCGGGGTGCCTGGCCGTCCTTCCCGGCCCCAGAGCACCACCCTTCCTTGCTCTATCAGTTCGCTCTCAGACTCAAAGCTGAAGCCCTCCGGATCTGTGAACCCGCTCTCTCCGTCGCCATCGCGGCTGCCCTGCACCCCCAAATTGAGGCCGTGGCTGTGGTCCCCTGGGGCTCCGGGGCTGGCCGTGTGGGAGCCAGCCTGCTCGCCACCCTCCAGGTCGAAACCGGCCCCACAAACGGATACCTTGTCGGGGGAGCTCATGGCGGCAGTCCCGGCAGCCTCGGCTGTGGGGAGATGGTCGTCCTGGTAACGGCTGGAGGAGAGAGCTGAGCCCAGCCAAGCCCAGCTGAGCAGGCCACGCGACAGAAACAGTGAGGCTTTCGGGACACCGCCACCCTCACCCCAGGCGGAAGTACCAGATGTCCCCGGCAGCCAGTGGCTTCCTCGCGTGCCCTTGACGCCAGCACCGAGCCTTCTCATTGGTCCCCGTCTGCCAACCAGCGGGCCCTTTGTGGGGCGAGGTGCCTGAGCTTTAACCAATCGGGACACAGGCTCTTGGTTTGCCTCGACGCCCGTCATTTGACTGGGTGGCTGCACTCTGCTTGGGTCTTGGGGCCAGGGGGCACTGTAGCTCTTGATTGCCTCTTTCTTTCTGTCATTCCACCTCTGGCCGGGCACCTACTTTCCAAGGAGAGCCACATCTCTGAGCCCCAGTGACCCATGTGTAAGGCGGGGATTAAGGGGAGAGCTTCCCCCAGCTCATCAGCTTGGGAGAGTAAACGTTGTGCTGCACGCAAAGCACCCGGTGCACAGAGGAGGTCTCATTGCAAAGTAGGTTCCTGGCCAGAGGCGGCAGGAGAGCAAGAAGGAGGTGGATCGAGAGCTCCAGTGCACCCTGGCCCCAAGACAAGACCAGAGGGCAGACACCCAGTCAAATGACCGGCATGGGGCAAACCAAGAGTCCGTGTTCCGATTGGTTAAAGCCCAGAGGCCTCTACCAACAAAGGGCACGCTGGTTGGTAGAGGGGGACCAATGAGAAGTCGCGGCACTGGCATCAAGTGCGTGTGCAGAAGCCACGCGCTGTCGGGGACATCTCCTACTTCCGCCTGGGATGAGGGTGGCAGTGTCCCGAAGGCCTCACTGTTCCTGTTGCGTGGCCCAGTCCGCTGGGCTTGGCTGGACTCGGCTCTCCCCTTCCGCCGTTACCAGGACGACCGTCTCCCCACAGCCCAGGCTGCCCGGACTGGTGCCATGAGCTCCCCCGACAAGGTATCCGTTTGTGGGGCTGGTTTCGACCTGGAGGGTGGCGAGCAGGCTGGCTCCTGCATGGCCAGCCCCAGAGCCCCACGGGGCCGGGGCCATGGCCTCGATTTGGGGGCACCAGGCAGCCTCGAGGGCCAGAGCGGGTTCACAGATCCCAAGGTTTTCAGCTTCGAGTCTGAGAGCGAATTGATAGAGCAGGGAAAGGTGGTGCTCTGGGGCCGGGAAGGCCGGCCTGGCACCCCCGTCGACGACCAAGGGGACGTTGTGGACTACTCGTCCTACCTGGCTGACGAACCAGCCGCCATCGTGCCGCCGCCCAGCGTCCAAGGACAGCCGTCCCCAGAAGGCGCCGCTGCCGAAGGGTCGGCTGACAACTGGGAGGACCTGGAGGTCGGTCCCAGTGGGAGAGGCGTGCTGGGCCCCAGCCCTGGAGAATGGCAGCAGGCCTCCGCCGGCCCCCGGGAGCCCAGGGTTGTCCTCGGGTAATGCTTCGTGTGGCTCCTAGAAATAGAGGTCCATGTTAGACAGTGGGATCCGTGTCCAGGTTAAACTGATTCTGTGTGCCCCCCACCGTGCCCCATCACCATCTTCTGCACCCCACAGAGAGAGGGTGCCTCTTTTACATTGAGGGTTTCATGCCAACCCACCTCGCCACTGGGCTGCAGGCTATGGGGGCCCTCAGGGCTGAGGGAGACAGGGAAGACGAGGAGAGAGGAGGCCAGAATTGACTAACCGTTTCTCTTCCTCCGGTGTCTGCCGGTCTGGTGCATCCGGCTGCAGAGGGAAATTGAGGACCTTACACAGCAACTAGGTATGATGGAGCCCTGGCTGGGGCAGGGATGGACAGCGGTGTCTTTCTGCAGGCATGGGGGGCGGGGGTGGGCTGTAGGTACAGGCGGCGTCACTGGGACTGACTTTCCTTTGGGGAAGAGAACGAAGGAAAGCCCGGCCCTGGAGCCTTCTGTGCCTTTCCAGCTAGGGGTGTGCACAGACAGCAGTGTGTCGTCTGAACTCCGTGTACTCTTAGTCCACGAGTCCCAGAACTCTCCTTCTCTTAGGAGAGTTAGAGATACCACATGTGTTTTCCCTTTAACTGCTGCCTGATACGGCTTGTACGGTTTTTGCTTGCTGGCTGGCTTATCTGTCTTTGAAACACGTTCTGAATGAACGGTTCTGGGATGGCCCAGCACCTGAGAACCACTTTCCCGCTTAGAAGGCATTTCCACATTTAATTCAGGTGACGGGTGGGTGAGTCAGTACCAGGGCTGGAGGGGCTTCTGGTTGCAGGGCTAGGTGATTCCCCACGGGGACAGGGGGTGGATTTCTGTTTCCCTGGGTCTGGAGTGCCCGGTTCTGCCTCTCTGTTTCAGCGGCCATGCAGTTCTTCAGTGACAAGTTCCAGGACCTTTGAAGTGAGTGTTGCACATACCGTGCCCCTTCCCACAGTCCGGCAGCTTAGGAGGGCTGTGTGCGGGCCCTGGCTGGGCTGGCCCTGGCTGGGGGCCCGTCCCTGAGCCTGCTCTGTTTCACAGGTTGGAGCCAGCATCCGGGGCTGCAGCCAAGCGAGTTTCCTCCTTATCCTCCTTAGCCAGGGCTTCTGCTCTTCCACTGCATTTGCACACTTCCCAAGGCAGTTCAAAGCAGTTTGCAATAAAGTCGTTCTCATATTCTGCGGTCTGTGGTCTGCCCTCTCTGTGATTGTTGGGAGTGCTGGGGTGTGCCGGGTGTTGCTCTGTTCCCTTGCGCTGGGAGAACAGTTCCCCTGGCGCTCTGTGGTGGGCCCTCTCCCTGCAGAGCGTCTGGGCCGGCCTCTGAGCAGCAGCCCTGCACTCGGGCTCACCATAGTGCCCTGGGTCTAGGTGCTGTGGGGACCCTGCCCAGCCACAGCAGCATTTCCTGCCTTTCTCCTACACGCCTTGCTCTTGGTCCCTCCTCTTCTCCTCCCACTTTGGGGTCTCTCAGGTCCCCTTCTTCAGTGCTATTCTCTCTCCCCTTCAGCAGGAACTGCTGGCCTCCTTTGAGAACCCCTGTCTATCTCACCTTTCCTCCTGCAGTTCACCGTCCCTGTTTGTCCTGTCACCGTCCTTTCCATCATGAGCGTCCTTGCTCTCCCTCGGGGCTTGACGCCGGTGGCCTTTCCTGCATGGTGGTTTCCGTGCTGTTGAGGAACACGACGGAGCCCAGTCCTCTTTCTGGAGCCATTATTTCCCTCCAGTGCCACCATGCACACGGTCAGGTCATCTGGGTCAGTAACCTGCGTGACATTCTCGGTTCATCTTAGTCCTCACCTTTGAACCTCAGTTACCAAATCCCGTTAGGTCTCCCTCTTTACTTTCAGCAGCCATGTGGAGGCAGAAGCCACATCCCAGTGGGTGGCTGAGTCAAAGGGAAGGTCCATGGAGTGCGGAAGAAAAGGGCAAGATAGTCTCTTGGTTGGAGGTGGGGGCACTGAGTCTGTTCCAGCGCCTGTGGACCAACCTGGTGGAAACTGCTCGCAGGCACCTACACAGAAGGTGGCTTCCATATCCTTGTTGTTCTATAGGTGGCCAGCAGCTCCTTCTGCAGCCGGTGAGCTCCATACCCTTGATTTGAAAATGGCCAGCTGCTTTCCAGGGCAAGTGTGGACGCTAGGCCTGGCTGGTCTTCGATGGTCCCTGTGAAATACCATTTCCCCACCCCCAAGGCTGCAGGTTTTTGTGGACGTAGTATTTTCGTGTCCCTGGTCAGTCTTCCAGACTGCCTCCTGAGGTCACACGAGATTTCCTCGAGCTCTCTTTTCTGCCTTCACCCTCCCTGACAGTTGAGATCACCTCGTTCCTTCAGCCGGCATGCTGGGCTGGGCAGGCCCCAGATTCGGGCACAGATTCTAGTTCCATTGAGGAGGTGTGTGTAGGTTCTGCCTGCTCCCATTGCCAAGAGACTGCGTGTTGCGAACAGACGAAAAGAATAGAAATGCAGATACCATTCAAGGTTAGCGTGTGTGTGTGTGTGTGTGTGTGTGTGTGTGTGTGTGCGCGTGTGTGCATGCCCGCGTGTGAGTATGCCCCTGCTAGCACCTGCTTGGGAATCAAATTAACTGTGGGTGCTCTGCCTTGAGCGAGAATGGACTGATTCACGGAGTGGAAACACTGGTGAGGGATCTGTGAAGGATCGAATTCCCAATAGCAGGGCTGGGATTTACCTTTCCCAAGAGGTGTTGTTCAATTCTCACACCTAGGAGGGCGTGGAGTGGGACGAAGGGGACATCTCCAAACACAGGGACGGGTGTCGGGGCTCTCAGAATGCTGGAGGTGCCACAGTAGGCTCCCGATCCTCCGCGGGATGGATGGGATGTCTCAGCACTCCCGTGTGTGGGTGCAGTGATAATACCTCAGAGTTGCTGGTTGGTGCCTCATCTAGGAAGTGGGGAGCTCCTGTGGGAGGGCGCCACAACGCCCGCTAACCAAGACACGGGCAAGATACGCACAGAGAGGGTGGAAAGTGGGAAAGAGGGACTGCCCTGGGACAGCTGGTTGGGCTCGGTATCTGCCTTCCCCCCTACCCTCACGGTGTCTCCCTGCCAGGCTCATGGTGTGAGCTCAGCGAGGGGGACCACCACGCACTTGGTGGGTCAATCACAGACCTCAGACTTGGAAGCCAACGCTGGTGGGGACCTACCCCATCCGAATCTAACCCCTCACCGGAGAGGATGGGCTTGACTCCTGAGGCCAAGGCTTTGACCCTGACACGGGGTGGTTTCTTGGGGGGGGATAACACAGTGGGCTGGTGTCTGGGGGAAGACATGTGTCAGGGGCTCTCCAGCTTGGGTTTTTGCCACCGGAGACATCTAGGCAGGTTCTGGTGGGGGCAGAACTCCAGCACGGTCACTGCCCCAGGGGGCATGGGCCATGGTCGGCATGGTGTGGAAGGGGAGAAGCCCCTGGACGGAGTCGTGGAAGGCGTGAATCCATCCCTCAGTGGCTGGCTTTTGCCAGTCCCGCCTCCCAGCACACCACCTCGGTTCCATATTCAGACCACCTTCTGCACAATAATGGAGCTGTAACATGTACACCCTAGGCCCATGGTACACCGCATGGTCGGGCGGAGTCTTCTGGTTCTAGGGGATGTAAGTGCAGAATCCGAGGCTCCTCGGATTAGAGGAATCCACCTGGGCCCCACTGGAGAGGAGGAGGTCGAGCACCTCCACTCATTCAGTGACCCCCTTTTGCTTTTCCCTCAAGCCTCCTCTCCCACCAAGAGGAATGTGGGGTCTGGCCTGGAGAGCCTTAGATCCCCTCCTGCCTTGTCCTGCCACTCAGCTCAGATGAGCTCTGGAGGTCTGGCGAGCTGCGTGCCTGCCCTCGATGCAGCCACAGTGGCGGAGCCCTGAGCAGAATCCCACCTACACCCGGTGCCAGGGCTGCCACAGGTACATTTCCACATGAGACTTCTTACCCTGTTGGCAGAAAAGAGCGTCTCCTCTTCAGACTCCAGCTAGGGCCGAAGGTGTGCGAGTCTCCTAGCGCGCCCGCCAGCCACAGTCCCCAAGGGTGGCCTTCCAGGGTGTGGCGGAGGCCCAGGGCACCGCACACGGGGACGTGAGATGGCAATCATAGGATCATGGTGGTCATGGTGAGTAACAGCCATGAACTTTAGCCCGCCTGGAACACACTCCTGGGTGAACTCGGACAACCTCATGCACATCTGTCCTCAGCCTCCAGGCCAAGAACTCCTTTTCCCCTAGAGATTTTCTCATCATCCCTTTCCTCGAAGGATGAGGCCAACACTTGTGTTTGCCAGGTACGGCCGTGTAGGCTGTGGCCGCCAGGGTGGCCGTGCAAACCCTATCTGTGGCATTCCAGGGTGCTCTGTTCTCGTGATCCAGCGTGAATGGCACCCATGTGGTTGTGCAGTGTTGAAGTCCAGGTCACTATCATGCAGAGCGAGGAATAGGAGGTTGGCAGGGTTTTGGAGCCCTCCTGTTTGCCCCAACCCGATCACTACTTCCCACTTTGCACACTGCAGAGGAAATGAGTCTGCTGACTTTTCCAATAATCAGTCACTTTCTCTTAAAGCATTAATAATTGCCAATTAATACCCATCATCAAGATATAAAAGTTAGAGGCAGTTACATGTAAAATTACATTTTTGAAACAATAACCCCCCCACACACACATACACTCTCTCACACGCAGGTGCGCACGGGCGCACGCGCGCGCACACACACACACACACACGGAGACAACTCAGAAGCCGGCCATTTGACAGTTATAAGGTGATCAAGCCAGGTAACTACTACCCAGGTCATGAAACTGTACATTGCACCTTTAGAGAATTGCGGTCAGAGTCCGTTTCTCTGAAAGATGGCAAATGCACATGCCACGTACCATGTGATTCCATTAATATGACATTCTGGAAAAGGCAAAATTCTAGGAACAGAAAACAGATAGATGGTTGCCAGGGTCTGAGGGTTAAGACGAGGAGTTCACTACAAGAGGGCGTGAGGGAACCTGGGGGGGATGCCGATGCTCTGTATCTATATATATTGTGCTGGTGTTTTTACAGCCATATGCATTTACAAGATCTCATAGAACTCTGAGTAAGTTATAGCCCAATAGTCCTGACTTTTTAGAAAAAAAAAATTGTCGGCCAGGCGCGATGGCTCATGCCTGTAATCCCAGCACTTTGGGAGGCCGAGGCAGGCAGATGACGAGGTCAGGAGATCGAGAACAACCTGGCTAACATGGTGAAACCCTGTCTCTACTAAAAATACGAAAAAATTAGCCGGGCGGGGTGGCGGGCGCCTGTAGTCCCAGCTACTGGGAAGGCTGAGGCAGGAGAATGGCGTGAACCCAGGAGGCGGAGCTTGCAGTGAGCCGAGATCGCGCCACTGCACTCCAGCCTGGGCGACAGAGCGAGACCCCGTCTCAAAAAAAAAAAAAAAGAAAAGAAAAGAAAAAGAAAAAAAAATTGTCAGCAATACATCTCGAATGGAAACTGACATTTAGTCAATACCTTTTGTGACTACGAAGAGCATGTTTCTCTTCCCAAATCTGTTAATGTGGAGAATTATGCCACTGTATTTTCTGAAGGGAAATTAAGTTCGTATTTCTGGGATGAAGCCGATATTAGTCATGCCATAATAGGTATTTTCCTTTTTGTATCCTGTAGGCTTCCGTGTGCTAAGATTCTGGTTCTGATTTTTACTTCTATGTCATGAGCCTGTGGTTGATCTGCAATGTTTCTCTAGGTGTCCTTGCAGGATTTGGTATCGAGGTTATGCCAAGCTCATACAGTGAGTGGAGGACCCTTTCAGTCTTCTGCATGAGTTTGTGTCAAATGGAAGATACGTATTCCCAGGATGTTTTTCAGAATGTGGTGGGGAATCCTGGAGTTTATTAGTGGAAAGCCTTTGACTACCGATATCTTTCTGTAATGATTCTGGAATGGTTCAGGTTGGCTGTTCCTTCTTGTGTTAGTTTTGGCAGATTTTGTTTCCTAGCCACTGGTTACGTTTTGCTTTGTTTTCAAACTGACTGGAATAAAATGGTCCAGAATATCCCCATTCATCTCAGACTGCATTTGTTAAAATTAGGAAGCCACAGAGGGGTTGCACAGAAAGCCAGAGGAGCACCCATACGTATATTCTTCTACTGGATCCTCCATTAGTTACCATTTTCTAATATTTGCTTCATCCCTCCCCCCATCCCGCACCCCTGTCTTTTTCTGAGTGTGTGCGCGTGCTTGTATTTTTTTTTAATTCTCTTGTGATATCATTTGAGATCCATTTGAATCATTTAGATCCATCATCCGTAAATACTGCAGCATGTATCGCCCACGAGAAAGCATGGTCTCCCACAAAACCTTAATGACATCATGACACTCAGGAAATGTAACATTGAGACCACACAATTTTCTACTGTATGATCACATGAAACATTTTCGATTGTCCCCATGGTCCCACAGTATCCCTCATAGCTGCTTTCTAACAAAATTCTCTTTCCAACCAAACATCATGCTTTGCATTTAGTAGTCAAGTCTCTTTTGAGACAGAATCTCCCTCTGTCGCCCAGGCTGGCTTGCAGGGTCGCGAACCCGGCTAAGTGCAGCCTTGACCTCCGGCCTCAAGCCATCCTCCTGCCTCAGCCTCCTGAGTAGCTTGGACTACAGGCGAGTGCCACCATGCCCGGCTAATTTTTAACATATTTTTTGTAGAGACGAGTTTTCACCGTGTTGTCCAGACTGGTCTGGAACTCCTGAGCTCAAGCCATCCGCCCACCTAGGTCTCCCAAAGTGTTGGGATTACAGGCGTGAGCCATGGTTCCCGGCCTGTTCAACTCACTTCAGTGTCCTTTAAAGTGTGCTTTAGAGCAATGTTTAAAGTGTGCTTTGAATCACCGCAACTGTTGTCAGGAAGCCCTTGAACTTGGGTTTGTCGAATGGCTTCCTTGTGATTAGATTCAGGTAGGTTTAACATTTTTGGCAAGGCTACTGCATAGCAGACGTGCTGTCCCTCTCGGTGCATGACATCAGCAGATTCTCCATGTAGGCTTCTCTTAGGACTGGTGATGTTCATCTTGACCATGTGGCCAGGGCGTTTTTCCAGATTACTCCATTGTGAAAGTGCCATCTTCTCTTTGTATTTAATTAGCTATGTGCTGTTACTGCATGGGCACTCTGTGTGAATATCCAGTTCCCCCACAATATCCTCTTTCTATCTTTTGGATGTCTGCATATCATGTGATTTGGATCTGTGTCCCCAGCAAGTCTCATGTCAAACTGTGACTTCTAATGTTGGAGGTGGGGCCTGGTCGGAGGTGACTGGATCATGGGGCTGGATTTCTCAGGAATGGTTTAGGAGCATCCACTTGGTACTGTCCTCATGGTTGCGAGTTCTCATGAGTCTGGTCGATTAAAAGTGTGTGACACCTCTCCCTTCTCTTTCTTACTCCTGCTCCTACCATGTAACATGTACCTGCTCCTGTTTCACCTTCCGCCATGATTGCAAGCTTCCTGAGTCCTCCCAGGAGCAGAAGCCGCTACGCTTCCCATACAGCCTGCAGGACCATGAGCTCTTCTCTTTATAAATGACTCGGTCTTGGGTATTTCGATATAGCAACACGAGAACGGACGTAACATCATCTGTGGTTATCTCTCCCTTTTCTTTCCTGATAGCGGTGCCCTTCTCCCTCGTTTTCTTGACCAGTCTCACAAGAGTTGTACCAATTTCATTCCTCTTCCAAACACCCAACTTCTGGTGTTGTGATTCTTACGCTTGTTTCCGCTTTCACTGATTTTTGCTTTTACCTTGATGACTTCCTTCTACTTTCCTTGGTCTTATGTTGGGCTTCTTTTTTGAACATTTTCTCATTAATTGTCTGTGATCCTCTTTTAAATATATGCTTTTAGCAGCCTACACGTCCCTCTCAGGACTCCTTTACTTGTGCCGACAAGGGTTTAGGAGTAGTATTTTTGTGATCATCCAGTTCCAAACATGGGAAACCGTGAAAATCGCAACTTTCATGGGATGGAATGAATACGTTGCGGTATGTTTATACAATGGAATACTATTTCAGCAACGGAAAACCACAAAGTACAAGGTACTCCTCCATGGAATAATAGGCGCGAATCTTACAAACATAACATCGAGTGAAAGAAGCAAGGGACAACACGGACATGTTTAATGATTCCATTCCTATAACTTCAAATGACAGGCAACACTAACCTACCTTGTTGAAGAACGCGTACTTAGGGTATAAAACCATAGAGAAGAGCAAGGAAAGGACAATCAGAAAAGTCAGGATGTTGGTTACCCCTTGCAGTAGGAGTGGGGCTGAGCTCAGCCAGGGCCACCCCAGGAGGCTTCGGGGGATGCTGGCGGTGTTCTCCTCTGGGACCTAGGGGAACGTTTCCATACAGATGCACTTGATAATCATGTATTAAACTGTGCGCATAGATTGTGATGTTTTCTTTCTGTGTGGTGCTTGCCACCATAAGCCGAGAAAAACCAGTGCTAAGGGAAGTAACCTTGCTTTAACAGGTAAGTATTTTATAACCAGAAGGATAACCAACATTTTATTTTCTCTATTTATAGCAGATCTCCTTGCGAGTACTAGCATCAGTTTATTGATAGTGATAGCTTGATTTCAAATTCTCATAGACTTCACCGAACATCATAGGAATGATGCTTACATAATTGTGATATTAATTTTGATGTTTTGGTAAATATTTTATATTTGGGTGGTAAGTTTTCATTCAGAATTTGTGATTTTGTGCTGGAACCCCATGCACTTGCTACGTTTTTCTCACGGGAGATTTGTCACCTCCCCATCCACTTATTCTCAGGGGTGGAGGACCTAGGACCTGAGGTAAAGAAATTAAGGCAACAACACTAAGGGGAAACAACACAAATTTTTACCTTCATAGTTTGTGTCAGTTAATTGTGGTATTTTCATATGATGGAATTCCTTTTTTTTTCCCACAGTGGAAGTGTACTGGGTATTCTTAGGTATACTATCTGTTTTTAAGAAAAGTCCATTACCAAGATATAACAAATTACGTAACGTTAAATATCACATGATATTTGTAAAGCAGACTATACATATTCAAGTTTAGAAAACCAGTCGACTGTGAATGAACTGTTGTGAAGTGATGAAAACACGTATTGAATACTGAGGTCAAGAAAGAGTACACTGCAGTTCTACAGGTCTTATATGTATTTCATTGTGCTGAAGACACCAAATATGAAACGCTACGTAATGTGTGATTCCATTTGTAGGACATTCTTAAAACTGGAAGACTACACGTACAGAAAACTAATCAGTCATTTCCAGGTCTGTGGATTGTGAGAAGTATTTAACTACAAATGCATGTTATTTGTTATTAGCAAGTTTGACCCTCTTTATGTTGAAATGCAACGTACACAGAGAGAACGTCACAATATGTGTTTGTTGTTTAATAGTGATCATCAAGGGCACCTCTACAGAAACGCCCCCATGTCACAGAGGAGAACACCGCCAGCATTCCCCAAAGCTCCTGGGGTGTCTCTGCCTCATCTCAGCCTCATTCCTCCTTCAAGAGGAAACCGACACATTTACTTTTGTGATCATTCTTTCCTCAGTTTTCTCTATAATTTTTGGTCCCACGTCCTATATTACATTCTTTTAATAGTACAGTATGCTTGCAGACGACATGTTCCTAAATCTAGAAGACCCCACAGTCTCAGCCCCCAAAGCTCCTTAAGCTGATCAACAACTTCAGCAAAGTCTCAGGATACCAAATCAATGTGAAAAATCGCTAACATTCCTATATGCCAACAACAGTCAAGCGGAAAGCCAAATCAGGAACACAGTCCCATTCATAATTGCCACACACACACACACACACACACACACACACACACACACACACACACAAGATACCCAGGAATACTCCACACCAGGGAGGTGAAAGGTCTCTGCAAGAAGAACTACAAAACACTGTTCAAGGAAATCAGACATGTCACAAACAAATGGAAAAACATTCATGCTCATGGATAGGAAGATCAATATTATTAAAGTGGCCATACTGCCCAAAGCAATTTGCAGATTCAGTGCGATTCCTAGTAAGTTATCATTGACATTCTTCACAGAACTAGAAAAACTATTTTAAAATTCATATGAAACTGAAAAAGAGCCTGGATGGCCAAGGCAGTCCTAAGTGAAAAAGAACAAAGCTGGAGGCATCATGCTACCCGACTTCAAAATATACCACGGGCCCACAGTAACCAAAACAGCATGGTACTGGTACAAAAGCAGACACGGAGTCCAATGGAACAGAATAGAGAACCCAGAAATAAGGCCGCACACCTACAACTATCTGATATTTGACAAACCTGACAAAAGCAAGCAATGGGGAAAGTATTCTCTATTCAGCAAAGGGTGCTGTGATAACTGGCTAGCCATACACGGAAGATTGCAACTGGACCCCTTTCTTACACCAGGTACTAGTCAGTTCTCTTGCTGCTCATAAAGACATACCTGAGACTGGGTAATCTATAAAGAGAAGAAGTTTAATGGACTCACAGTTCCACATGCCTTGGGAGGCCTCACAATCGTGGCAGAAGGCGAAGGAAGAGCAGAGGTGTGTGTTCCACAGCGGCAGGAAAGACAGCATGTGCAGGGGAACTGCCCTTTGTAAAACCATGAGATCTCGTGAAACTTACTCGCTATCAGGAGAACAGCACGGGAAAAGTCCGCCCCCATGATTCAATTACCTCCCACCGGATCCCTCCCACAACACGTGGGGATTATGGGAGCTACAATTCAAGAGGAGATTTGGGTGGGGATACAGCCAAACTATATCACGCCGTATACAAAAATTAACTCAACATGGATTAAAAACTTAAAGGTAAAACCCCAAAATAGAAAAACCCTGGAAGACAACCTAGGCAATCACATTCTGGACGTAGGAACGAGCAAAGATTTCATGACGAAGACACCAAGAGCAATTACAACAAAAGCAAAACTTGACAAATGGGGTCTAATTAAGCTAAAGAGCTTCTACACACTAAAGGAAACTGTCAACAGAGTGAACAGACAACCTACAGAACGGGAGAAAATTTTTGCAAACTATGGATCTGACAAAGTCTAATATCCAGCAAGAAAAATACCAAGCAACCCCATTAAAAAGTGGACAGAGGACATGAACAGACACTTTTCAAAAGAAGACATAGATGCGGCCAACAATCCCATGAAAGAAAGCTCAACATCACTGACCATTAGAGAAATGCAAATCAAAACCACAGTGAGATACCCTCTCACGCCAGTCAGAATGGCTATTATTACAAAGTGAAAAAATAACGGATACTGGCGAGGTTGCAGAGAAAAAAGGAACACTGGAACACTTATGCACTGTTGGTGAGAGTGTAAATTAGTTCAACCATCGTGGAAGACAGTGTGGTGATTCCTCGAAGACCTAAAGACAGAAGTACCATTCGGCCCAGCAATCTCATTACTGGGCATATACCCAAAGGAATGTAAATCATTCTATTATCAAGACACGTGCACGTGTATGTTCATTGCAGCACTATTCACAATAGCAAAGGCATGGCAGTCAAGCTAAATGCCCAGCAATGGTAGACTGGATAAAGAAAATGTGGTACATATACACTGTGGAATATTATGCAGCTATAAAAAGAATGAGGATAGGTCCTTTGCAGGAACGTGGCTGGATCTGGAGGCCATTATCCTCAGCAAACTAATGCAGGAACAGAAAACCAAATACCGCATGTTCCCACTTATAAGTGGGAGCTAAATGACGAGAACACAGGGACACAAAGAGGGGAACAACACACACCGGAGCCTATCAGACAGTAGAGGGTGGGAGGAGGGAGAGGACCAGGAAAATAACGAATGGGTACTAGGCTTAATCACTGGGTGACGAAATAATTTCTACAAGAAACCCCCATGACACAAGTTTACCTATGTAACAAACCTGTACATGTACCCCTGAATTTAAAATAAAAGTTAAATTCAAGAAATACTAATAATATGGTTTGGTGTTGACTGTTACATACTTTTATAGTAGTGGAATCAGAAAATATGTTCATATTTCTTGCTGCTTGTGTTTAATGTCAGGAGTTTGGTTTCGGATGTTTAAATCTGAGATGTGTGTTAGGTATCCAAGTGGAGATGCTGAGTGGACAAAGGTCTGGCTCTGGGTCGAAAAAGTACCTATGGGAGTCATCATAGTTTCGATATTTTTTTCCAGGGCCCGTTCCAGAGATAGAAATTACACCACTTTTCTATTGAGTTATGTTAAAACACACAGAACACAGAATTTACCATCTTAAGCGTTTCTCAGTGTTCAGTTCGGTAGTGTTAAATATATTCGCATTTCTGTGCTGCCAATCTCCAGAATGTCTTCAACTGCAAAACTGAAATGTATACCCGTTAAACAATTCCTTGTTTTCCCCTGCCCCCCAGCCTCTGGAAACCACCATTCTACCTTCTGTTTCTGAGTTTGGAAATATTAGATCCCTTATACAGGTGGAATCATGTAGTATTTGTCCTTTTGTGACTGACTCATTATATAGCATAATGTCCTAAAGTTTTATCCACATTGTAGCATTTATCAGAATTCCATCCTTTTATGGGCAAAATCATAATTCATTGTAAGGGCCAAATAATAACGGACCATATTTAGTTTCTGTATTCATCCATCCGTGGACACTTGGGTTGCTTCCATCTCTTGGCTCTCATGAATAATGCTGCTATGAGCAGGGGTGTACAGACATCACTCTGAGACTCTGATTTCTATTCTTTTGGCTATAGACACAGAATGGAATTACTGGATCATATGGTAATTCTATTTTTAGTTTTCTGAGTAACCGCCATACCCTATTCCACAGCAGCTGTGCCATTTTACCTTCCCACCAACAGTGCACAAAGGTTCCAGTTTCTGCACATCTTCACCAGTATCGGATCAGTTTTATTGAACAAATGGAATTGATTTCATTTCTTTGGATTTTATTTTTGTTTATTTTTATTGACACAATTGTATACATTTATAGTGTACAACATGATGTTTTGAAATAGGTATACATTGTGCAATGGGTACATTAGGCTAACTACAATATGGATGAACTCACATACCTTTCATCTTTTGTGCTGAGAACACCTAAAATCTATCTACCTTCTTAGCAATTTTCAAGTATTTGTTATTATTAACTATAGTCACCATGTTTAGAATAGATCTCTTGAACTTAGACTTCTTGTCTAAATGAAGTTTTGTATCCTTATCAATATCCTTACCAGATCCTTACCAGGATCTCCCCAATCCTCCCCAGCCCCAGACCCTGGTAACCACCATTCTATTCTCTGATTCTAAAAAATTTGATTTTTTAAGATTCCACATCCCAGTGAGATCATACAGTATGTGTCTTGCTGTGCCTGGCTTATTTCACTCGACATAATATATTACAGATTCACTCATGTTGCCACAAATGACAGGATTTCTTTTTTTTTTTTTAAGTCTCAATACTATTCTACTGTGTGTACATATACACATGTGCTTTATCCATTCATCCATCTGATCGGCTCTTAGGTTGATTTCACATCTTGGCTCTTGTGAACAGTGCTGCAATGAATATGCGAGTGCAGATATTTTCAACATACTGATTTCATTTCCTTTGGCCATATATCCAGTAGTGAGATTACCAAATCAAATGATAGTACTATTTATATTTTTAAATTTTTAATGGATACATATTTGCACATATTTATGGTGTACATGTGATATTCTGTCACGTGCATAGAATGTATAATGATCAATTCAGGATATCTGAGGTAACCATCACCTGGAATACTTTTCATTCCTATGTACTGGGAACATTTCAAGTCCTCTCTTCTGGCTATTTTGAAATATACAATACATTGCTGTTAACTGTAGTCATCCAACTCTGCTGTTGAACATTAGAGTTTATTCTGTCTTTGTATTTTTTGAGACTGGGTCTCACTCTATTGTCCCAAGCTGGAGTGCAGCGGTGCAATCACAAGTCACTGCAGCCTCAACCTCCTGGGCTTAAGCAGTCCTTCCACCTCAGCCTCCCGAGTAGCTGGGACGACTGGTACGTCCCACCGTACCTGGCTAATTGTTTTTTTGTTTTTTGTTTTTTTTCTTTTTTTTGTAGAGACTGGGTTTCACTACACTGTCCAGGCTGGTCTGGAACTCCTGAGCTCATGCGATCTACCCACCTCGACCTCTCAAAGTGCTGGGATTACAGGCATCAGCCACCATACCCGGCCTAGAACTTATTCCTTCCTTTTAACCATATGTTTGTACCTATTAACCAACCTCTCTTCTTCCCAACCCCTCGTCCTCCAATCCACACATCCTTCCCAGCCTCTCCGATCTATCGCTCTATTCTCTACCTCTATGTGATCAACTTTTTTACCTCCCACATATGAGTGAGAACGTACAGTATTTGTCTTTCTGTGCCTGGCTTATTTCACCTAACATAATGACCACCGGGTCCATCCACATTGCTGCAAATGAAAGGATTTCATTCTTTTTGTGGCTGAATCATATTCCCTGTGTATATATGCCACATTTTCTTTATCCATTCATCCACTGATGGTCACTTAGGTTGATTTCATATCTTGGCTACTGTGTTGAGTGCTGCAATAAGTATGGGGGTGTAGGTATCCCTTTGGTATACCAATTTCCTCTCTTTTGGATAAATACCCGGTAGTGGGATTGCTGGATAGTTCTATTTTTAGTGTTTTGAGAAGTCTCCATACTGTTTTGCACAGTGGCTGTACTAATTTCCATTCCCACCACAGTGTATGAGGGTTCCCTTTTCTTCACATCCTCGTCAACGCTTGTTCTCTTTTATCTTTCTGATAATAGCCATTTTACCAGGTGTGAAGTGATAGCTCATTGTGACATTTCCCTGATGATAAGTGATGTTGAGCATTTTCATACAACTGTTGGCCATTTGTATGTCTTCTTTGGAGAAATGTCTATTCAGATCCTTTGCACATTTTAAAATCAGGTGATTTGTATTCTTGTTATTGAGTTGAGTTTCTTATGTATTTTGGATATTAACTCCCTATCAGATGTATAGTTTGTGAATATTTTCTCCCATGCTGTAGGTTGCCTCTTCACTCTGTTGATCGTTTCCTTTGTTGTGGAGAAGCTTTTCAGTTTGACGTAATTCCATTTCTCTATTCTTCCTTTGGTTGCTCATGTTTTTGGGGTCATAGAGGAAAAATTATTGCCCAGGTCAATGCCATGGATGTTTCTCCCTATGTTTTCTTCTGGCAGTTTTACAGCTTCAGATCTTACGATTAAATCCGGAGTCCATTTTGCCTTGATTTTGTATATGAGACAAGGGTCCCATTTTATTCTTCTGCATGTGGATACTCCGTTTTCCCAAGACCATTTATTGAAGAGACAGTCCTTTCCACATTGTGTGTTCTTAGCATCTTTGTTGAAAATCACTTAGCCCTAAGTGCATGGATTTTTTCTAGTCTATTATATTGTTCCAGTTGTCTGTTTTTATGCCAGTACCATGCTGTTTTGATTACTCTAGCTTATATTATATTTTGAGATCAGGTTGTGATTCCTCCAGCTTTGTTCTTTTTGCTCAAGATTGCTTTGGGTAACTGGAGTCTTTTGTGGTTCTCTGCGAATTTCAGGATTGCTTTTTCTATGTGTGTAAAAATAGCATGGGAATTTTGATAGGGATTGCAGTGAGTCTGTTGATTGCTTTGAGTAGTATGGACATTTTAACAATATTGATTCTTCCAATCCATAATCGTTGGATAGCTTTCCATTTATCTGTGGCTTCCTCAACTTCTTTCATCAGTGTTTTATAGTTTCCAGTGTACAGATCTTCCAACTCCTTGGTTGAATTTATTCCTAAGTAGTTTACATTATTTTTGAGAGCTACTGTGAATGGGATTGTTTTCTTGATTTCTTTTTCAGATAGCTTGTTATTAGCGTGTGGAAATGCTACTGATTTGTGTATGTTGACTTTGTACTTTGCAACTTTCCTTAAAATTATTTGAATTTTAAGGTTTTTTGTAAAATATTTTAAGATTTTAGATATATAAAATCATGTCGTTGTCGTCTGCAGACAGAGATAATTTAAATTCTTGTTTTTGCTTCTTCTGCATTTTGGGATAGGTTCTCTCTTTGTCACCCAGGCTGGAGCACAGTGATGGGATCTTGGCTCACTGAAGCCTCGACTTCCTGGGTTCAAGCGATTCTCATGCCTCAGCCCCCCAGGTAACTGGGACTACGCCCAGTTGTCGCATGCCACCACGCCCGGCTAACTTTTGTATTTTTGGTAGAGGCAGGGTTTCGCCATGTTGCCCAGGCTGGTCTCGAACTCCTGGCCTCATGCGATTCACCATCCTCAGCCTCCCAAATGTTAGGATAACAGGTATGAGCCGCCGTGCCCAGAAACTTTTTATTTTCTGATTTGTGTGCTTTTAATTGTTTTCTCTTGCCCAAATTTTTTGGCTAAAATTTCCAGTACTATGTTGCATTGAAGTGGTGAAAGGGGGCACGTTTGTCTTGTTTCTGATACAGGTGGTATTAAAACCAGGATCTTCCATCAGCTATGACAAGAGTATAGTAAAAGGAAAGAATCAGACCAAGGACTGAGCCCGGGGGCTCTCTATTTGTAAGAATTTGGGGAGAAGAGAACTTCCGGATAGCTGAACACGTGGAAGTTACTGGAGGGAGGTGCACCTGGAGAGGTCATGGAAGCTCCATGCCCCTTCCCACATACTGTGCCCTATGCATCTCTCTCATCTGGCTGTTCGTCTGTATCCTTTGTCATGTTCTTCATAATAAATGGGTAAACATATTTACTGATCAGTGTTAAAACCCAACACGATACACTAACATGATTTTAGTGCACTTAGAGGAGAAATATCTCCTAGTTAAGGGGAAAATTGTGCAAAGGGCCTCTGGAAGACCTTCATTCTAAATTGTTTTGTAGGGAAACATTTAATTTAGAAGTCTGGACATTTTTTTTCAGTTTGCTGTAATCTACATTCACTGAGTAGAACTTGTATTGATCATTGGGACCCAGTTTATTCCAGGGTTCTGGGGGATTCTTTCTGTCCCAGCTAACATCTGGGTTAAACATCTGCCAGATGCAAGACATGCAGCCCTGCTCTAGTGCCTCCTGCTCAAATATATACAAAGAGAGAGATATCACACTCGAATGCTTCCTGGCCTGACCAAAGAGCTGGGGGAGCATCTGTGTAGACTGGAAGGAGGGAAGAACAAATATTTCAGACCCGGGTCTAAGTAATCCAATGCAGCATTTGATTTTTGGAGGAGACTTAGGCTATATAGAATTGAGTTAATAATACTCCTGGTTTCATAACATGCTACTCATGATTGATGTCAGGCCCTATTTGTTTATTTATTTATTTTATAATGCAGTGTTCCCCCATTTACCTATTACTCAGTCCAAAAACTAGACTATTACCAGTAACCTACATCCACCTCTGAGCTCCCCCTCACTGCATCCTCCTGACCCTCTTCACTCCCACTGGAAGCAACCCTAACCTGAATTGGATACTTGGTATTTCTTTGATTTTTATTGCAAATAAGTACACACACACACACACACACACACACACACACACACACACTATCGATTTTGGCTCACTGCAGCTTCAACCTCCCCAGCATATATAGACACACACACACACACACACACACACACACACACACTCACTCACTCACTTATGATTTTGGCTCGCTGCAGCCTCAACCTTCCCAGCTCAGGTGATTCTCCCACCTCAGCCTCCCAAGTACCTGGGAGCACAAACGCGTGCCGTGATGCCTGGCTAATTATTTGTAGAGAGGAGTTTAGCCATGTTGCGCGGGCTGGTCTCCTATTCCTGGACTCAACCACTCCACCCACATCTGCCTCCCAAAGTGCTGGGATTACAGGCGTGAGCCGCTGCGCCTGGCAATTATACTCTTCAGTTTTGCTTGATTTTGAATTTTATGAAAAGGTTGTCATACTGCATGTAGTCTTGTGGTAACTGCATTTTTACATACTTATACCAACATTGATCCGTTGTTGAGCATAAAAGTGCAGTTCACCCATTTGCCTTGCTACATAGTATATCATGGTGTGCATATACCATAGTTGATCTACACATTCTCTTCTTTGTGATCATTTGCGTAGCTCTCAGGTTTTTGCTACTGTGGCCAGTGCTGCTGTGAAATTCTTGTCCAGTGGACACTGACAGGAGTCGCTGAGTTGTCAATGATCTACTTTATATATTGATGCCACATTGTTTTCCAAACTGGTTGCGTTCATTTATATTCCCAACATGTTGCAAAGTGTATGAGATCCCACTGCTCTGCATCCTCTGTAACCTTTGATGTTGCCAGGTTTCTTAATCTTTGCCAATCAAATGGGTATAAGATTTTTTTTTGTAGTCATATTTAGCATTTCCCCGACTACTGATGAGCTGAGCATATCTTCATGTGTTTATTGGCCACATAGGTTCCTTCTTCTAAGGAATTCCTGTTCATGAATTTTGTCTATTATCATACTGGGCTGTTTGTCTTTCTTATTGATTTCTAGGAGTTCTCAAAATATATTCTTGATAATCAATCGTTTGTCAATTGTATGCAGGATAAACATCTTCTTCCAGCTTGTACCATGTATTTCCACTTTTACATGATGTCTTTTAATAATTGAGATATAACATACATACAGCAAACCACAGAAACTTAAGTGTACAATTTTAACATGGTTATACACCCATGTAACCGCCATCCAAATCAAAATAGAGAACATCTGCAACATCTCCCCATCCCCAAAGAGATAATTTTGAGAGAATATGAGGAACCAGTAAAGAAGATTGAGGAGTGATACTGAGATTAGAATAAACCCAATGTCTTCTCCTCCTGGTAATGGCAGACTAGACAATTCAGATAAAACCTCTGTGTTGGCCATCTGTTAGTTGGCCATCTGGTTTAGCTCAATCTACAATCTCCCTCTCTCTCTCTGGTGACTGGGCTGATATCGCATAGTTCAATGACCCAACCCTCTAGTCATGTGGTTGGTCTTTCTAGTATGGCCAGCCTCTATTCAGAGTCATCCCATTGCATAAACTATCTAGGGGCCTCCCATGATTCACCTCATTAGCATAAACCATGAAGTGTAGTCCATGGGGCCTACCAGGAATGACAAAGACATGCCCATCACACAGGATATTGCAAGGGATTAGAGGTTATCTCCTAGCGCTCAGGGACAAAATCCAGGCAAATTCTTTATTACACATTAAGTGCACAGAAAAATGAATATTATAAAAAAATTCATCTTATTGGGATCTTTCTAGATCCTGGAAATTTAGAAATATACTGCTATGGTTTGGATATGATTGGTTTGGATATGATTGGTCTGTCCCCGTCAAAACTCATGTGGAAATTGGATCCTCAGTGTGGTGGTGTTGGGAGGTGGGGCCTTGTGGGAGGTGTTTGGGTCATGGAGACAGGTCCCTCATGAACAGCTGCTGCCATTCTCAAGGTAGTGAGTGAGTACTGGCTCTGGTGAGACTGGATTAGTGCCCATGACGGTAGGTTTGTTATTAAACGAGCATGCTCCTCGGGTTTTCCCTCTTTGCATGTGTCTGCTTCCCCTTTGGCCTTTTCCACTATGTTTTGGCTTAGGAGGTAGCTGTCACCAGAAGCTGAGCAGCTACTGGTGCCACGCTCTTCCTACTTCCCAGCTTGCTGGATAATTAGCTAAGTCAACCTCTTTTATTTTTAAATTATTCAGTCTCAGATAATCTGTTACAGCAACCAAAACAGACTAAGACACATACTAACAATGGCCCAAAAGAGGGAGAGATGGTATTAAATTGGTGCAAAAGTAATTGCGGTTTTTGCCATTACTCTTAATAGCAAAAACTTCTACACCAACCTAATACCACAAAAAAACTCAATTCAAGAACTTACATGAAATTGACTAATTCTTTTAAAGAGACGAATTATCAAGACCCACCCAATATAAAATAATTTGAATGGTCTTATAAATACATTGAACTTTAGGAGACCAAGCTGGCAGGATCACCTGAACCCAGAAGACTGAGACCAGCCTGGGCAACATAGTGAGACCCTATCTCTACAAAAGATTTATGTATTAAAAAGAAATGGATTCATAGTAAAATACCTTCCGAAAAAGATATTCCAGCCCAAATGATTTCACTGGCAAATTCCACCAAACATTCAAAGAAGAATTAATGCCAATTCTACAATATCTCTTCCCAAAAATACAACAGTAAAGACTACTTGTCAACACATTTTATGAGGCCAGGATTACCCTGATAACAAAACCAGCCAAAGACTGTATAAAAGAAGCAAGCAAGCAAGAAATGACCAACCACCAACTCTCATGAATATAAATGCTAAAATCAAAATATCAACAAATTGAATCCAGCAATGTCTAAAAACAAAAATATAGCTCAACCATGTGTGGCTTATCCCAGGAATGCAGGGCTTACTGAATGTTAAAAACAAACAATAAATTTTTTCCATTATATTAATGGTTAATAAAAGAAAGAAATGCAAGATCATATGAATTGATGTAGAAAAAACCTTAGGCAAAATTCAATATCCATTCAAGACATAAACTCTCAGCAAACTAAGAATAGAAAAGACTTTCCTCAACTTGATAAAGGGAATCTGCAAGAAAACCCACAGCTAATATCGTAGTTAATAGGGAACAACTGAATGTTTTCCTCCTAAGTTCATGAACAATACAAGGATGTGTACTTCACCACTTCCATTCAACATCATACTTAGAAGTCCTTCCTATTGTAATAACTCAAGAAATAGAATTAAAAGACTTTCAGACAGGAAAAGAAATAAAACTGCCTGGTATTCACAGATGTCATTATCATCTATGCAGAGAATTCCATGGAATCCACAAAAATTCCTAGAACTCATAAGTGGGTTTACTAAACGTAAAGCGTATTAGCTCAATACACAAAAATCAACTGTATTTCTATACACAGTAAGTATAAAAATGGAAACAAAACATTTAAAAACCAGTGTCATTTACAATAACTCCAAAAATGAAATACCTAGGCATGAATCAAAGAAATTCTACATTCTGAAAATTATACAACGATAATGAAAGAAATCCAGGAAGGCCTAAATGAATGGAATAAACATGAGCATAGGGTGTTTATGAATGGGAACACACCATAAATATATGAGTTCTCCTTGTATTGATCTATAGATCTAATGCAATACAATTAAAGTGATAGTAGGATTTTTTTTGTAGACATACACATTATTCTGAAATTTATACTGAAAATCAAAAGAACTACAATCATTAAAATAATTTTAGGCTGGGTGCATTGGCTCACACCTGTAATTCCAGCACTTTGGGAGGTTGAGGCAGGCAGATCACGAGGTCAAGATATCCAGACCAACCTGGCTAACCCGGTGAAACCCCGTCTCTACAAAAATACAAAAATTATCCAGGCATGGTGGCATGCGCCTGTAGTCTCAGATGCTCGGGAGGCTGAGGCAGGAGAATTGCTTCAACCCAGGAGGCAGAGATCTCAGTGAGCCGAGATCGTGCCACTGCACTCCAGCCTGGGAGACAGAGCGAGACTTCGTCTCAAAAAAAAAAAAAAAAAAAAATAGCTTGGCGGGATGGAATGTGCCTGTAGTCCCAGCTACTTGGGAGGCTGAGGTAGGAGAATCACTTGAACTCGGGAGGCAGAGGTTGCAGTGAGCCAAGATGGTGTCACTGCACTCCAGCTTGGACGACAGAGTGAGACTCCACCTAAAAAAAAAAAAAAAAAAAAAAAAATTAAAACAATTAAAAAAGAATAATGTTGGAGAAATCATATTACCTTTTTGTTTCAATAGGGTCTCATTCTGTTGCCAGAGTGGAGTGCAGTGACACAACCATGGCTCACTGCAGCCTTAAATTCCCAGGGCTCAAATAGTCTTCCTGCCTCAGGCTGCCAAGTAGCTGGGACTACAGGTGTGCACCACCACACCTAATATTTTTATTTTTTTGTAGAGATGGGCCCTCACTATGTTTCCCAGGTCTCACTATGTTGCCCAGGTCTTGAACTTCTGAGCTTAAGTGGTCCTCCTGCTTTGGCCTCCCAAACCTGACTTCTAATACTCACCAGAATGCTACACTAATTACGACAAGGGTATCAATAGCAATGGGGTAGATATAAGTCAGCAGAAAAGATAGAGATTCCAGAAATAGACCCTAGATGTATTGCCAATAAATTTTTAAATTTTTTTTTGAGGAGAAGTTTTCATAACATTAACCTTTCAGAATGAACAGTTCAGCAGCATTCAGTATTTTCATAATGTTGTGCAAGTACTGCCTCTATCTAGTTTGGAACATTTTCATCACTTCCAAAGAAATTCACATACTCATTCAGAAACTACTTCCTATCCTCTTCCTCCTGGGCTCTGGCACTCACTAATTTAGTTTCTGTCTTTATGGATTTACCTATTCTGGATATTTTACATGAATGAAATCATACAACATGTGACCATTGTGTCTCTCTCTCTCTCTTTTTTTTTTTTTTTTTCCTGAAACAGTGTCTCACTCTGTCACTCAGGCTGGAGTGCAGTGGTGCAAACAAGGCTCATTGCAGCCTCGACCTCCTGGGCTCATGGCATCCGCCCACCTCAGGCTCCTGAGTAGCTGGGACTACAGGCACACAGCACCACATCTGGCTAATTTTTTTGTATTTATTGTAGAGACGGCGTTTTGCCATGTTGCCCAGGCTGGTCTTAAACTCTTGGCCTCAAGTAATCCATCCATCTCGGCCACACAAAGTGCTAGGATTACAGGCATGAGCCACTGCTCCCGGCCTTGGCTTCCTTTCCTTAGCATGATGTTTTCGAGGCTCATCCACATTGTAGCATATATCACTATTTCATTCCTTTTTATGGCTGAATAATATTTCACTGTATGCATAGATCACATTTATCCATTCATCATTTGATAGATGTTTGGGTTATTCCCACCTTTTGACTTCTGAAATAATGCTGCTATGAACATGCATGTACAAGTATTTCTTTGAGCACATGTTTTCAGTTCTTTTGGCTATATACCTAAGAGTGTAATTCTCGAGTCCCGTGTTAATTCTATGTTTAACTTTTTAGGAAACACCAAAATGTTTTTTGCAGTGGCTGAATTATTTTATATTCCCAGCAGTCATGTAAGAAAGTTCTAATTTCTCCACATCCTATTCAACAATTCTTATTTTCCATCTTGAAAAAAGTATCGCCATCCTGGTAGATGTGAAATAGTACTTATTGTTTTGATTTGCATTTTTCTAATAGCTAATGATGTTGAGTACCTTTACATGCATGCATATCTTCGTTGTAGACATGTCTATTCAAATCCTTTGCTTATTTCAAAAATGGAGTTGCCTTTTCTTGATGTTTTTTTCTAAATTTTTAATATATTCTGGATATTAGACAATCAGATACATAATTGGCAAAGGTTTTTCTCCCTTTCTGTTTTCTTTTCACTTTCTTGATAATGTCCACTGATCCACAAAAGTTTTCAATTTCAATGAAGTCCCATTTATCTTTTTTACTTTTGTTGCCTGTGCTTTTGGCGTCATATTCTAAGAATCCAATGCCAAATACAAATATATGATTTACCCCTATATTTTGTTCTAAAAATTTTACAATTTTCACTCTTACATTAATGTTTTTGATTCATTTTGAGTTAATCTTTGTGTATAGTATATGGTATGACGTCGGAGTCCAACTTCATTCTGAACCTGGACCTGGTCTGCTTCAATGATAGGCTGGCTTCTTTACTTTCAGACTTCAGGCTGGCACCCATAGACCTAGCCTCTGTATCCATTCCAGCTCCAGGCTGACCCCTGTGACCTCAGCACCAGGTCAGCACCTACAAAGCCAGCTTCCAGGCCAGCCCCCAAAGATTAAAGGCTCCACACCTGCCCAGTGCCAGGCTAGTTCCTTTGGCCTCAGACCCCAGGCTGGCCCTCTCAGACTCAAGCTCCAGGCCCACCCCAGGTGCCAGACAGGCCAAAAGCAAGTCTGACCCACATGGCCTCGGGCTTCAGGCCCACCCCAGGGCAAGACTGGCCCCCATAGCCATGTTGGTCCCCATGGCACCAGGACCCAGACCCAAATCCATGAACCCAGGTGCTAGGTCCACCCTACCTGCTCACCAAGCTAGCTCTCCCAAGAAATCCAGCAGCAAGCCCATCCATGGATCATGCCAGATATGTCTTCCCAGAATTTCTGGACGGACTGAACCGTGAAGGGCCTTCCCAGCCAGAGCCAGTCATCAAACACTGGAATAAGTCCCCACATTTTTTTTTTAAACGAAGTTTTGCTATTTCTGCCCCGGCTGGAATGCAATGGTGCAATCTCAGCTCACTGCAACCTCCGCTTCCTGAGTTTAATTGATTGTCCTGCTGCAGACTCCCAAGTAGCTGAGATTACAGGCGCCTACCACCACGCCCGGCTAACTTTTTGTATTTTTAGTAGAGACGAGGTTTCACCATGTTGACCAGGCTGGTCTCAAACTCTTGACCTCAAGTGATCTGCCCACCTCTGCCTCCCAAAGTGCTGGGATAACAGGCATGAGCCTCTGCGCCTGGCCCAAGTTCCCACTTCTTTAAATGCACAGACACCAATGCACAGCTACAAAGGTTACAATCAATCAGGGAAACATGACACTACCAAAGGAACAAAGTAAAGCTTCACTGATTAACCCTAAAGAAGCAGAGATTTAGAAACTTCCTAAGGACAAATTAAAAATAATCTTCCTAAAGTAGTTCACTGCATTACAAGGAATGCTAGAGGGAATTCTTCAAGCTGAGAGAAAACAATCTGGTTTTTGAGTTTGTTTTTTGGGTTTTGTTTTTTGTTTGTTTCTTTGTTTGTTTTGAGACAGGGTCTCGCTCTATCGCCTGGGCTAGAGTGCAGTGGTGTGATCGTGGCCCACTGCAAGCTCGACTTCCCAGGCTCAAGTAAACCTCCTACATGAGCTTCCCAAGAAGCTGGGACTGCAGGCAGGCACCACCATGGGCAGCAAATTTTTTTTGTTTGTTTCTATTTTGTGTGGAGACAGTGTTTCACTATGTTGCCCAGGCTGGTCTGGAACTCCTAAGCTAAAGTGTTCAGCCTGCCTCAGCCTCCCAAAGTGCTGGGACTACAGGTGTCAGCCATCGTGCCCCACCAAGAAAAGGATGTTAATTGGTAATAAGAAAATATGAAAGAAGAAAATTCATGGGTAAAATAAGTTCATGTTCATATCCAGAATGCTCTTATTGTAATGGTGGTGTGTAAATCACTTATATCTTTAGTATGAAGGTTAAAAGACAAAACTATTTCTAAAAGTATAGTACAAAAATGTGTTAAGGGATATGAAATAGAAAAAGGATGTAAATAGTGACATCAAAAACATAAAATATAAGGGGAGTTAGGGAGCATAATTGTAGTTTTTTTGTGTAATCAAAGTTAAGTTGCAATCAAAGTTAAGCTCAGAATAGCCTGCTATAACCATAAGATATTTTATGTAAGCCTCATAGTAATCATAAAACAGAAATCCATAGTAGATACACAAAAGATAAAAAGTGAATAATTGCAGCATATCATTATTGAAAACCACTTGATCATGAAGGCAGACAGCAAAACAAAAAAGGAGCAAGGAATCAACAAAACAACCAGAAACAATGAGCAAAGAGGCAATGGTAAGTCCTTGCCTATCAAGAATTAACTTGAATGTAAATGGATTAAATTCTCCATTCAAAGACATAGCAAGGCTAAATGGAAAAAACAAAACAAAACAAAACGAGACCAAAGCATATGATGCCTGTGAGAGACCCACTGCACCTTTAGGACACACATAGACTGAAAGTGAAGGGATGGAAAGACACATTTCATGCAAATAGGAAACAAAGGAAAGCAGGAGTGGACATATTTGTATGAGACAAAATAGACTAAGTCAAAAACTACAAAATGAGACAAAGAAGGTCATTATATGATGATAAAGGAGTCAATTCATCAAGAGGCTATAATAATTATAAACACATACACCCCTAACATTAGAGCACCTAAATATGTAAAGCAAATAATCATACATCTGAAGGGAAAAATACACTGCAATACAACAGTAGGAGGAGACTTCACTATCCCACTGTCAACAATGGAAATTCAGAGAGAAAACTGATAAGGAAACAGTGGGTTTGAACATGATAAAACAAACGGGCCTAACAGACCTACACAGAATATTCCACCTAACAGCAGCAGAAGACATTCTTCTCAAGTGCACACTGAACATTCTCCAGGATAGATTATATGTTAGGCCACAAAATAAGTCAACACATTTAAGGAGATTGAAATCATATCAAATATCTTTTCTGACCACAGTGCTATGAACTTGGAAATCAGTAACAGGAGGAATTTTAGAAAATTCACAAATACACACAAATGAAACAACATGTTCCCGAACAACAAATTGTTCAAAGAACAACTTAAAAGGAAATTTAAAAACTATCTTGAGACATGAAAATGGACTTACAACATACCAAGACATGAGAAATGCAGGAAAAACACAGTTTTAAGGGGAAGTTTATAGCAATAATTGCTTACATCAAAAAACAAAGATTTCAAATAATAACCAAATGTTACACCTCAAGGTACTAGAAAAAGAAGAGTTTATGCCCAAAGATACTAGAAAGAAGGTAATAATAAACATCTGGGCACAAATAAATAAAATGAAGACTTGGAAAGCAATATAAAATGGCAACAAATCTGGGATTTTTTTTTAAAGATCAACAAAATTGATAAATGCTTAGCTAGACTAAGAAAAGAAAGAGGAAAGACTAACTGAAAACAGAAATGAAAGCGGAGACATTACAACCAATGCTACAGAAATTAAAAGGATTATAAGAGACTATTATGAACAACTGTATGCCAACAAATTGAATAACAACCCAGAAGAAATGAATAAATGTCTTTTATCCATACAACATACCAAGGCTGAATTATAAAGAAATAAAAAATCTGAACAGACAAAAAGTGGGTGAGGAGATTAAAGTCACCCATCAAAGGAAAGCCCAGGAACTGATGGCTTTTTGTTGAATTCTACCAAACATTTAGAGAAGGAGTAAGATCAGTCCTTCTCAAACTCATCCAATAAACTGAAGAAGAAGGAATACTTCCAAACTCATTTTACAAGGCCAGCATTACCCTAATACCAAAGCCAGATGAGGACACTACAAGAAAATTATAGGCCCATATGCTTGAGGAACATAGAAGCAAAAATCCTCAACAAAGTACTAGCAAATTTCATAGCACATTTTTTTGTGTGTGTTTTTCTGCTGCTTAATTAAAGGATTGCTCACCATGACCCAGTGCCTATGGGATTTGCATTGAACTCAGTGCCCCTGTCACAGCAGAAAGCAAAACTGGTGTGAAGTCGGCTGATGCCTGCCCACAGAGGGAGCATTTAGACCAGCCCTAGCCAGAGGAGATTTACACATCACAGAGGTCGGAACTTGGATTTTGGGAATTGGGTTTTGGGAAGCCTCGCCACTGCAGGATCTGGGGTTCTAAATAAACTTGAGAGGTGGTCTAGGCCACAAGGACTGCAACTCCTAGTGCTGTGCTCGGCTCAGAGTCAGAGAACATAGGGAACCCACCAGCTAGTGAGACACCAGCCAAGGTGGCTGAGGGAATGCATGCACCACGGCTCCCTCAACCCCAGCAGCACAGCTCAGAGTTCCAGGAGAGACTCCTTCCTTCACTTGAGGAGAGGAGAGGGAAGCATAAAGAAGACTTTGTGTTGCGTCTTGGACACCAACTCAGTCACAGTAGGATACAGCACTGGGCAGAGTCCTGAGGCCCCCATTTCAGGGTCTAGCTCACGGATGACATTTCTAGACACACCCTGGGCCAGAAGGGAGTCTGCTGCCTTGAAGGGAAGGACTCAGCCCTGACAGGATCCATCACCTGCTGACTAAAGAGCCCTTGGGCCCTGACCAACCTGCAATGATACTCAGGTAGTTTACCACGGGCCCTGAGTGAGACTCTGAGACATGCTGGCTTCAGGGGAGACCAAGCACTTTCCCAGCTGCGGTGGCTATGGGCAGAGACAGTTTCTCCGGGAGAATAGCAGAGGGAAGAGTAAAGGGGACTTTGTCTTGCACCTTAGGTGTCAGCTTGGCCACAGTGGGGCAGAGCAGCAAGTGAGCACTTGGGGTCCCTGAGTTCAGGTCCTGGTTCTTGCATGGGACTTTCGGACCTCCCATGGGCCAGAGGAGAGCCCACTGCCTTGAAGGGTGGGTCGCTGGCCTGGCCGCATTCACCACAAGCTGACTGAGGAGCCCTTCAGCCTTACGTGAACACAGGCAGTAGCCTGGCAATACTTGCTGTGGGCCTGCGGTGGTGGTGGCCACAGCGAGAGGCTTCTCTGCCTGTGGAAAGTATAGGGAAGAGTGGGAAGGACTTTCTCTTGTGGGTTGAGTGCCAGCTTAGCTGCAATGGTGTAGAGCACAAGGTAGATTTCTAAGGTTTTTGACTCTGGTTCCTGGCCCCCGGAGGGCATCTCTGGACCCACCTGGGATCTGGGGGAACTCATCACCCTGAGGAGAAGGACACAGGCCTGGTTGCCTTTGCCACCTGCTGATTATAGAGTCCTCCAGCCTTGAGTGAACATAGGCAGTAGTCGGCTATTGGATACAGCCAGGTAATAGGTGAGACCCAGTGCAGTGCTGGGTTCAGGTCTGACCCAGCAAGGCCCCAGTGGTGGTGGCCACAGCGGGGATTGTGTCACCCCACCTGCAGCTCCAGGTGTTTCAGCACAGACAGAGATCAAGAGCAAGAGAGAGCAAGATAGAATGAGAGCAAGAGTGCAGGCGAGGGGTACGCGAGAGAGACAGAAAGAGAGAGAGAGAGAGAGAGAGAGAGAGAGACTTTATTTGGGAGAAATAAGGGAAGAAAACAAGAGTCTCTGTCTGATAATTCAGAGAATTCTTTTGGATCTTATCCAAGACCACCAGGCAATACCTCTACAAATCTGCAAGAGCCACAGTGTTACTAGGCTTGGGATACCCCCAATGCAGATACTACTTAGATTACAACACCCAGCTCCCTTTGAATATCTGAAAAGCCTTCGGAAGAAAGTTGGGTACAAACAAGTCCAGACTGCAAAGACTACAATGAATACCAAACTCTTCAATGCCCAGGCGCCGATGAACATCATACAAGCATCAAGACCATCGAGGTAAACATGACCTCACCAAATGAACTTGAAGAAAGCACCAGGGTTCAGGCCTGGAGAATAAAGATATGTGACCTTTGAGACAAGTAATTCAAAATAGCTGTTTTGAGGCAAGTGAAAGAAATTCAAAATAACACACAGAGGGAATTCAGAAATCTATCAGATAAATTTAACAATGACATTGAAGTAGTTAAAAGGAATCAAGCTGAAATTGTGAAGTTGAGGAATGCAACTGGGAGGGTGGAGCAAGAAATTGGAATGGAAGCCTCCATTGGTTGTTCCCCCTGCAGGAACACCAAATTTTAACAACGAACTACACACACAAAAACACTGTGCAAAAAAATTAATAACTGTGGGACCTTTTCAAGACATAGAGAGTACAATAAGACATAAAGAGAAACGACAAAAGTTAACAAGTGGACGGATGAAGTTAAAGTGTTGAATTTTCATAAGTTATCTTTTCCCTTGTTTGTGTATACAATCAGTGCTAAGTTGTCATCAGTTTAAAAGAATGGGTTATAAAATGGTATCTGGAAGCCTCATGGTAACCTCAAGTGAAAAAACATAACATGGATACATAAAAAAAATAAAAAGCAAGAAATTAAATTTTACCACCAGAGAAAATCATCTTCTGTAAAAAGAAGACAGGAGGAAAAGAAGAAGAATAATAAGATTACAAAACAACCAGAAAGGAAATAACGAATTGCCAGGAGCAAGTTCTTACTTATTGATAGTAACATTGAATGTAAATGAACTAAACTCTCCAATCAAATGACATAAAATAGCTGAATAAATATTTTTAAAAGACCCAATGATCTGTTTCCCATAAGAAACACACACCACCTATAAAGACAAACATAGACAGAAAATGAAGGAAGGAAATATTCCATGCCAATGGAAACCAAAAAAGAGAACCAGTAGCTATACTTACGTCAGACAAGATAGATTTCAAGACAGAGAGTGTAAGAAGAGATAAAGAAAGTCATTATATAGTGAGAAAGGGGTCAATTGAAAAAGAGGATATAATAACTGTAAATATATATGCACCCATCACTGGAGCACCCAGATGTATAAAACAAACATTACTAGAGCTAAAGAGAGGGATAGACCCCAATACAATAATAGCTGGAGACTTCAACTTCCCACTTTCACCATTAGAGAGATCTTCCAGACAGGAAATCAACAAAGAAACATCAGACTTAATCTGCACTATAGGGCAATGGATGTAATGGATATTTACAAAACATTTCATCCAACGGCTGCAGAATACACATTCTTTTTCCTCAGCACGTGGATCATTCTTTTTTTAAAAAAAATTTTTATGCTTTAAATTCTTCAGTATGTTCCAATAACTTGTTTAAACAACACACTAAAAGTTAATACGTATTTTTATAATTCTAAAAGTCTCACAGTTATTGTACAATGCAAATCATCAACACACTATTATTTGGCTCATACCAATTTTGTGAGGATATGGTTTACAAAAGATTTACCGTTTCTCACAAAACTTACATCAGGAAATACGTATTTACAAAACCAAATACATTATACAAAAAACCATCACATTATTCAGTAAAAATGTTTTTAAATCATTGAAAAGTTTATTCAGCTGTAGTCCAAACTACATTATCACACACCTACTACCTCTACAAAATATTACATTATCACACACCTACTACCTCTACAAAAGTTGCTTACCACATTTATATAATGTAGCCAGTCAATTGTAAAATGTGTTCAACTATCTCCTAGTGTTACTATGTTTCTGTGCTTGTGGGAATGAATAATGCAATCTGCCTAATTTAAATGAAATTTAAATAATGGCACTTAAAAAATACAGTATCTTAAAAAAACACGATGAAAGAAGTTTTGGTTGCTGGTTCCGAAATGGTGGCATAGGTGGAAGCTGGCTTCACTCCACCTCACAGGAAAACAAAACAAATATACCAAGATTATCACCTGCAATATCCCTGAACTCAACTATGAGGATGAGTCCATTCCCAGGGCCACAGAGAAGTGAAAAAACTCCAAGCATACAATAAGAGAATTGGATTTCCGTATCTGCAACACCCTCCCCCTGAATCTGCTTGGCACCACATGTATGGAAAATTTCCCTTGAGTCATGGTTTCTTCACTGGAAGAAGTGATACTGAGGTGACGGTCAGCTTCTGCACCATCTTGGGTTCCCTGGCAGGAGAACTGTTCCTGACTCAACCCACAGGAAGCATCGTGAATGCCCGAGGGGAGAAATGTCCCTGAAGACAGGCAGAGACAAAAACGGGGAGGCAGAACTATCATCCTCAGCCCTGGAACCTCTGCTCTGTAACTCAGCCAGAGGCGATGCCAAATCAGAGTGGCTGTTCAGCAGCACCACACTGTAGGTGGTATGTTCCACAGGCCTCCTGGACTCGGACCCTTAGCCAGCTTTTCTACACTGCCGAGATACCACCTTTGGGACCTCCCCCATTCTGGATGGGCTGCACTCTGATCATTTGCTTGAGACAAAGCCAATGGGCTTACAGCACCATCTAATGCTGTAAAGGAGGCAGTGGCCTAGCAGAAAAAAATAAGGCATTCAACAGGTAAATTACACAGAATCTCTAAGCAAACATAAAAATCCAGACAAGCCAGACAGAGAAGACTGGAATAAATAACAAATCCTTTAGGTATTTTATTTTATTTGTAGCTGTTGTGAAGGAGATTAGTTTCTTGATTTCTTTTTCAGAATGTTCACTGTTGGCATGTAGAAATGCTAGATTTATGTGTGTTGATTTTCTATCCTGCAACTTGCCTGAATTTGTTCATCAGCTTGAATAGTTTATTGGTGGAGTCTTTAGGTTTTTGCAAATACAAGATCATGTCATCTGCGAACAAGCAGAAGGATAATTACCAGAGGCTGGAAAGGGTTGTGAGGGGTGAGGGAGAGGTAGGGATGATTAATGGGTCCACTAAAAGACGTTTAAATAAAATGTACTGTTGGCTTCCCTGGTTTCGAAACTTTCAGACTTAAACTGAGCCACTCCAAGCTTCTCCCTTTCCCCAGCTTTCAGTTCTTCCCCATTCAGTATGATACTAGCTGTGGGTCTGTATGTTCTTTCTATACCCAGTTTTGTGAGGGCTTTCGCCATAAAGGAATTCTGAATTTTATCAAATGGTTTTTTCAGCATTAATTGAAATGATCATATGGTTATTATCCTTCATTCTGTTGATATGGTGTATCACATTGATTTGCATATGTTGAACTGTCCTCGGATCCCTGGGATATATCGCACTTGGTCATGATGATGACTGAATGCCTTTCCTCTAGGATTTGGAACACAACAAGGTGCCCACATTCACCACTTTTGTTCACCATGGTACTGGAAGTCCTAGCTAGAACAATCAGACAAGAGAAAGAAATAAAAGGCCTCCAAATTAGAAAGAAAGAAGTCAAATTATCAATGTATTGTTGAATTCGGTTTGCTAGTATTTGCTGAAGGTTTTTGCATCAATATTGGTCAGAGAAATTGGCCTGTACCTTTCTTTTCTTTTTTTTTTTTTTTAAATGTGTCTTTGTCTGGTTTTTGGTATCAGGGTTATATTGGCCTGGTAGAATGAGTTTGGAAGTAAGTATTCCCTCCTCCTCTGTTTTTCAGGGTAGTTTGAGTAGGATTAGCATTAGCTCTTCTTGAATTTTTTGTTCTTTTTTGATATGGGTGCTTTTAGATAAACACTTCTCTGTACTGTTTTTGCTGTATCCCATAGGTTTGGATATGTTGTGTTTCCATCATCATTCGTTTCAAGACATTTTTTAATTTCCTTCTTATCTTCATGGACCCACTGGTCATTCAGGAGCACACTGTTTAATTTCCATTTATTTGTATAGTTCCTAAAATGTTTGTAGTTATTGATCTCTAGTTTTATTCCGTTGTGGTTAGAAAAGATGTCGGATATTATTGCAATTTTTTGAATGTTTTAAGACTTGTAACGTCATATGGTCTATCCTTAAGAATTATCCATGTGTGGAAGAAAAGAATGTGTATTCTGCAGCCGTTGGATAAAACTTTCTGTAAATATCTATTAGATGCATTTGTTCTATAGTGCAGATTAAGTCTGATGTTTCTCTGTTGATTTCCTGTCTGGAAGATCTCTCTAATGCTGAAAGTGGGATGTTGAAGTCTCCAGCTATTATCGTATCAGGGTCTATCCCTCTCTTTAGCCCTAATAATATTTGCTTCATATACCTGGGTGCTCTTGTGATGGGTGCATATATATTTACAATTCTTATATCCTCTTGCTCAGTTGACCCCTTTGTCATTATCTAATGACCTTCTTTATCTCTTCTTACCATCTTTCTCTTGAAATCTATCTTGTCTGACATAAGTATAGCTACTGGTTCTCTTTTTTGGTTTCCATTGGCATGGATATTTCTTTCCTTCCCTTTATTTTCCGTCTGTTTGTCTTTTTAGGTGATGTGTGTTTCTTATAAGAAACAGATCATTGTGTCTTTTTAAATATTTATTCAGCTGCTTCTGCTTTCCTTTAGTTTCTATTTGCATGAAATGTGTTTTTCCATCCCTTCACTTTCAGTTTATGTGTGTCCTAAAGTTTCAGTGGGTCTCTCATAGGCATCATATACTTGGGTCTTGGGTTTTTTTTTTTAAATCCATTCATCCACTCTATGTCTTTGACTAGAGAATTTAATCCATTTACATTCAAGGTAATTATTGACAGGCAAGGACTTACCGTTGCCTCTTTGCTCATTGTTTCTGCTTGTTTTGTGGATTCCTTGTTCCTTTCTTTTTTTGCTGTCTGCCTTCATGATCAAGTAATTTTCCATAGTAATATGTTTTGATTCCTTACTTTTTATCTTCTGTGTATCTACTATAGATTTCTGTTTTATGATTGCCATGAGGCTTCCATAAAATATCTTACGGTTATAACAGGCTATTCTGAGCTCGTAACCACTTAACTTTGATTACACATAAAAACTACAATTTTGCTCCCTACCTCACCTTATTTTATGTTTTTGATGTCACTATTTACGTCTTTTTAATATTCTGTATCCCTTAATGCATTTTTGTAGCTATACTTTTACAAATACTTTTGTCTCTTAACCTTCATGCAAAAGATATAAATGATTTACACACCAACATTACAGTAAGAGTATTCTGAGTTTGAGCATGTACTTACTTTTACCCATGAGTTTTCTACTCACAAAACTGGGTATAGAAAGAACATGCAGACCCACAGCTAGTATCATACTGAATGGGGAAGAACTGAAAGCTGGGGAAAGGGAGAAGCTTGGAGTGGCTCAGTTTAAGTCTGAAAGTTTTGAAACCAGGGAAGCCGACAGTACATTTTATTTAATAAGTTTTCTTATTACTAATTAACATCCTTTTCTTGGCCGGATGTGATGACTCACATCTGTAGTCCCAGCACTTTGGGAGGCTGAGGCAGGCTGATCATTTGAGTTCAGGAGTTTGAGACCAGCCTGGGAAACATGGTGAAACACTGTCTCTACACAAAATACAAAATACAAAAAAAAAAAAAAAAGAAAGAAAGAAAAAAAAAAAGCTGGGCGTGTCGGTGCATGCCTGCAGTTCCAGCTTCTCAGGAGGTTGAGGTAGGAGGTTTGCTTGAGACTGGGAAGTCAAGGTTGCAGTGAGCCACAATCACACCATTGCACTGCAGTCCAGACAACAGAGTGAGACCCTATCTCCAAACAAACAAAGAAACAAACAAAAAACAAAACCCAAAAAACAAACTCAAAAACCAGATCCTTTTCTCTCAGCTTGAAGAATTCCCTCTAGCATTTCTTGTAATACAGTGAATTACTTTAGGAAGATTATTTTTAATTCCTTCTTAGAAAGTTTCTAAATCTTTGCTTCTTTAGAGTTCATCTGAGGAGCTGTACCTTGTTCGTTTGGTAGTGTCATGTTTCTCTGATTGACTGTGACCTTTCTGGCTGTGCATTGGTGTCTGTGCATTTAAAGAAGTAGGGACTTATTCCAGTGTTTGACGACTGGCTCTGGCTGGGGAAGCCCTTCACCAGTCAGTCCATCCAGAGATTCTGGGAAGACCATCTGGCATGGTGCGTGGATGGGTTTGCTGCTGGATTTCTTGGGAAAGCTGGCTTGGTGAGCAGGTAGGGTGGAACTGGAACCTGGGTTCATGGATTTGGGCCTGGGTCCTGGGGCCATGGGAACTAACCTGAAACCTGGGTCCACAGACCAGAAACCTGGGTCTCTAGGCCAGTCCAGAGCTGAGGTCTGCTGGGACAAACCTAAGCCCTGGGTCTACTTTGGCAGGCTTGGATCCTGGGTCTGCAGAGCATGGGGACACAGGGGCCAGCCTGGAGTCTGGGGCCACAAGGGCTGGCCTGGCACTGGGTAGTCCTGGAGCCTACATCTGTGGGGCCAGCCTGGAGGCTGGGTCTGCCAGTGCCAGCTAGGTGTCTGAGACCACGGGTGCCAACCTGGCACTGAGGTAGGGATGGAGGTTGGGTCCATGGGTGCTGGCATGCAGTCTAGGGCTATGGGGGCCAGTCTTGCCCTGGGGTGGGCCTGAAGCCAGAGGCCATATGGGTCATACTTGCTCTTGGCCCCCCTACCTCATACCATATACCATATAGAAGAATTAATTCAAAATGAATCAAAAACATAAATGTAAGAGTTAAAATTACAAAATTTTTAGAACAAAACATAGAGCTAAATCATGACTTTGTGTTTGGCATTGGATTCTTAGACTATGACACCAAAAGCACAGGCAACAAAAGAAAATATAAATGGGACTTCATCAAAATTGAAAATTTTGTGTAGCAATGGACATTTTCAAGAAAGTAAAAAGATAACTTACAGAATGGGAGAAAACACTTTGCCAATCATATATCTGATAGTCTAATATCCAGAATATATTAAAAAGTTATCAAAAATCCAACAAGAAAAGACAACCCCATTTTTGAAATAAGCAAAGGATGTGAATAGACATGTCTCCAATGCAGTTATACAAATAGCCAAGAAATTCTCGTAAAGATACTCAACATCATTAGCTATTAGGAAAATGCAAATCAAAACAGTAAGGTACTATTTCACATCTACCAGGATGGCTATACTTCTTTCAAGATGGGAAATAAGAATTGTTGAATAGGATGTGGAGAAATTAGAACTTTCATACATGGCTGATGGGAACGTAAAATAATTCAGCCACTGTGGAAAACATTTTGGTGGTTCCTAAAATGTTAAATATAGAATTACCATGTGACTTGAGAATTATACTCCTAGGTATATAGTCAAAAGAACTGAAAACAGGTGCTCAAAGACATACTTGTACATGCATGTTCATAGCAGCATTATTTCAAAAGTCAAAAGGTGGGAATAACCCAAATATCCATCAACTGATGAATGGATAAACAAGCTGTGGTCTATGCATACAGTGAAATGTTATTCAGCCATAAAAAGGAATGAAATACTCATATATGCTATGACGTGAATGGGCCTTGGAAACATTATGCTAAGAAAAAGAAGCTAAGGCTGGGTGCGGTGACTCACACCTGTAATCCTACCACTTTGGGAGGCTGAGATGGGTGGATCACTTGAGGCCAGGAGTTCGAGACCAGCCTGGGCAACCTGGAGAAATAGTGTCTCTACAAAAATACAAAAAAATTAGCTGAACATGGTGGTGCGCACCTGTAGTTCTAGTTACTGAGGAGGCTGAGGTGAGAGGATCCCATGAGCCTAAGAGGTTGAAGCTGAAGTAAACCATGATTGCACCATTGCACTCCAGCCTGAGTGACAGAGTGAGACTCTGTCTCAAAAGACAGAGAGAGAGAGAGAGAGAGAGAGAGAGAGAGAGATATGAAGAATGCATATCTTGTGATTTGATGCATATGAAATATCCAGAATAGGTAAATCCATAAAGACAGAAACTAAATTAGTGGGTGCCAGGCCCAGTAGAAGGAAGATGGGAAGTAGTTTCCTAATGAGTATACAATTTCTTTTTTTGGAAGTGATGAAAATGTTGCAAACTATATAGAGGCAATAATTGCACAACATTATGAAAATACTAAATCCTGCTGGATTGTTAATTTTGAAAGGTTAATGTTATGAAAATTTATCCTTAAAAAATAAATTTACAAATTTATTGGCAATACATCTAGGGTCTATTTTTAGAATCTCTATCTTTTCCTCTGACTTATATCTACCGCATTGCTAATAACACACTCATCTTAAGTAGTGTAGGATTCTGGTGAGTCGTAAAAGCTTTGGGAGGCCAACGCAGGAGGACCACTTGAGCTTAGGAGTTCAAGACCAGCCTGGGCAACATAGTGAGACATGGGCAACATGGTGAGACCTCATCTCTACAAAAAGTTTTAAAAATTAGTCAGGTGTAGTGATGCACACCTGTAGCCCTAGCAATTCGGGAGGCTGAGGCGGGAAGATCTTTTAAGCCTGGGAGTTAAAGGCTGCAGTGAGCCAAGACTGTGTCACTGCACTCCAGCCTGGGCAAAAGAATGAGACTCTGTCAAAAAAAAAAAAAAAAAAAAAAAAAAGTAAGTAAAGTGATTCCTCCAACTTTCTTTTTAAAATTTTTTTAATGGTTGCAATTCTTTTGATTTTCAGTATAAATTACACAATCATGTTGTGTATGTCTACAAAAATCCTACTATCACTTTAATTGTACTGCATTAAATCTATAGATCAATTCAAGGAGAACTCATATATTTATTGTGTGTTTCCATTCATAAACACATCATACTCATGTTTATTCCATTCATTTAGGCCTTCCTGGATTTATTTTATTAGCATTGTATACTTTGCAGAACATAGAATTTCTTTGATTCATGCCTAGGTATTTCATTTTTGCAGCTATTGTAAATGACACCGGTTTTTAAATTTTGTGTTTCCATTTTTACATTTATTGTATATAAAAATACAATTTATTTTTGTGTATTGAGCATATACGCTTTACCTTTCGTAAAGTCACTTATGAGTCTAGGAATTTTTTTGTAGATTCCATGGGATTCTCTGCATAGATAATAATGTCATCTGTGAATACCAGGCAGTTTTATTTCTTCTTTTCCTCTCCGAATGTCTTTTATTTCTATTTCTTGAATTATTACAATAGGAAGGACTTCTAAGTACGATATTGAATACAAGTGGCAAGAGTACACATCCTTCTGTTGTTCATGAAAGTAGGAGGAAAACATTCAGTTGTTCACTATTAACTATTATATTAGCTGTGGGTTTTCTTGCAGATTCTGCATATCAAGTTAAGAAAGTTCTTTTCTATTCTCAGTTTGCTGAGAGTTTATGTCTTGAAAAGATGTTGAATTTTGCAAAAGACTTTTTCTACATCAATTAATATGATCATGTATTTCTTTTTTATTGACAATTAATATAATGAAATAAATTGATTGTTTCATTAACACTGAATAAGCCCTGCACTCCTGGGATAAGCCTCACATGGTGGAGCTATATTTTTTTTTTTAGACATTGCTAGATTCAATTTGCTAATATTTTGTGATGAGTTTTGTATTCACGTTCATGAGAGTTGGTGGTCTGCGTTTCTTGCTTGCTTCTTTTATATTGTCTTGGCTGGTTTGGTATCAGGATAATGCTGGCCTCATAAAATGTTGACAAGTTGTCCTTCCTGTTCTATTTTTGGGAAGAGATATTGTAGAGTCGGTATTAATTCTTTGAATGTTTGGTGGAATTTGCCAAAGAAACCATCTGGGCTGGGAATATCTTTCTCAAAAGGTATTTAACTATGAATTTCATTTTTATATATATAATTTTTTTGTAGAAATAGGGTTCCACTATGTTGCCCAGGCTGGTCTCAGTATTCTGGGCTCAGGCGATCCTCCCACCTTGGCCTCCCAAAGTTCAATGTCTTTATAGGACTATTTAAGTTATTTTATATTGAGTGAGTTTTGATAATTTGTATCTTTAAAATAATTAGTCCATTTAATGTAAGTGGTTGAATTACATGCATTAAGTTTTCTGTAGTATTGGGTTGGTGCAGAAGTTTTTGCTATTAAAAGTAATGGCAAAAATGGCAATAACTTTTGCACCAACTTAATACCATCTTTCACTCTATGTCTTAGTCTGTTTTATGTTGCTGAAACAGAATACCTGAGACTGGATAATACTAAGAAAAAAGAGAGAGGTTGACTTAGCTCATGATTCAGCAAGCTGGGAAGTAGGAGGAGCGTGGCACCAGTAGCTGCTCAGCTTCTGGTGACAGCCACCTCCTAAGCCAAAACATAGTGGAAAAGGCCAAAGGGGAAGCAGACACATGCAAAGAAGGAAAACCCGAGGGGCATGCTGGCTTTATAACAAACCCACCATTGTGGGCACTAATCCAGTCTCACCAGAGCCAGTACTCACTCACTACCTCGAGAATGGCAGCAGCTGTTCATGAGGGATCTGTCTCCATGACCCAAACACCTCCCACAAGGCCCCACCTCCCAACACCACCACACTGAGGATCCAATTTCCACATGAGTTTTGGCGGGGACAGACCAATCATATCCAAACCATAGCAGTAATATTTCTATATTCTCAGGATCTGGAAAGATCCCAATAAGATGAGTTTTTTCTATAATGTGCATTTTTCTGTGCACTTAATGTATAATTTGCCTGGACTTTGTCCCTGAGTCCTGGGAGATAACCTCTAATCCCTTGCAATTTCCTGAGTGATAGGCGTGTCTTTGTCAATCCTAGTGAGCCCCCACGGACCACACTACATAGTTTATGCTAATGAGGTGAATCATGGGAGGCCCCTAGATAGTTTATGCAATGAGATGACTAAGAATGGAGGCTGGCCATACTAGAAAGACCAACCATATGACTAGAGGGTTGGGTCATTGAACTATGTGAGAACAGCCCAGTCACCAGAGAGAGAGAGGGAGGCTGTAGATTGAGTTAAACCAGATGGCCAACTAACAGATGGCCAACACAGAGGGTTTATCTGAATGGTCTAGTCTGCCATTACCAGGAGGAGAAGACACTGGGTTTATTCCAATCTCAGTAGTCACTCCTCAATCTTCTTTACTAGTTCCTTATCTTCTCTCAAAATTCTCTTTTGGGGGATGGGAGGATGTTGAAAATGTTCTCTATTTTGATCTGGAAGGCAGTTACACGGGTGTAGAACTGTGTTAAGATTGTACACTTAGGTTTCTGTGATTTGCCATATGTATGTTAACCCTCAATTTATTTTATTTTATTTATTTTATTATTTATTTATTTATCGACACAGAGTTTCGCTCTTGTAGCCCAGGCTGGAGTGCAGTGGTTCCATCTTAGCTCATTGCATCCTCTGTCTCCTGGGTTCAGGCGATTTTCCTGCCTAAGCCTCCCAAGGAGCTGAGACTACAGCTGCCAACCCCATGCCAGGCTAATTTTTTATTTTTGTAGAGACGGGGCTTCACCATGTTGCTCAGGCTGGTATCGAACTCCTGGCCTCAAGTGATTCACCTGCCTCGGCCTCCCAAAATGCTGGGATTACAGACACGAGCCACTGAGCCCGGCCTGTTATACTTAAACTTTTAAAAGATGTCATACAAAAGTGGAAATACATGGTACAAGCTGGAAGAAGATGTTTATCCTGCATACAATTGACAAACGATTGATTATCAAGAATATATTTTGAGAACTCCTAGAAATCAATAAGAAAGACAAACAGCCCAGTATGATAATAGACAAAATTCATGAACAGGAATTCCTTAGAAGAAGGAACCTATGTGGCCAATAAACACATGAAGATATGCTCAGCTCATCAGTAGTCGGGGAAATGCTAAATATGACTACAAAAAAAATCTTATACCCATTTGATTGGCAAAGATTAAGAAACCTGGCAACATCAAAGGTTACAGAGGATGCAGAGCAGTGGGATCTCATACACTTTGCAACATGTTGGGAATATAAATGAACGCAACCAGTTTGGAAAACAATGTGGCATCAATATATAAAGTAGATCATTGACAACTCAGCGACTCCTGTCAGTGTCCACTGGACAAGAATTTCACAGCAGCACTGGCCACAGTAGCAAAAACCTGAGAGCTACGCAAATGATCACAAAGAAGAGAATGTGTAGATCAACTATGGTATATGCACACCATGATATACTATGTAGCAAGGCAAATGGGTGAACTGCACTTTTATGCTCAACAACGGATCAATGTTGGTATAAGTATGTAAAAATGCAGTTACCACAAGACTACATGCAGTATGACAACCTTTTCATAAAATTCAAAATCAAGCAAAACTGAAGAGTATAATTGCCAGGCGCAGCGGCTCACACCTGTAATCCCAGCACTTTGGGAGGCAGATGTGGGTGGAGTGGTTGAGTCCAGGAATAGGAGACCAGCCCGCGCAACATGGCTAAACTCCTCTCTACAAATAATTAGCCAGGCATCACGGCACGCGTTTGTGCTCCCAGGTACTTGGGAGGCTGAGGTGGGAGAATCACCTGAGCTGGGAGGGTTGAGGCTGCAGCGAGCCAAAATCATAAGTGAGTGAGTGAGTGTGTGTGTGTGTGTGTGTGTGTGTATATATATGCTGGGGAGGTTGAAGCTGCAGTGAGCCAAAATCGATAGTGTGTATGTGTGTGTGTGTGTGTGTGTGTACTTATTTGCAATAAAAATCAAAGAAATACCAAGTATCCAATTCAGGTTAGGGTTGCCTCCAGTGGGAGTGAAGAGGGTCAGGAGGATGCAGTGAGGGGGAGCTCAGAGGTGGATGTAGGTTACTGGTAATAGTCTAGTTTTTGGACTGAGTAATAGGTAAATGGGGGAACACTGCATTATAAAATAAATAAACAAATAGGGCCTGACATCAATCATGAGTAGCATGTTATGAAACCAGGAGTATTATTAACTCAATTCTATATAGCCTAAGTCTCCTCCAAAAATCAAATGCTGCATTGGATTACTTAGACCCGGGTCTGAAATATTTGTTCTTCCCTCCTTCCAGTCTACACAGATGCTCCCCCAGCTCTTTGGTCAGGCCAGGAAGCATTCGAGTGTGATATCTCTCTCTTTGTATATATTTGAGCAGGAGGCACTAGAGCAGGGCTGCATGTCTTGCATCTGGCAGATGTTTAACCCAGATGTTAGCTGGGACAGAAAGAATCCCCCAGAACCCTGGAATAAACTGGGTCCCAATGATCAATACAAGTTCTACTCAGTGAATGTAGATTACAGCAAACTGAAAAAAAATGTCCAGACTTCTAAATTAAATGTTTCCCTACAAAACAATTTAGAATGAAGGTCTTCCAGAGGCCCTTTGCACAATTTTCCCCTTAACTAGGAGATATTTCTCCTCTAAGTGCACTAAAATCATGTTAGTGTATCGTGTTGGGTTTTAACACTGATCAGTAAATATGTTTACCCATTTATTATGAAGAACATGACAAAGGATACAGACGAACAGCCAGATGAGAGAGATGCATAGGGCACAGTATGTGGGAAGGGGCATGGAGCTTCCATGACCTCTCCAGGTGCACCTCCCTCCAGTAACTTCCACGTGTTCAGCTATCCGGAAGTTCTCTTCTCCCCAAATTCTTACAAATAGAGAGCCCCCGGGCTCAGTCCTTGGTCTGATTCTTTCCTTTTACTATACTCTTGTCATAGCTGATGGAAGATCCTGGTTTTAATACCACCTGTATCAGAAACAAGACAAACGTGCCCCCTTTCACCACTTCAATGCAACATAGTACTGGAAATTTTAGCCAAAAAATTTGGGCAAGAGAAAACAATTAAAAGCACACAAATCAGAAAATAAAAAGTTTCTGGGCACGGCGGCTCATACCTGTTATCCTAACATTTGGGAGGCTGAGGATGATGAATCGCATGAGGCCAGGAGTTCGAGACCAGCCTGGGCAACATGGCGAAACCCTGCCTCTACCAAAAATACAAAAGTTAGCCGGGCGTGGTGGCATGCGACAACTGGGCGTAGTCCCAGTTACCTGGGGGGCTGAGGCATGAGAATCGCTTGAACCCAGGAAGTCGAGGCTTCAGTGAGCCAAGATCCCATCACTGTGCTCCAGCCTGGGTGACAAAGAGAGAACCTATCCCAAAATGCAGAAGAAGCAAAAACAAGAATTTAAATTATCTCTGTCTGCAGACGACAACGACATGATTTTATATATCTAAAATCTTAAAATATTTTACAAAAAACCTTAAAATTCAAATAATTTTAAGGAAAGTTGCAAAGTACAAAGTCAACATACACAAATCAGTAGCATTTCCACACGCTAATAACAAGCTATCTGAAAAAGAAATCAAGAAAACAATCCCATTCACAGTAGCTCTCAAAAATAATGTAAACTACTTAGGAATAAATTCAACCAAGGAGTTGGAAGATCTGTACACTGGAAACTATAAAACACTGATGAAAGAAGTTGAGGAAGCCACAGATAAATGGAAAGCTATCCAACGATTATGGATTGGAAGAATCAATATTGTTAAAATGTCCATACTACTCAAAGCAATCAACAGACTCACTGCAATCCCTATCAAAATTCCCATGCTATTTTTACACACATAGAAAAAGCAATCCTGAAATTCGCAGAGAACCACAAAAGACTCCAGTTACCCAAAGCAATCTTGAGCAAAAAGAACAAAGCTGGAGGAATCACAACCTGATCTCAAAATATAATATAAGCTAGAGTAATCAAAACAGCATGGTACTGGCATAAAAACAGACAACTGGAACAATATAATAGACTAGAAAAAATCCATGCACTTAGGGCTAAGTGATTTTCAACAAAGATGCTAAGAACACACAATGTGGAAAGGACTGTCTCTTCAATAAATGGTCTTGGGAAAACGGAGTATCCACATGCAGAAGAATAAAATGGGACCCTTGTCTCATATACAAAATCAAGGCAAAATGGACTCCGGATTTAATCGTAAGATCTGAAGCTGTAAAACTGCCAGAAGAAAACATAGGGAGAAACATCCATGGCATTGACCTGGGCAATAATTTTTCCTCTATGACCCCAAAAACATGAGCAACCAAAGGAAGAATAGAGAAATGGAATTACGTCAAACTGAAAAGCTTCTCCACAACAAAGGAAACGATCAACAGAGTGAAGAGGCAACCTACAGCATGGGAGAAAATATTCACAAACTATACATCTGATAGGGAGTTAATATCCAAAATACATAAGAAACTCAACTCAATAACAAGAATACAAATCACCTGATTTTAAAATGTGCAAAGGATCTGAATAGACATTTCTCCAAAGAAGACATACAAATGGCCAACAGTTGTATGAAAATGCTCAACATCACTTATCATCAGGGAAATGTCACAATGAGCTATCACTTCACACCTGGTAAAATGGCTATTATCAGAAAGATAAAAGAGAACAAGCGTTGACGAGGATGTGAAGAAAAGGGAACCCTCATACACTGTGGTGGGAATGGAAATTAGTACAGCCACTGTGCAAAACAGTATGGAGACTTCTCAAAACACTAAAAATAGAACTATCCAGCAATCCCACTACCGGGTATTTATCCAAAAGAGAGGAAATTGGTATACCAAAGGGATACCTACACCCCCATACTTATTGCAGCACTCAACACAGTAGCCAAGATATGAAATCAACCTAAGTGACCATCAGTGGATGAATGGATAAAGAAAATGTGGCATATATACACAGGGAATATGATTCAGCCACAAAAAGAATGAAATCCTTTCATTTGCAGCAATGTGGATGGACCCGGTGGTCATTATGTTAGGTGAAATAAGCCAGGCACAGAAAGACAAATACTGTACGTTCTCACTCATATGTGGGAGGTAAAAAAGTTGATCACATAGAGGTAGAGAATAGAGCGATAGATCGGAGAGGCTGGGAAGGATGTGTGGATTGGAGGACGAGGGGTTGGGAAGAAGAGAGGTTGGTTAATAGGTACAAACATATGGTTAAAAGGAAGGAATAAGTTCTAGGCCGGGTATGGTGGCTGATGCCTGTAATCCCAGCACTTTGAGAGGTCGAGGTGGGTAGATCGCATGAGCTCAGGAGTTCCAGACCAGCCTGGACAGTGTAGTGAAACCCAGTCTCTACAAAAAAAAGAAAAAAAACAAAAAACAAAAAAACAATTAGCCAGGTACGGTGGGACGTACCAGTCGTCCCAGCTACTCGGGAGGCTGAGGTGGAAGGACTGCTTAAGCCCAGGAGGTTGAGGCTGCAGTGACTTGTGATTGCACCGCTGCACTCCAGCTTGGGACAATAGAGTGAGACCCAGTCTCAAAAAATACAAAGACAGAATAAACTCTAATGTTCAACAGCAGAGTTGGATGACTACAGTTAACAGCAATGTATTGTATATTTCAAAATAGCCAGAAGAGAGGACTTGAAATGTTCCCAGTACATAGGAATGAAAAGTATTCCAGGTGATGGTTACCTCAGATATCCTGAATTGATCATTATACATTCTATGCACGTGACAGAATATCACATGTACACCATAAATATGTGCAAATATGTATCCATTAAAAATTTAAAAATATAAATAGTACTATCATTTGATTTGGTAATCTCACTACTGGATATATGGCCAAAGGAAATGAAATCAGTATGTTGAAAATATCTGCACTCGCATATTCATTGCAGCACTGTTCACAAGAGCCAAGATGTGAAATCAACCTAAGAGCCGATCAGATGGATGAATGGATAAAGCACATGTGTATATGTACACACAGTAGAATAGTATTGAGACTTAAAAAAAAAAAAAGAAATCCTGTCATTTGTGGCAACATGAGTGAATCTGTAATATATTATGTCGAGTGAAATAAGCCAGGCACAGCAAGACACATACTGTATGATCTCACTGGGATGTGGAATCTTAAAAAATCAAATTTTTTAGAATCAGAGAATAGAATGGTGGTTACCAGGGTCTGGGGCTGGGGAGGATTGGGGAGATCCTGGTAAGGATCTGGTAAGGATATTGATAAGGATACAAAACTTCATTTAGACAAGAAGTCTAAGTTCAAGAGATCTATTCTAAACATGGTGACTATAGTTAATAATAACAAATACTTGAAAATTGCTAAGAAGGTAGATAGATTTTAGGTGTTCTCAGCACAAAAGATGAAAGGTATGTGAGTTCATCCATATTGTAGTTAGCCTAATGTACCCATTGCACAATGTATACCTATTTCAAAACATCATGTTGTACACTATAAATGTATACAATTGTGTCAATAAAAATAAACAAAAATAAAATCCAAAGAAATGAAATCAATTCCATTTGTTCAATAAAACTGATCCGATACTGGTGAAGATGTGCAGAAACTGGAACCTTTGTGCACTGTTGGTGGGAAGGTAAAATGGCACAGCTGCTGTGGAATAGGGTATGGCGGTTACTCAGAAAACTAAAAATAGAATTACCATATGATCCAGTAATTCCATTCTGTGTCTATAGCCAAAAGAATAGAAATCAGAGTCTCAGAGTGATGTCTGTACACCCCTGCTCATAGCAGCATTATTCATGAGAGCCAAGAGATGGAAGCAACCCAAGTGTCCACGGATGGATGAATACAGAAACTAAATATGGTCCGTTATTATTTGGCCCTTACAATGAATTATGATTTTGCCCATAAAAGGATGGAATTCTGATAAATGCTACAATGTGGATAAAACTTTAGGACATTATGCTATATAATGAGTCAGTCACAAAAGGACAAATACTACATGATTCCACCTGTATAAGGGATCTAATATTTCCAAACTCAGAAACAGAAGGTAGAATGGTGGTTTCCAGAGGCTGGGGGGCAGGGGAAAACAAGGAATTGTTTAACGGGTATACATTTCAGTTTTGCAGTTGAAGACATTCTGGAGATTGGCAGCACAGAAATGCGAATATATTTAACACTACCGAACTGAACACTGAGAAACGCTTAAGATGGTAAATTCTGTGTTCTGTGTGTTTTAACATAACTCAATAGAAAAGTGGTGTAATTTCTATCTCTGGAACGGGCCCTGGAAAAAAATATCGAAACTATGATGACTCCCATAGGTACTTTTTCGACCCAGAGCCAGACCTTTGTCCACTCAGCATCTCCACTTGGATACCTAACACACATCTCAGATTTAAACATCCGAAACCAAACTCCTGACATTAAACACAAGCAGCAAGAAATATGAACATATTTTCTGATTCCACTACTATAAAAGTATGTAACAGTCAACACCAAACCATATTATTAGTATTTCTTGAATTTAACTTTTATTTTAAATTCAGGGGTACATGTACAGGTTTGTTACATAGGTAAACTTGTGTCATGGGGGTTTCTTGTAGAAATTATTTCGTCACCCAGTGATTAAGCCTAGTACCCATTCGTTATTTTCCTGGTCCTCTCCCTCCTCCCACCCTCTACTGTCTGATAGGCTCCGGTGTGTGTTGTTCCCCTCTTTGTGTCCCTGTGTTCTCGTCATTTAGCTCCCACTTATAAGTGGGAACATGCGGTATTTGGTTTTCTGTTCCTGCATTAGTTTGCTGAGGATAATGGCCTCCAGATCCAGCCACGTTCCTGCAAAGGACCTATCCTCATTCTTTTTATAGCTGCATAATATTCCACAGTGTATATGTACCACATTTTCTTTATCCAGTCTACCATTGCTGGGCATTTAGCTTGACTGCCATGCCTTTGCTATTGTGAATAGTGCTGCAATGAACATACACGTGCACGTGTCTTGATAATAGAATGATTTACATTCCTTTGGGTATATGCCCAGTAATGAGATTGCTGGGCCGAATGGTACTTCTGTCTTTAGGTCTTCGAGGAATCACCACACTGTCTTCCACGATGGTTGAACTAATTTACACTCTCACCAACAGTGCATAAGTGTTCCAGTGTTCCTTTTTTCTCTGCAACCTCGCCAGTATCCGTTATTTTTTCACTTTGTAATAATAGCCATTCTGACTGGCGTGAGAGGGTATCTCACTGTGGTTTTGATTTGCATTTCTCTAATGGTCAGTGATGTTGAGCTTTCTTTCATGGGATTGTTGGCCGCATCTATGTCTTCTTTTGAAAAGTGTCTGTTCATGTCCTCTGTCCACTTTTTAATGGGGTTGCTTGGTATTTTTCTTGCTGGATATTAGACTTTGTCAGATCCATAGTTTGCAAAAATTTTCTCCCGTTCTGTAGGTTGTCTGTTCACTCTGTTGACAGTTTCCTTTAGTGTGTAGAAGCTCTTTAGCTTAATTAGACCCCATTTGTCAAGTTTTGCTTTTGTTGTAATTGCTCTTGGTGTCTTCGTCATGAAATCTTTGCTCGTTCCTACGTCCAGAATGTGATTGCCTAGGTTGTCTTCCAGGGTTTTTCTATTTTGGGGTTTTACCTTTAAGTTTTTAATCCATGTTGAGTTAATTTTTGTATACGGCGTGATATAGTTTGGCTGTATCCCCACCCAAATCTCCTCTTGAATTGTAGCTCCCATAATCCCCACGTGTTGTGGGAGGGATCCGGTGGGAGGTAATTGAATCATGGGGGCGGACTTTTCCCGTGCTGTTCTCCTGATAGCGAGTAAGTTTCACGAGATCTCATGGTTTTACAAAGGGCAGTTCCCCTGCACATGCTGTCTTTCCTGCCGCTGTGGAACACACACCTCTGCTCTTCCTTCGCCTTCTGCCACGATTGTGAGGCCTCCCAAGGCATGTGGAACTGTGAGTCCATTAAACTTCTTCTCTTTATAGATTACCCAGTCTCAGGTATGTCTTTATGAGCAGCAAGAGAACTGACTAGTACCTGGTGTAAGAAAGGGGTCCAGTTGCAATCTTCCGTGTATGGCTAGCCAGTTATCACAGCACCCTTTGCTGAATAGAGAATACTTTCCCCATTGCTTGCTTTTGTCAGGTTTGTCAAATATCAGATAGTTGTAGGTGTGCGGCCTTATTTCTGGGTTCTCTATTCTGTTCCATTGGACTCCGTGTCTGCTTTTGTACCAGTACCATGCTGTTTTGGTTACTGTGGGCCCGTGGTATATTTTGAAGTCGGGTAGCATGATGCCTCCAGCTTTGTTCTTTTTCACTTAGGACTGCCTTGGCCATCCAGGCTCTTTTTCAGTTTCATATGAATTTTAAAATAGTTTTTCTAGTTCTGTGAAGAATGTCAATGATAACTTACTAGGAATCGCACTGAATCTGCAAATTGCTTTGGGCAGTATGGCCACTTTAATAATATTGATCTTCCTATCCATGAGCATGAATGTTTTTCCATTTGTTTGTGACATGTCTGATTTCCTTGAACAGTGTTTTGTAGTTCTTCTTGCAGAGACCTTTCACCTCCCTGGTGTGGAGTATTCCTGGGTATCTTGTGTGTGTGTGTGTGTGTGTGTGTGTGTGTGTGTGTGTGTGTGTGGCAATTATGAATGGGACTGTGTTCCTGATTTGGCTTTCCGCTTGACTGTTGTTGGCATATAGGAATGTTAGCGATTTTTCACATTGATTTGGTATCCTGAGACTTTGCTGAAGTTGTTGATCAGCTTAAGGAGCTTTGGGGGCTGAGACTGTGGGGTCTTCTAGATTTAGGAACATGTCGTCTGCAAGCAAACTGTACTATTAAAAGAATGTAATATAGGACGTGGGACCAAAAATTATAGAGAAAACTGAGGAAAGAATGATCACAAAAGTAAATGTGTCGGTTTCCTCTTGAAGGAGGAATGAGGCTGAGATGAGGCAGAGACACCCCAGGAGCTTTGGGGAATGCTGGCGGTGTTCTCCTCTGTGACATGGGGGCGTTTCTGTAGAGGTGCCCTTGATGATCACTATTAAACAACACACACATATTGTGACGTTCTCTCTGTGTACGTTGCATTTCAACATAAAGAGGGTCAAACTTGCTAATAACAAATAACATGCATTTGTAGTTAAATACTTCTCACAATCCACAGACCTGGAAATGACTGATTAGTTTTCTGTACGTGTAGTCTTCCAGTTTTAAGAATGTCCTACAAATGGAATCACACATTACGTAGTGTTTCATATTTGGTGTCTTCAGCACAATGAAATACATATAAGACCTGTAGAACTGCAGTGTACTCTTTCTTGACCTCAGTATTCAATACGTGTTTTCATCACTTCACAACAGTTCATTCACAGTCGACTGGTTTTCTAAACTTGAATATGTATAGTCTGCTTTACAAATATCATGTGATATTTAACGTTACGTAATTTGTTATATCTTGGTAATGGACTTTTCTTAAAAACAGATAGTATACCTAAGAATACCCAGTACACTTCCACTGTGGGAAAAAAAAAGGAATTCCATCATATGAAAATACCACAATTAACTGACACAAACTATGAAGGTAAAAATTTGTGTTGTTTCCCCTTAGTGTTGTTGCCTTCATTTCTTTACCTCAGGTCCTAGGTCCTCCACCCCTGAGCATAAGTGGATGGGGAGGTGACAAATCTCCCGTGAGAAAAACGTAGCAAGTGCATGGGGTTCCAGCACAAAATCACAAATTCTGAATGAAAACTTACCACCCAAATATAAAATATTTACCAAAACATCAAAATTAATATCACAATTATGTAAGCATCATTCCTATGATGTTCGGTGAAGTCTATGAGAATTTGAAATCAAGCTATCACTATCAATAAACTGATGCTAGTACTCGCAAGGAGATCTGCTATAAATAGAGAAAATAAAATGTTGGTTATCCTTCTGGTTATAAAATACTTACCTGTTAAAGCAAGGTTACTTCCCTTAGCACTGGTTTTTCTCGGCTTATGGTGGCAAGCACCACACAGAAAGAAAACATCACAATCTATGCGCACAGTTTAATACATGATTATCAAGTGCATCTGTATGGAAACGTTCCCCTAGGTCCCAGAGGAGAACACCGCCAGCATCCCCCGAAGCCTCCTGGGGTGGCCCTGGCTGAGCTCAGCCCCACTCCTACTGCAAGGGGTAACCAACATCCTGACTTTTCTGATTGTCCTTTCCTTGCTCTTCTCTATGGTTTTATACCCTAAGTACGCGTTCTTCAACAAGGTAGGTTAGTGTTGCCTGTCATTTGAAGTTATAGGAATGGAATCATTAAACATGTCCGTGTTGTCCCTTGCTTCTTTCACTCGATGTTATGTTTGTAAGATTCGCGCCTATTATTCCATGGAGGAGTACCTTGTACTTTGTGGTTTTCCGTTGCTGAAATAGTATTCCATTGTATAAACATACCGCAACGTATTCATTCCATCCCATGAAAGTTGCGATTTTCACGGTTTCCCATGTTTGGAACTGGATGATCACAAAAATACTACTCCTAAACCCTTGTCGGCACAAGTAAAGGAGTCCTGAGAGGGACGTGTAGGCTGCTAAAAGCATATATTTAAAAGAGGATCACAGACAATTAATGAGAAAATGTTCAAAAAAGAAGCCCAACATAAGACCAAGGAAAGTAGAAGGAAGTCATCAAGGTAAAAGCAAAAATCAGTGAAAGCGGAAACAAGCGTAAGAATCACAACACCAGAAGTTGGGTGTTTGGAAGAGGAATGAAATTGGTACAACTCTTGTGAGACTGGTCAAGAAAACGAGGGAGAAGGGCACCGCTATCAGGAAAGAAAAGGGAGAGATAACCACAGATGATGTTACGTCCGTTCTCGTGTTGCTATATCGAAATACCCAAGACCGAGTCATTTATAAAGAGAAGAGCTCATGGTCCTGCAGGCTGTATGGGAAGCGTAGCGGCTTCTGCTCCTGGGAGGACTCAGGAAGCTTGCAATCATGGCGGAAGGTGAAACAGGAGCAGGTACATGTTACATGGTAGGAGCAGGAGTAAGAAAGAGAAGGGAGAGGTGTCACACACTTTTAATCGACCAGACTCATGAGAACTCGCAACCATGAGGACAGTACCAAGTGGATGCTCCTAAACCATTCCTGAGAAATCCAGCCCCATGATCCAGTCACCTCCGACCAGGCCCCACCTCCAACATTAGAAGTCACAGTTTGACATGAGACTTGCTGGGGACACAGATCCAAATCACATGATATGCAGACATCCAAAAGATAGAAAGAGGATATTGTGGGGGAACTGGATATTCACACAGAGTGCCCATGCAGTAACAGCACATAGCTAATTAAATACAAAGAGAAGATGGCACTTTCACAATGGAGTAATCTGGAAAAACGCCCTGGCCACATGGTCAAGATGAACATCACCAGTCCTAAGAGAAGCCTACATGGAGAATCTGCTGATGTCATGCACCGAGAGGGACAGCACGTCTGCTATGCAGTAGCCTTGCCAAAAATGTTAAACCTACCTGAATCTAATCACAAGGAAGCCATTCGACAAACCCAAGTTCAAGGGCTTCCTGACAACAGTTGCGGTGATTCAAAGCACACTTTAAACATTGCTCTAAAGCACACTTTAAAGGACACTGAAGTGAGTTGAACAGGCCGGGAACCATGGCTCACGCCTGTAATCCCAACACTTTGGGAGACCTAGGTGGGCGGATGGCTTGAGCTCAGGAGTTCCAGACCAGTCTGGACAACACGGTGAAAACTCGTCTCTACAAAAAATATGTTAAAAATTAGCCGGGCATGGTGGCACTCGCCTGTAGTCCAAGCTACTCAGGAGGCTGAGGCAGGAGGATGGCTTGAGCCTGGAGGTCAAGGCTGCACTTAGCCGGGTTCGCGACCCTGCAAGCCAGCCTGGGCGACAGAGGGAGATTCTGTCTCAAAAGAGACTTGACTACTAAATGCAAAGCATGATGTTTGGTTGGAAAGAGAATTTTGTTAGAAAGCAGCTATGAGGGATACTGTGGGACCATGGGGACAATCGAAAATGTTTCATGTGATCATACAGTAGAAAATTGTGTGGTCTCAATGTTACATTTCCTGAGTGTCATGATGTCATTAAGGTTTTGTGGGAGACCATGCTTTCTCGTGGGCGATACATGCTGCAGTATTTACGGATGATGGATCTAAATGATTCAAATGGATCTCAAATGATATCACAAGAGAATTAAAAAAAAATACAAGCACGCGCACACACTCAGAAAAAGACAGGGGTGCGGGATGGGGGGAGGGATGAAGCAAATATTAGAAAATGGTAACTAATGGAGGATCCAGTAGAAGAATATACGTATGGGTGCTCCTTTGGCTTTCTGTGCAACCCCTCTGTGGCTTCCTAATTTTAACAAATGCAGTCTGAGATGAATGGGGATATTCTGGACCATTTTATTCCAGTCAGTTTGAAAACAAAGCAAAACGTAACCAGTGGCTAGGAAACAAAATCTGCCAAAACTAACACAAGAAGGAACAGCCAACCTGAACCATTCCAGAATCATTACAGAAAGATATCGGTAGTCAAAGGCTTTCCACTAATAAACTCCAGGATTCCCCACCACATTCTGAAAAACATCCTGGGAATACGTATCTTCCATTTGACACAAACTCATGCAGAAGACTGAAAGGGTCCTCCACTCACTGTATGAGCTTGGCATAACCTCGATACCAAATCCTGCAAGGACACCTAGAGAAACATTGCAGATCAACCACAGGCTCATGACATAGAAGTAAAAATCAGAACCAGAATCTTAGCACACGGAAGCCTACAGGATACAAAAAGGAAAATACCTATTATGGCATGACTAATATCGGCTTCATCCCAGAAATACGAACTTAATTTCCCTTCAGAAAATACAGTGGCATAATTCTCCACATTAACAGATTTGGGAAGAGAAACATGCTCTTCGTAGTCACAAAAGGTATTGACTAAATGTCAGTTTCCATTCGAGATGTATTGCTGACAATTTTTTTTTCTTTTTCTTTTCTTTTTTTTTTTTTTTTTTTTTTTTTTTGAGACGGGGTCTCGCTCTGTCGCCCAGGCTGGAGTGCAGTGGCGCGATCTCGGCTCACTGCAAGCTCCGCCTCCTGGGTTCACGCCATTCTCCTGCCTCAGCCTTCCCAGTAGCTGGGACTACAGGCGCCCGCCACCACGCCCGGCTAATTTTTTCGTATTTTTAGTAGAGACAGGGTTTCACCATGTTAGCCAGGTTGTTCTCGATCTCCTGACCTCGTCATCTGCCTGCCTCGGCCTCCCAAAGTGCTGGGATTACAGGCATGAGCCATCGCGCCTGGCCGACAATTTTTTTTTTCTAAAAAGTCAGGACTATTGGGCTATAACTTACTCAGAGTTCTATGAGATCTTGTAAATGCATATGGCTGTAAAAACACCAGCACAATATATATAGATACAGAGCATCGGCATCCCCCCCAGGTTCCCTCACGCCCTCTTGTAGTGAACTCCTCGTCTTAACCCTCAGACCCTGGCAACCATCTATCTGTTTTCTGTTCCTAGAATTTTGCCTTTTCCAGAATGTCATATTAATGGAATCACATGGTACGTGGCATGTGCATTTGCCATCTTTCAGAGAAACGGACTCTGACCGCAATTCTCTAAAGGTGCAATGTACAGTTTCATGACCTGGGTAGTAGTTACCTGGCTTGATCACCTTATAACTGTCAAATGGCCGGCTTCTGAGTTGTCTCCGTGTGTGTGTGTGTGTGCGCGCGCGTGCGCCCGTGCGCACCTGCGTGTGAGAGAGTGTATGTGTGTGTGGGGGGGGTTATTGTTTCAAAAATGTAATTTTACATGTAACTGCCTCTAACTTTTATATCTTGATGATGGGTATTAATTGGCAATTATTAATGCTTTAAGAGAAAGTGACTGATTATTGGAAAAGTCAGCAGACTCATTTCCTCTGCAGTGTGCAAAGTGGGAAGTAGTGATCGGGTTGGGGCAAACAGGAGGGCTCCAAAACCCTGCCAACCTCCTATTCCTCGCTCTGCATGATAGTGACCTGGACTTCAACACTGCACAACCACATGGGCGCCATTCACGCTGGATCACGAGAACAGGGCACCCTGGAATGCCACAGATAGGGTTTGCACGGCCACCCTGGCGGCCACAGCCTACACGGCCGTACCTGGCAAACACAAGTGTTGGCCTCATCCTTCGAGGAAAGGGATGATGAGAAAATCTCTAGGGGAAAAGGAGGAGTTCTTGGCCTGGAGGCTGAGGACAGATGTGCATGAGGTTGTCCGAGTTCACCCAGGAGTGTGTTCCAGGCGGGCTAAAGTTCATGGCTGTTACTCACCATGACCACCATGATCCTATGATTGCCATCTCACGTCCCCGTGTGCGGTGCCCTGGGCCTCCGCCACACCCTGGAAGGCCACCCTTGGGGACTGTGGCTGGCGGGCGCGCTAGGAGACTCGCACACCTTCGGCCCTAGCTGGAGTCTGAAGAGGAGACGCTCTTTTCTGCCAACAGAGTAAGAAGTCTCATGTGGAAATGTACCTGTGGCAGCCCTGGCACCGGGTGTAGGTGGGATTCTGCTCAGGGCTCCGCCACTGTGGCTGCATCGAGGGCAGGCACGCAGCTCGCCAGACCTCCAGAGCTCATCTGAGCTGAGTGGCAGGACAAGGCAGGAGGGGATCTAAGGCTCTCCAGGCCAGACCCCACATTCCTCTTGGTGGGAGAGGAGGCTTGAGGGAAAAGCAAAAGGGGGTCACTGAATGAGTGGAGGTGCTCGACCTCCTCCTCTCCAGTGGGGCCCAGGTTGATTCCTCTAATCCGAGGAGCCTCGGATTCTGCACTTACATCCCCTAGAACCAGAAGACTCCGCCCGACCATGCGGTGTACCATGGGCCTAGGGTGTACATGTTACAGCTCCATTATTGTGCAGAAGGTGGTCTGAATATGGAACCGAGGTGGTGTGCTGGGAGGCGGGACTGGCAAAAGCCAGCCACTGAGGGATGGATTCACGCCTTCCACGACTCCGTCCAGGGGCTTCTCCCCTTCCACACCATGCCGACCATGGCCCATGCCCCCTGGGGCAGTGACCGTGCTGGAGTTCTGCCCCCACCAGAACCTGCCTAGATGTCTCCGGTGGCAAAAACCCAAGCTGGAGAGCCCCTGACACATGTCTTCCCCCAGACACCAGCCCACTGTGTTATCCCCCCCTCAAGAAACCACCCCGTGTCAGGGTCAAAGCCTTGGCCTCAGGAGTCAAGCCCATCCTCTCCGGTGAGGGGTTAGATTCGGATGGGGTAGGTCCCCACCAGCGTTGGCTTCCAAGTCTGAGGTCTGTGATTGACCCACCAAGTGCGTGGTGGTCCCCCTCGCTGAGCTCACACCATGAGCCTGGCAGGGAGACACCGTGAGGGTAGGGGGGAAGGCAGATACCGAGCCCAACCAGCTGTCCCAGGGCAGTCCCTCTTTCCCACTTTCCACCCTCTCTGTGCGTATCTTGCCCGTGTCTTGGTTAGCGGGCGTTGTGGCGCCCTCCCACAGGAGCTCCCCACTTCCTAGATGAGGCACCAACCAGCAACTCTGAGGTATTATCACTGCACCCACACACGGGAGTGCTGAGACATCCCATCCATCCCGCGGAGGATCGGGAGCCTACTGTGGCACCTCCAGCATTCTGAGAGCCCCGACACCCGTCCCTGTGTTTGGAGACGTCCCCTTCGTCCCACTCCACGCCCTCCTAGGTGTGAGAATTGAACAACACCTCTTGGGAAAGGTAAATCCCAGCCCTGCTATTGGGAATTCGATCCTTCACAGATCCCTCACCAGTGTTTCCACTCCGTGAATCAGTCCATTCTCGCTCAAGGGAGAGCACCCACAGTTAATTTGATTCCCAAGCAGGTGCTAGCAGGGGCATACTCACACGCGGGCATGCACACACGCACACACACACACACACACACGCTAACCTTGAATGGTATCTGCATTTCTATTCTTTTCGTCTGTTCGCAACACGCAGTCTCTTGGCAATGGGAGCAGGCAGAACCTACACACACCTCCTCAATGGAACTAGAATCTGTGCCCGAATCTGGGGCCTGCCCAGCCCAGCATGCCGGCTGAAGGAACGAGGTGATCTCAACTGTCAGGGAGGGTGAAGGCAGAAGAGAGAGCTCGAGGAAATCTCGTGTGACCTCAGGAGGCAGTCTGGAAGACTGACCAGGGACACGAAAATACTACGTCCACAAAAACCTGCAGCCTTGGGGGTGGGGAAATGGTATTTCACAGGGACCATCGAAGACCAGCCAGGCCTAGCATCCACACTTGCCCTAGAAAGCAGCTGGCCATTTTCAAATCAAGGGTATGGAGCTCACCGGCTGCAGAAGGAGCTGCTGGCCACCTATAGAACAACAAGGATATGGAAGCCACCTTCTGTGTAGGTGCCTGCGAGCAGTTTCCACCAGGTTGGTCCACAGGCGCTGGAACAGACTCAGTGCCCCCACCTCCAACCAAGAGACTATCTTGCCCTTTTCTTCCGCACTCCATGGACCTTCCCTTTGACTCAGCCACCCACTGGGATGTGGCTTCTGCCTCCACATGGCTGCTGAAAGTAAAGAGGGAGACCTAACGGGATTTGGTAACTGAGGTTCAAAGGTGAGGACTAAGATGAACCGAGAATGTCACGCAGGTTACTGACCCAGATGACCTGACCGTGTGCATGGTGGCACTGGAGGGAAATAATGGCTCCAGAAAGAGGACTGGGCTCCGTCGTGTTCCTCAACAGCACGGAAACCACCATGCAGGAAAGGCCACCGGCGTCAAGCCCCGAGGGAGAGCAAGGACGCTCATGATGGAAAGGACGGTGACAGGACAAACAGGGACGGTGAACTGCAGGAGGAAAGGTGAGATAGACAGGGGTTCTCAAAGGAGGCCAGCAGTTCCTGCTGAAGGGGAGAGAGAATAGCACTGAAGAAGGGGACCTGAGAGACCCCAAAGTGGGAGGAGAAGAGGAGGGACCAAGAGCAAGGCGTGTAGGAGAAAGGCAGGAAATGCTGCTGTGGCTGGGCAGGGTCCCCACAGCACCTAGACCCAGGGCACTATGGTGAGCCCGAGTGCAGGGCTGCTGCTCAGAGGCCGGCCCAGACGCTCTGCAGGGAGAGGGCCCACCACAGAGCGCCAGGGGAACTGTTCTCCCAGCGCAAGGGAACAGAGCAACACCCGGCACACCCCAGCACTCCCAACAATCACAGAGAGGGCAGACCACAGACCGCAGAATATGAGAACGACTTTATTGCAAACTGCTTTGAACTGCCTTGGGAAGTGTGCAAATGCAGTGGAAGAGCAGAAGCCCTGGCTAAGGAGGATAAGGAGGAAACTCGCTTGGCTGCAGCCCCGGATGCTGGCTCCAACCTGTGAAACAGAGCAGGCTCAGGGACGGGCCCCCAGCCAGGGCCAGCCCAGCCAGGGCCCGCACACAGCCCTCCTAAGCTGCCGGACTGTGGGAAGGGGCACGGTATGTGCAACACTCACTTCAAAGGTCCTGGAACTTGTCACTGAAGAACTGCATGGCCGCTGAAACAGAGAGGCAGAACCGGGCACTCCAGACCCAGGGAAACAGAAATCCACCCCCTGTCCCCGTGGGGAATCACCTAGCCCTGCAACCAGAAGCCCCTCCAGCCCTGGTACTGACTCACCCACCCGTCACCTGAATTAAATGTGGAAATGCCTTCTAAGCGGGAAAGTGGTTCTCAGGTGCTGGGCCATCCCAGAACCGTTCATTCAGAACGTGTTTCAAAGACAGATAAGCCAGCCAGCAAGCAAAAACCGTACAAGCCGTATCAGGCAGCAGTTAAAGGGAAAACACATGTGGTATCTCTAACTCTCCTAAGAGAAGGAGAGTTCTGGGACTCGTGGACTAAGAGTACACGGAGTTCAGACGACACACTGCTGTCTGTGCACACCCCTAGCTGGAAAGGCACAGAAGGCTCCAGGGCCGGGCTTTCCTTCGTTCTCTTCCCCAAAGGAAAGTCAGTCCCAGTGACGCCGCCTGTACCTACAGCCCACCCCCGCCCCCCATGCCTGCAGAAAGACACCGCTGTCCATCCCTGCCCCAGCCAGGGCTCCATCATACCTAGTTGCTGTGTAAGGTCCTCAATTTCCCTCTGCAGCCGGATGCACCAGACCGGCAGACACCGGAGGAAGAGAAACGGTTAGTCAATTCTGGCCTCCTCTCTCCTCGTCTTCCCTGTCTCCCTCAGCCCTGAGGGCCCCCATAGCCTGCAGCCCAGTGGCGAGGTGGGTTGGCATGAAACCCTCAATGTAAAAGAGGCACCCTCTCTCTGTGGGGTGCAGAAGATGGTGATGGGGCACGGTGGGGGGCACACAGAATCAGTTTAACCTGGACACGGATCCCACTGTCTAACATGGACCTCTATTTCTAGGAGCCACACGAAGCATTACCCGAGGACAACCCTGGGCTCCCGGGGGCCGGCGGAGGCCTGCTGCCATTCTCCAGGGCTGGGGCCCAGCACGCCTCTCCCACTGGGACCGACCTCCAGGTCCTCCCAGTTGTCAGCCGACCCTTCGGCAGCGGCGCCTTCTGGGGACGGCTGTCCTTGGACGCTGGGCGGCGGCACGATGGCGGCTGGTTCGTCAGCCAGGTAGGACGAGTAGTCCACAACGTCCCCTTGGTCGTCGACGGGGGTGCCAGGCCGGCCTTCCCGGCCCCAGAGCACCACCTTTCCCTGCTCTATCAATTCGCTCTCAGACTCGAAGCTGAAAACCTTGGGATCTGTGAACCCGCTCTGGCCCTCGAGGCTGCCTGGTGCCCCCAAATCGAGGCCGTGGCCCCGGCCCCGTGGGGCTCTGGGGCTGGCCATGCAGGAGCCAGCCTGCTCGCCACCCTCCAGGTCGAAACCAGCCCCACAAACGGATACCTTGTCGGGGGAGCTCATGGCACCAGTCCGGGCAGCCTGGGCTGTGGGGAGACGGTCGTCCTGGTAACGGCGGAAGGGGAGAGCCGAGTCCAGCCAAGCCCAGCGGACTGGGCCACGCAACAGGAACAGTGAGGCCTTCGGGACACTGCCACCCTCATCCCAGGCGGAAGTAGGAGATGTCCCCGACCCCGCGTGGCTTCTGCACGCGCACTTGACGCCAGTGCCGCGACTTCTCATTGGTCCCCCTCTACCAACCAGCGTGCCCTTTGTTGGTAGAGGCCTCTGGGCTTTAACCAATCGGAACACGGACTCTTGGTTTGCCCCATGCCGGTCATTTGACTGGGTGTCTGCCCTCTGGTCTTGTCTTGGGGCCAGGGTGCACTGGAGCTCTCGATCCACCTCCTTCTTGCTCTCCTGCCGCCTCTGGCCAGGAACCTACTTTGCAATGAGACCTCCTCTGTGCACCGGGTGCTTTGCGTGCAGCACAACGTTTACTCTCCCAAGCTGATGAGCTGGGGGAAGCTCTCCCCTTAATCCCCGCCTTACAGATGGGTCACTGGGGCTCAGAGATGTGGCTCTCCTTGGAAAGTAGGTGCCCGGCCAGAGGTGGAATGACAGAAAGAAAGAGGCGATCAAGAGCTACAGTGCCCCCTGGCCCCAAGACCCAAGCAGAGTGCAGCCACCCAGTCAAACGACAGGCGTCGAGGCAAACCAAGAGCCTGTGTCCCGATTGGTTAAAGCTCAGGCACCTCGCCCCACAAAGGGCCCGCTGGTTGGCAGACGGGGACCAATGAGAAGGCTCGGTGCTGGCGTCAAGGGCACGAGGAAGCCACTGGCTGCCGGGGACATCTGGTACTTCCGCCTGGGGTGAGGGTGGCGGTGTCCCGAAAGCCTCACTGTTTCTGTCGCGTGGCCTGCTCAGCTGGGCTTGGCTGGGCTCAGCTCTCTCCTCCAGCCGTTACCAGGACGACCATCTCCCCACAGCCGAGGCTGCCGGGACTGCCGCCATGAGCTCCCCCGACAAGGTATCCGTTTGTGGGGCCGGTTTCGACCTGGAGGGTGGCGAGCAGGCTGGCTCCCACACGGCCAGCCCCGGAGCCCCAGGGGACCACAGCCACGGCCTCAATTTGGGGGTGCAGGGCAGCCGCGATGGCGACGGAGAGAGCGGGTTCACAGATCCGGAGGGCTTCAGCTTTGAGTCTGAGAGCGAACTGATAGAGCAAGGAAGGGTGGTGCTCTGGGGCCGGGAAGGACGGCCAGGCACCCCGATCGATGACCAAGGGGACGTTGTGGACTACTCATTCTACCTGGCTGAAGAACCAGCCGCCATCGTGCCGCCGCCCAGCGTCCAGGGACAGCCGTTCCCAGAAGGCGCCGCTGCCGAAGGGTCGGCTGACAATTGGGCGGACCTGGAGGTGGGTCCCAGTGGGAGAGACGCGCTGGGCCCCAGCCCCGGAAAACGGCAGCAGGCCTCTGCCGACCGTCTCCACCTCTGTGGTCCTGGGCCAGTGCAGGCCTGGAACAACCCGGAAAGGGGCTCGAAGAGCAGATGGAGCCTCCGCCTGGATCCCCAGCAGCCCTCTGCGAAAGGCCCCACCAGGATGTCTACCCACGACTCTGATTCCGCAGATGAGAGCAGCGGCTTACCACTGATGAGGGTGGGCATTCGCCGCAACAAAGGAAGCCAGGCCAAGCCCGGCAGCCCCAAGAAGGCAGCAGACACATCCAGACACGCAGGCTTCCACTGCAAGGAGAGTTACCGGCCCGTGCCGGGCCGTTTCCTGACCTCTGCTCCCCGCGGACTCACTCCAGTCGTGGAGAGGCCGGCTGTGGGAGAGCTGGAGGACTCTCCCCAGAAGAAAATGCAGAGCAGGGCCTGGGGAAAGGTGGAGGCCAGGCCCAGCTGCTCAGGAGCTGCCACTGCAGGGGCCCTGCCCCAGGGCCTTTCAAGGAGGAAGATGGCCAAGGGGAAGAAGTCCCCAGGAGGTGCCTCTCAACTGGCTCCGGGGAGAGCCTTTCCTGCCTGCGGAAAGAGACTCTCAGCCGCTCCCCCGGAGCCGGCCACCTTCCCGCCATTCTCCGGTGTGCAGCCACACGGGATGTCCAAGAAACCACAAAAGCCTAAGCACAGAGGCCCTGGGAAGAAACCTGCAGGAAGGAAGACCAGGGAGTCCCAGGTTGCGGCCAGAGAAGATAATGACCCAAATCGAGATGAGGTCCCAAAGGCCCAAGTAAGTAGGCCCTTCTCGCCCTCCTCTCCCTCTTTACCCTCCTCCCCCCACACCTCCTCTGTTCCAGCACACCCCTGTTCACCCATGTCCCCTCTGTCCCTTGCTCGAGGGTTGTCGTCGGGAGCCTAGGGACACTAGAATGCCCGATGGGGGTCTTCATCATAGGGGCACACGTTAAAGGGGGCACTTCTTGTGTGATGGCCATGCCTCCGGACACTGCAGGAGTCCTGCCTCTGCCCGCAGAGAGGAGCTGGGATGGAAGGCAGGGCTGGCAGCTGGTTTGGATCGGGTGATGCCTTAAAGTGTGGGCCGCAAAGCTGGGGTGTCTAGGATCATCAACTTCCTGATTCCTCCTTCCCTAGCTGTTGCCCGACCCACCTGGGAGGCGGCCCGGGCTATCTCAGTATCCCCAGTGTTTTCCCTGGCTGGGCTCTGCCTCCTGGCCTGGGGCTGACTGAGGGAGAAAGTGCTAATGAGATTAGGCTCCGGAGTCTCCACCTTACCACAACCCCTTCCCACATGTACTCACCGCCTGCCCCAACCGCCAGCCCGACTCAGAAATTTCTGTTTTAGCTTCCCACACACAGGCCAGGGCTGCCTCGCCTGTCCATGCGTCGTGGAGAACTCAGCAGCGGTGACCCCAACATCAGAGCTCCCCAAGTTCCGGGAACTTCCGAGCCCTCGGCCTACAGCCTGGGAGGCCTCCTGCCCAGACGTCATGCACCCTCCGGTGAGTCTTGCGGGTTTGATAGGGGTGGAGGGGAGAGGGGTCGGGAGGGAAACCTCTGGCTCTGTCGCTTATGGGGGCTCAGCCTTGTTCCCACACTTTCCTGCCCACCCAGGCAGCTGTCCCATGGGAAACGGGGTGTCGACAGGGCTGGCTTTAAGCCACATCGTCCTCTCTGAGTGGGGTTTGTGTGGTGGGGGGCGATTTGGAGCAGTGCCCCAAACTCCAACTCTGGAAGGAGACTTTCGGCGGTACGGAGCCCTTTTCTGTTAAGTCCTGCCAGCCACATTGGCCCTCCCAGGGCCTGGCTGTGGCTGCCGCGCTGCTGGCGTCCAACCCGGAGTCACAACGCTAGGGGACCACAGGTGCAGATGGGCTCACACTGGGGAACAGGGAAGACAGTCCCAGAGCGGGGTTGGAGTTGCTGGGCAGAGCAGGGGCAATGTGTTGCCAGCAGAGGGTGATGCTGCCTCACTTTAGACCCTGCTAGGCCTTTTCCACCTCACTGGGAGGCTTGGAAGCTGGATTTTGTGTTCTCTTTCAGGTGACCAGCAGCCGCCTGTCCATCCCCCAAGACCAGAAAGGCAGCAGCAGGCCCCGGGAGCCCAGGACTGTCCTCGGGTAATGCTTTGTGTGGCTCCTAGAAATAGAGGTCCACACTAGATGGTGGGATCCATGTCCAGGTTAAACTGATTTCTGCGTCCGCCGCCCCCCCCCCCGCCCTCACCGCCACACGTCTCCACCTTCTGCACCCCACGGAGAGAGGGTGCCTCCTTTCCATTGAGGGTTCTGTGCCAACCCACGTCGCCACTGGGCTGCAGGCTATGGGGGCTGCAGGGAGGCTGGGGAGAGAGGAGGCCAGAGTTGACTAACCATTTATCTTTCCCCGGTGTCTGCTGGTCTAGTGCATCTGGCTGCAGAGGGAAATTGATGAACTTACACAGCAGCTAGGTATGATGGAGCCCTGGCTGGGGCAGGGATGGACAGCGGTGTCTTTCTGCAGGTTTGGGGGGCAGGGGTGGGCTACAGGTACAGGCAGCATCACTGGGACTGACTTTCCTGTGGGGAGGAGAATCAAGCCGACCTGGGCCTTCTGTGCCTTTTCAGCTAGGGGTGTGCACAGATAACAATGTGTCATCTGAACTCCGTGTACACTTTGTCCACGAGTCCCAGAACTCTCCTTCTCTTAGGACGGTTAGAGATACTGCCGGTGTTTCCCCTTTAACTACTGCCTGGTACCACTTGTATGGTGTTTGTTTGCTGGCTGGCTTATCTGTCTTTGAAACATGTTCTGGACGGTACTGGGATGGCTCAGCACCTGAGAACCACTTTCCCGCTTAGAAGGCATTTCCACATTTAATCCAGGTGATGGGTGGGTGAGTCAGTCCCAGGGTTGGTGGGGTTTCTGGTTGCAGGACTAGGAAGTTCCCCACCGGGGCATGGGATGGGTTTCTGTTTCCCTGGGTCTGGAGTGCCCGGTTCTGCCTCTCTGTTTCAGCGGCCATGCAGTTCCTCGCTGACAAGATCCAGGAGCTTTGAAGTGAGTGTTGCACACACCATGCCCCTTCCCACAATCCCGGTAGCTTAGGAGGGCTGTGGGCTGGCCCTGGCTGGGGGCCCGTCCCTGAGGCTGCTCTGTTTCACAGGTTGGAGCCAGCATCTTCCTACAAGACAAACAGCTGCCACCTTTGCAGCTCCGGAGCTGCCTGTTAAGCCAGGGCTTCCTCTCTTCCACCGCATTTGCCCCCTTCCCAACGCAGTTCAAAGCAATTTGAAATAAAGTTGTTCTCATATTCTGTGGCCTGTGGTCTGCCCTCTCTGCGATTGTTGGGAGTGTTGGGGGTTGCAGGGTGTTGCCCGGTTCATTGGCGCTTGAAGAACTGTTCCCAAGGGCCCTGCGGGGCACCAGGGCCGGCCCCTGAGCAGCAGCCCTGCACTCGGGCTCACCATAGTGCCCTGGGTCTAGGTGCTGTGGGGGCCCTGCCCAGCCACAGCAGCATTTCCTGCCTTTCTCCTACACGCTTTGCTCATGGTCCCTCCTCTTCTCCTCCCACTTTGGGTTCTCACAGGTCCCCTTCTTCAGTGCTATTCTCCCTCCCCTTCAGCAGGAACTGATGGCCTTCTTCCAGAATCCCTGTCTCTCTCACCTTTCCTCCTGCGGTTCACTGTTTCTGTTCTGCCCTCTCACCATCCTTTCCATCATGAGCATCGTTGCTCTCCCCCGTGGCTTGATGCCGGCGGCCTTTCCTGCATGGTTATTTCCATGCTGTTGAGGAACACGACGGAGCTCATCCTCCTCGCCGCCCCTCAGGGACCCAGTCCTCTTTCTTGAGCCGTTATGTCCCTCCAGTGCCACCATGCACAGGGTCAGGTCATCTGGGGCAAAAACCCGCTTGGCATCCTCAGTTCCTCTTAGCCCTCACCTTTGAACCTTAGTTACCAAATTCTGTCAGATCTCCTCCTTAGCTTCAGTAGCCAGGTGGAGACAGAAACCACATCCTGGTGGGAAGCTGAGCCAAAAGGAAGATACATGGAGTGCGGAAGAAAAGGGCAAGATAGTCTCTTGGTTGGAGGCAGGGGCATTGAGTCTGTTCTGGTGCCTGTGGGCCAACCTGGTGGAAACTGCCCGCCGGTAGCTACGCGGAAGGCGGCTTCCACATCCTTGGTGTCCATTCGCAGCCAGCAGCCCCTTCTGCAGCCGGTGGGCTCCATACCATTGATTTGAAAATGGCCAGCTGGTTTCCAGGGCAAGTGTGGATGCTAGGCCTGGCTGCTCTTTGATGGTCCCTATGAAATACCATGTCACCACCCCCAAGGCCAACAGGTTTTTGTGGACATGATATTTCTGTGTCCCTGGTCAGTCTTCCCAACCACCTCTCGAGGCCACAGGAGATTTCCTCAAGCTCCCTGTTCTGCCTTCACCCTCCCTGACGGTTGGGATTGCCTCCTTCCTTCAGCCAGAATCCTGGGCTGGGCAGGTCCCAGCTTTGGGCACAGATTCCGATTCCAGTGAGGAGGTGTGTGTAGGTTCTGCCAGCTCCCATCGCCAAGAGACAGGGTGTTGAACAAAGACAGGAGAAATACAGATACCATTCAAGGTTAGCGTGTGTATGTGTGTGTGCGTGCACCTGCAAGCACCCGCTTGGGAATCAAATTAATCGGGGGTGCTCTCTGTTGAGGGAGAATGGGCTGATTCACGGAGTGGAAGAAGTGGTGAAGGATCCGTGAAGGATCGAATTCGCTAAAGCAGGGCTGGGATCTACCTTTCACAAGAGGTGTTCAATCTAACACCTAGGAGGGCGTGGAGTGGGACGAAGGGGACATCTCCAAACACAGGGACGGGTGTTGGGGCTCTCGGAATGCTGGAGGTGCCACAGTAGGCTGCTGATCCTCCGTGGGACAGATGGGATATCTCAGCACTCCCGTGTGTGGGTGCAGTGATAATACCTCAGAGTCGCTGGTTGGCGCCTCATCTAGGAAGTGGGGAGCTCCCATGGGAGGGTGCCATGACACCCGCTAACCAAGACATGGGCAGGACGCCCACAGAGAGGATGGAAAGCGGGTAGGAGGGACTGCCCTGGGACAGCTGGTCGGGCTCGGTATCTGCCTTCCACCATACTCCCTCTGTGTCTCCCTGTGGGCCCATGGTGTGAGCTCAGTGAGGGGGACCATCACGCACGTGGTGGGCCAAACACAGGCTTCAGACCTGAAAAGGAACGCTGGTGGGGGCCTGCCCCATCGGAATCCAACACCTCCCCTGAGAGGGTTGGCTTAATTCCTCGGGCCAAGGCTTTGACCCTGACACAGGTGGTTGTTTCTTGGGGGATAACACAGTGGGCTGGTGTCTGGGGGAAGACATGTGTCAGGGACTCTCCAGCTGGGGTTTTTGCCACCAGAGACATCTACGCAGGTTCTCGTCGGGGCGGAACTCCAGCCACGGTCACTGCCCCGGTGGGTAATGGGCCATGGTCGACAGGGTGTGGAAGGGGAGAAGCCCGTGGACGGAGTCGTGGAAGGCGTGAACCCATCCCCCGGTGGCTGGATTTGCCAGTCCCGCCTCTCAGCACACCACCTCGGTTCCATATTCAGACCACTTCCCGCACAATAATGGAGCTGTAACGTCTACCCCCCAGGCCATGGTCAGACGGAGCCTTCCCGTTCTAGGGGAAATAAGTGCAGAATCCGAGGCTCCTCGGATTAGAGGAATCCACCTGGGCCCCAGTGGAGAGGAGGAGGTCCAGCACTTCCCCTCATTCAGTGTCCCGCTTTGCCTTTTCCTTCAATCTCTCCCACCAAGAGGAATGTGGGGTCCGGCCTGGAGAGCCTTAGACCCCCTCCTGCACTGTCCTGCCACTCAGCTCAGACGGGCTCTGGAGGTCTGGCGAGCTGCCTGCCTGCTCTCCATGCAGCCACAGTGGCGGAGCCCTGAGCAGAATCCCACCTACACCCGGTGCCAGAGCTGCCACAGGTACATTTCCATATGAGACCTCTTACTCTGTTGGCAGAAAAGAGCGTCTCCTCCTCAGACTCCAGCTAGGGCCGAAGGTGTGCAAGTCTCCTAGCGCGCCCGCCAGCCACAGTCCCCAAGGGTGGCCTTCCAGGGTGTGGCGGAGGCCCAGGGCACCGCACACGGGGATGTGAGATGGCAATCATAGGATCATGGTGGTCATGGTGAGTAACAGCCATGAACTTTAGCCCGCCTGGAACACACTCCTGGGAGAACTCGGACAACTTCACGCACATCTGTCCTCAGCATCCAGGCCAAGAACTCCTCCTTTTCCCCACACATTTTCTCATTATCCTTTTCCTCAAAGGATGAGGCCAACAGTGTTTGCCAGGTACAGCCGCGTAAGCTGTGGCCACCAGGGTGGCCGTGCAAACTCTATCTGTGGGATCCCAGGATGCCCCGTTCTCGTGATCCAGCGTGAACGGCACCCGTGTGGTTGTGCAATGTTGAAGTCCAGGTCACTACCATGCAGAGCAAGGAACGGAACGTTGGCAGGGTTTTGGAACCCTCCTGTTTGCCCCATCCCGATCACTACCTCCCCCTTTGCACACGCCAGAGGAAATCACTCTGCTGACTTTTCCAATAATCATTCATTTTCCTTTAAGTATTAATAATTGCCATTTAATAACCCTCACCGACATATAAAAGTTAGAAGCAGTTAAATGCAAAATTATATGTATGTTTGAAACATAATACACAGACACACACACATACACACTCTCTCTCTCACACATACACGCACGCACGCACACACACACACACACACGAGGATAACTCAGAAGCCAGCCATTTGACAGGTATAAGGTGATCAAGCCAGGTAACTACTATCCAGGTCATGAAACTGTACATTGCACCTTTAGAGAATTGCGGTCTGAGTGTCTTTCTCTGAAGAAAGCCAAATACGCATGCTACGTACTGTGTGATTCCATTTATATGACATTCTGGAAAAGGCAAAAATCTGGGAACAGAAAACAGATTGGTGGTTGCCAGGATCTGAGGGTTAAGACCCGGAGTTCACTACCAGAGGGCGTGAGGGAACCTGGGGGGGATGGCGATGCTCTGTATCTATATATAATGTGCTGGTGTTTCCATTGCTGTATGCATTTACAAAATCTCATAGACCTCTGAGTAAGTTATAGCCCAATAGTCCTAACTTTTTAGGAAAAACATAATGTCAGCAATACATCTCGAATGGATAATGACATCTTGAATGGATAATACCTTTTGTGACTACGAGGAGCGTGTTTCTCTCCCGGAATCTGTTAATGTGGAGAATTGTACCACTGTATTTTCTGAAGGGAAATTAAGTTAGTATTTCTGGGATGAAGCCGATATTACTCATGCCACATTAGGTATTTTCCTTTTCATATCCTGTAGGCTTCCGTGTGCTAAGATTCTGGTTCTGATTTTTACTTCTATGTCATGAGCCTGTGATTGATCTGCAATATTTCTCTAGGTGTCCTTGCAGGATTTGGTATCGAGGTTATGCCAAGCTCATACAGTGAGTGGAGGATTGTTCCTCCCTTTCAATTTCCTTTTCTTTTTTTCTTTCTTTCTTTCTTTCTTTTTTTTTTTTTTGAGATGGAGTTTTGCTCTGTCGCCCAGGCTGGAATGCTGCAGTGGCACGATCTTGGCTCACTGCAAGCTCCGTCTCCCAGGTTCACGCCATTCTCCTGCCTCAGCCTCCCAAGTAGCTATGACTACAGGCGCCTGCCACCACATCCGGCTAGTGTGTGTGTGTGTGTGTGTGTGTGTGTGTGTGTGTGTGTGTGTGCATTTTTAGTAGAGACGGGATTTCACGTGTTAGCCAGGACGGTCTCGATCTCCTGATCTCATGATCCACCCACCTCGGCCTCCCAAAGTGCTGGGATTACAGGCGTGAGCCACCACGCCCTGCCCCTCCCTTTCAATTTTCTGAACAAGTTTGTGTCAAATGGAAGATATATGTTCCTAGGATGTTTGTCAGAATGTGGTGGGGAATCCTGGAGTTTATTCGTGGAAAGCCTTTAACTACTGATATCTTTCTGTAATGATTCTGGAACAGTTTAGGTTGGCCGTGCCTTCTTGCGTTCGTTTTGGTGGGTTTGGTTTCCTACCGATTGGTGACCTTTTGCATTGTTTTCAAACTGACTGGAATAAAATGGTCCATAATACCCCCTTCATCCCAGATTGCATTGGTTTTTATTTTGGAACCACAGGAGAGTTGCAGGGAAAGCACAAGGAGCACCCCTACGTATATTCTTCAACTGCACCCTCCAGTTGTTACCACTTTCTCACATTTGCTTCATCCCTCCCTCCATCCCGTGCCCCCATCTTTCTCTGAGCCTGTGTGCATGCTTGTATTTTTTTTTTTTTTTTTTTTTTTTTTGAGACGGAGTCTCGCTCTGTCGCCCAGGCTGGAGTGCAGTGGCCAGATCTCAGCTCACCGCAAGCTCCGCCTCCCGGGTTCACGCCATTCTCCTGCCTCAGCCTCCCGAGTAGCTGGGACTACAGGCGCCTGCCACCTCGCCCGGCTAGTTTTTTGTATTTGTTAGTAGAGACGGGGTTTCACCATGTTAGCCAGGATGGTCTCGATCTCCTGACCTCGTGATCCGCCCGTCTCGGCCTCCCAAAGTGCTGGGATTACAGGCTTGAGCCACCGCGCCGGCCACATGCGTGTACTTTTTTTTGAAATTGTTTTGTGGAATCATTTGAGATCCATTTGAATCATTTGGATCCATCATCCATAAATACTGCAGCATGTATCGCCTACGAGAAAGCATGGTCTCCCACAAAACCTTAATGACATCATGACACTCAGGAAATGTAACATTGAGACCACACAGTTTTTTACTGTATGATCACATGAAACATTTTCGATTTTCCCCATGGTCCCATAGTATCCCTCATAGCTGCTTTCTAACAAAATTCTCTTTCCAACCAAACACCATGCTTTGCATTTAGTTGTGAAGTCTCTTTTGAGACAGGGTCTCCCTCTGTCGCCCATGCTGGCATGTAGTGTCGGAAACCCGGTTTACTGCAACCTTGGCCTCCAGGCTCAAGGCATCCTCCCACCTCAGCCTCCTGAGTAGCTTGGACTACAGGCAAGCCCCATCCACTCGCCTAGGTCTCCCAAAGTGATGCGATTACGAGCGTGAGCCATGGTTCTCGGCCCACCAGGTCTCTTCAGTGTCCTTTAAGGAGTACTTTTTTTTTTTTTTTTTTTTTTTGAGATGGAGTCTCACTCTGTTGCCCAGGCTGGAGCACAGTGGTGCGATTTCAGCCCACTGCAAGCTCTGCCTCCTGGGTTCACACTATTCTCCTGCCTCAACCTCCCAAGTAGCTGGGGACAACAGGCGCCCACCACCACACCCAGCTAATTTTTTGTATTTTTTAATAGAGACGGGGTTTCACTGTGTTAACCAGGATGGTCTCAATCTCCTGGCCTCGTGATCCACCTGCTTTAAAGTGTGCTTTAAACCAGTGCAGTCGTTGTCAGGAAGCCCTTGAACGTAGGTTTGTCAAATGGCTTCCTTGTAATTAGACTCAGGTAGGTTTAACATTTTTGGCAGGACTACTGCATAGCAGACGTGCTGTCCTTCTCAGGGCATAACATCAGCAGATTTTCCATGTCGGTTTGTCTCATGACTGGTGATGTTCATCTTGACCATGTGGTCAGGGCGCTGTTCCAGATTACTCCACTGTGAAAGTGCCATCTTCTCTTTGTATTGAATTAGCCATGTGCTGTTACTGCATGGGCACTCTGTGTGAATATCCAGTTCCCCCACAATATCCTTTTTCTATATTTTGGATGTCTGCATATGATATGGCTTGGAACCGTGTCCCCACCAAGTTTCGTGTCAACCTGTAACTTCTAATGTTGGAGGTGGGACCTGGTGGGAGGTGACTGGATCACGGGGCTAGATTTCTCCGGAGTGGTTTAGCAGCATCCACTTGGTACTGTCCTCGTGGTCGTGAGTGAGTTGTCGTAAGTCTGCTCATTTAAAAGTGTTGACACCTCCCCCTGTTCTCTCTCTCTTGCTCCTGCTCCTATCATGTAACATGTACCTGCTCCTGTTTTGTCTTCCGCCATGATTGCAAGTTTCTTGAGTCCTCCCAGAAGCAGAAGCCTCTACGCTCCCCATACAGCCTGCAGAACCATGAGCTCTTCTCTTTATAAATGACTCGGTCTTGGGTATTGCGATACAGCAACATGAGAACAGACGTAACATCGTCTGTGGTTCTCTCTCCCTTTTCTTTCCTGATAGCGGTGCCCTTCTCCCTTGTTTTCTTGACTAGTCTCACAAGAGTTGTACCAATTTCATTCCTCTTCCAAACACCCAACTTCTGGTTTTGTGATTCTTACGCTTGTTTCCGCTTTCACTGATTTTTGCTTTTACCTTGATGACTTCCTTCTACTTTCCTTGGTCTTATGTTGGGCTTCTTTTTTGAACATTTTCTCATTAATTGTCTGTGATCCTCTTTTAAACATATGCTTTTAGCAGCCTACACGTCCCTCTCAGGACTCCTTTACTTGTGCCGACAAGGGTTTAGGAGTAGTATTTTTGTGATCATCCAGTTCCAAACACGGGAAACCGTGAAAATCGCAACTTTCATGGGACGGAATGAATACATCACGGTATGTTAATACAACGGAATAGTATTTCAGCAATGGAAAAGTACAGAGTACTCTTCCATGGAATAATAGGCGCGAATCTTACGAAGATAATATCGAGTGAAGGAAGCAAGGGACAACACGGGCACGTTTAAGGATTCCATTCCTATAACTTCAAATGACAGGCAACACTAACCTACCTTGTTGAAGAATGCGTACTTAGGGTATAAAATCATAGAGAAGAACAAGGAAAGGACAATTAGAAAAGTCAGGATGTTGGTTACCCCTTGTGGTAGGAGTGGGGCTGAGCTCAGGCAGGGCCACCCCAGGAGGCTTTGGGAGACGCTGGCGGTGTTCTCCTCTGGGACCTAGGGGAACGTTTCCGTACAGGTGCACTTGATAATCATGTATTAAACTGTGCACATCGATTGTGATGTTTTCTTTCTGCGTGGTGCTTGCCACCATAAGCCGAGAAAAACCAGTGCTAACGGAAGTAACCTTGCATTAAACAGGTAAGTATTTTATAACCAGAAGGATAACCAACATTTTATTTTCTCTATTTATAGCAGATCTCCTTGCGAGTACTAGTATCAGTTTATTGATAGTGATAGCTTGATTTCAAATTCTCATAGACTTCACCGAACATCATAGGAATGATGCTTACATAATTGTGATATTAATTTTGATATTTTGGTAAATATTTTATATTTGGGTGGTAAGTTTTCATTCAGAATTTGTGATTTTGTGCTGGAACCCCATGCACTTGCTACATTTTTCTCACGGGAGATTTGTCACTTCCCCATCCACTTATTCTCAGGGGTGGAGGACCTAGGACCTGAGATAAAGAAATTAAGGCAACAACAGTAAGGGAAAACAATGCAAATTTTCACCTTCGTAGTTTTTGTCAGTTAACTGTGGTATATTCATACGATGGAATTCCTTTTTTTTTTTTTTTTGCAGTGGAAATGTATGGGGTATTCTTAGGGATACTATCCATTTTTAAGAAAAGTCCATTACCAAGATATAACTAATTACATGAAGTTAAATATCATAGGATATTTATAAAGCATGCTATACATATATACAAGTTTAGAAAACCAATCTACTGCGAATGAACTGTTGTGAAGTGATGAAAGCACGTATTGAGTACTGAGATCTAGAAACAGTACACTGCAGTTCTACAGGTCTTATGTGTATTTCATTGTGCTGAAGACACCAAATACGAAATGCTGTATAATGTGTGATTCCATTTGTAGAACATCCTTAAAAGTGGAAAACTACACATACAGAAAAGCAATCAGTCATTTCCAGGTCAGTGGGTTGTGAGAAGTGTTTAACTACAAATGTGTGTTATTTGTTATGCAATTTTGCCCCTCTTTATTTTGAAATGTAACATACATAGAGTGAACTTCACAATATGTGTGTATTGTTTAATAAGTGATCATCAAAGGCACCCCTACGGAAACACCCCCATGTCACCGAGGAGAACACCACCAGCATTCCCCAAAGCTCCTGAGGTGTCTCTGCCTCATCTCAGCCTCATTCCTCCTTCAAGAGGAAACCAGCACATTTACTTTTGTGATCATCCTTTCCTCTGTTTTCTCTATGTTTTTCTGTCCTATGTCCTACATTACATTCTTTTAATAGTACAGTTTGCCTGCAGAGGACATGTTCCTAAATATAGAAAACCACACGGTCTCAGCCCCAAAGCTCCTCAAGCTGATAAACAACTTCAGCAAAGTCTCAGGATACCAAATCAATGTGAAAAATTGCTAACATTCCTATACGCCAACAACAGTCAAGCAGAGAGCCAGATCAGGAACACAGTTCCATTCATAATTGCCACACACACACAAGATACCCAGGAATACGCCGCACCAGGGAGGTGAAAGATCTCTACAAGAAGAACTACAAAACAGTGCTCAAGGAAATCAGAGATGTCACAAACAAATTTAAAAACATTTCTGCTCATGAATAGGAAGAATCAATATCATTAAAGTGGCCATACTGCCCAAAGCAATTTGCAGATTCAATTTGATTCCTGTTAGGTTACCTTTGGTATTCTTCACAGTACAAGAAAACCTGTTTTAAAATTCATATGGAACTGAAAAAGAGCCTGAGTGGCCAAGGCAATCCTAAGCGTAAAAGAACAAAGATGGAGGCATCACGGTATGCGACTTCAAACTACACCGCAGGCCCGCAGTAACCAAAACAGCATGGTACTGGTACAAAAACAGACATGGAGACCAATGGAAAACAACAGAGGATCCAGAAATGAGGCTCCACACCTACAACTATCTGGTCTTTGACAAACCTAATGAAAGCAAGGAATGGGGAAAGGATTCCCTATTCAGGAAATGGTGCTGGGATAACTGGCTAGCCATACACGGAAGATTGCAACTGGACCCCTTTCTTACACCAGGTACTAGTCAGTTCTCTTGCTGCTAATAAAGACATACCTGAGACTGGGTAATTTATAAAGAAAAGAAGTTCAATGGACTCACAGTTCCACATGCCTTAGGAGGCCTCACAATCACGGCAGAAGGCGAAGGAGGAGCAAAGTTGTGTCTTACATGGCAGCAGGGAAGACAGCATGTGCAGGGGAACTGCCCTTTATAAAACCATGAGATCTCAGGAGACTTATTCGCTATCACAAGAACAGCACAGGAAAGATCCGCCCCTATGATTCAATTACCTCCCACCAGATCCCTCCCACAACATGTGGGGATTATGGGAGCTACAATTCAAGATGAGATTTGGGTAGGGATACAGCCAAACTATATCACACTATATACAAAAATTAACTCAACATGGATTAAAGACTTAAATGTAAAACTCAAAACTATAAAAACCCTGCAAGGCAACCTAGGCAATCATTTTCTGGACATAGGAATGGGCAAAGATTTCATGATGAAGACACCAAGAGCAATTACAACAAAAGCAAAAATTGACAAATGGGATCTAATTAAACTGAGGAGCTCTGCACACTGAAAGAAACTATCAACAGAGTGAACAGACAACCTACAGAATAAGAGAAAACGTTAGCAGACTATGGATCTGACAAAGGTCTAATATCCAGCATCCATAAGGAACTTAAACAAGTGTGCAAGAACAAAACCAAACAACCCCATTAAAAAGTGGGCAGTCCAGGTGCAGTGGCTCACGCCTGTAATCCCAACACTTTGGGAGGCCGAGACGGGTGGATCACGAGATCAGGAGATCGAGACCATCCTGGCTAACATGGTGAAACCCCGTCTCTACTACAACCATACAAAAAAACTAGCCAGGTGTGGTGGTGGGCACCTGTAGTTCCAGCTACTCAGGAGGCTGAGGCAGGAGAATGGTGTGAACCCGGGAGGCAGAGCTTGCAGTGAGTGGAGATCGCACCACTGCACTCCAGCCTGGGCAACAGAGTGAGACTCCGTCTCAAATAAAAAAAAAAGAAAGTGGGCAAAGGACATGAACAGTCACTTTTCAAAAGAAGACATACATGCAGCCAACAATCTTGTGAAGGAACACTCAACGTCACTGACCATTAGAGAAATGCAAATCAAAACCACAACCGGATACCATCTCACGCCAGTCAGAATGGTTATTATTTCAAAGTAAAATAATGATAGATACTGGCGAGGTTGCAGAGAAAAAGGAACACTTATACACTGTTGGTGAGAGTGTAAATTAGTTTAACCATTGTGGAAGACAGTGTGGTGATTCCTCAAAGACCTACAGACAGAAATACCATTCGGCGCAGCAATCTCATCACTGAGCATATACCGAAAGGAATATAATAAATCATTCTATTATCAAGACATGTGCATGTGTATATTCATTGCAGCACTATTCACAAGAGCAAAGACATGGAATCAGTCTAAATGCCCAGCAATGGTAGACTGGATAAAGGAAATGTGGTACATATACACCATGGGATACTATGCAGCCATAAAAAAGAATGAGATAAGGTCCTTTGCAGGAACATGGTTGGATCTGGAGGTCATTATCCTCAGCAGACTAATGCAGGAACAGAAAACCAAAAACTGCATATTCCCACTTATAAGTGGGAGCTAAATGATGAGAACACAGGGACACAAAGAGGGGAACGGCACGCACTGGGGCCTATCGGACGGTGGAGGGTGGGCAGATGGAGAGGAGCGGGAAAAATAACGAACGGGTACTAGGCTTAATCACTGGGTGATGAAATAATTTCTACAAGAACCCACACGACACAAGTTTTCCTATGTGACAAACCTGTACATGTACCCCTGAACTTAAAAGTTAAATTCAAGAAATAATAATATGATTTGATCTTGACTGTTACGTACTTTTGTATTAGTGGAATCAGAAAATATGTTCATATTTCTTGCTTCTTGTGTTTAATGTCAGGAGTTTGGTTTTGGATATTTAAATTTGAGATGTCTATTAGGTATCCACGTGGAGAAGTTGAGCAGACAAAGGTCTGGATCTGGGCTGAAGAAATACATATGGGAGTCACCGTAGTATCGATATTTTTTTTCAGGGCCCACTGCAGAGCTTATAGCTTGCAGTGAACGCCAAGAATGAGTTCTCAGACAATTCCAGCTGAGCGGGGCCAGGGGCAGCTCTTCTCAGAGAGTCCGCCCAGCATCTGTCCGCCAAGTATTTATTGAAAGGGCTTGTTAAACCACAAACATCCACTAGATGGCTTTTTTGAGGTCTGGTCGTGAGACACCTGTGGCCTTGTAAAAGCACTCAAACCGCATTCTCGGGAGGCTGTTTTCAGCGTTCCTTATCACACCACACACTCCACTGCCCGTCCTGTTTTCAGGGTCAAGGAGTTTCATTCTCATGCACAAACAACATACACACAATGCCTCAGTATGTTTCCATGCCCCGACCTCAATGTTTCCATGCCCCGACCTCAAACGCCTTGTACCATAAGCTTGAATATGTTGTCGTGCACCCCCCACACCCACTCCAGAGACAGAAATTACACCACTTTTCTATTGAGTTATGTTAAAATACACGGAACACAAAATTTACCATCTTAAGCGTTTTTCAGTTTTCAGCTCAGTAGTGTTAAGTATATTCGCATTGCTGTGCAGCCAATCTCCAGCATGTCTTCAAGTGCAAAACTGAAATGTATACCCGGTAAACAACTCCTCATTTTCCCCTGCCCCCGAGCCCCTGGAAACCACCACTCTACCTTCCGTTTCTGAGTTTGAATATTTTAGATCCCGTATATAGGTGGAATCATGTAGTATTTGTCCTTTTGTGACTGTCTCATTTCATAGCATAAGGTCCGGGTAACTCCATTTTTAGTTTTCTGAGTAACCGCCACACGGTTTTCCACAGCAGCTGTGCCATTTTACATTCCCACCAACAGTGCACAAAGGTTCCAGTTTCTGCACATCTTCACCAGGATCACATCAGTTTTATTGGACAAATGGAATTTATTTCATTTCTTTGTATTTTATTTCTGTTTATTTTTATTTTTATTTATTTATTTATTTATTTATTTTTGAGACGGAGTTTCTCTCTGTCGCCCAGGCTGGAGTGCAGTGGCCGGATCTCAGCTCACTGCAAGCTCCGCCTCCCGGGTTCACGCCATTCTCCTGCCTCAGCCTCCCGAGTAGCTGGGACTACAGGCGCCCGCCACCTCGCCCGGCTAGTTTTTTTTTGTATTTTTTAGTAGAGACGGGGTTTCACCGTGTTAGCCGGGATGGTCTCGATCTCCTGACCTCGTGATCCGCCCGTCTCGGCCTCCCAAAGTGCTGGGATTACAGGCTTGAGCCACCGCGCCCGGCCTCTGTTTATTTTTAATGACACAATCGTATACATTTATAGTGTAAAACATGATGTTTTGAAATAGTTATACGTTGTGCAATGGCTAAATTAGGCTAACTACAATATGGATGAACTCACATACCTTTCATCTTTTGTGCTGAGAACACTTAAAATCTACCCTCTTAACAATTTTTCAAGTAATCATTATTATTAACTATAGTCACCATGTTTACAATAGATCTCTTGAACTTAGACTTCTTGTCTAAATGAAGTTTTGTATCCTTTGACCAATATCTCCCCAATCCCTCCCAGCCCCTGACCCTGGTAACCACCATTCTATTCTCTGTTTCTAAAAAGTTTGATTTTTTAAGATTCCGCATCCCAGTGAGATTATGCAGTATTTGTCTTGCTGTGCCTGGCTTATTTCATTCGACATCATGTATTCCAGATTCACTCATGTTGTCACAAATGACAGGATATCCTTTTTAAAAAAAAAAAAAAAAACGCTCAATACCATTCTACTGTGTGTACATATACACATGTGCTTTATCCATTCAACCATCTGATGGGCTCTTACGTTGACTTCACGTCTTGGCTCTTGTGAACAGTGCTGCAGTGAATATGCGAGTGCAGATATTTTTGACATACTCATTTCATTTTCTTTGGCCGTATATCCAGTAGTGGGATTACTAAATCAAATGACAGTGCTATGGATAATCTTTTTAATTTTAACTTTAATGGATACATAATATCTGCACATATTTATGCTGTGCATGTGATATTGTGTCACGTGCATAGGATGTGTAAAGATCAAGTCAGGATATGTGGGGTAACCATCACCTGGAATATTTTTCATTCCTAGTATTGGAGATATTTCCAGTCCTCTCTTCTGGCTTTTTTGAAATATACAATACATTGCTGTTAACTGTAGTCATCAGACTCTACTGTTGAACATTAGAGATTATTCCTTTTTTTTTTTTTTTTTTTTTGAGACAGGCCCCAGACTGGAGTGCAGTGGCGTGATCACAGCTCACTGCAGCCTCAGCCTCCTGGGCTTAAGTGATCCTCCCACCTCAGCCTCCAGAGTAGCTGGGAGGCTGCCAGGCACATGCCACCATGCAGGGCTAATTTTTTTTTTTTTCCACTAGAGACAGGGTTTCGCTATACTGTCCAGGCTGGTCTGGAACTCCTGAGCTCATGCGATCTGCCAGCCTCGGCATCCCAAACTGTTGGGATTACAGGTGTTAGCCACCATGCCCAGCCTAGAACTTATTCCTTTTTAACTGTGTGTTTATACCTATTAACCAACTTCTCTTCTTCCCAACGCCCCTTCCCCCAATCCACACACATTTCCCAGCTTCTCATATCTATCACTCTCTTCTCTGCCTCTGTGAGACCAACATTTTTACCTCCCACATATGAGTGAGAACATAAGGTATTTGTCTATCTGTGTCTGGCTTATTTCACCTAACATAATGACCTCTAGTTCCATCCAGGTTGCTGCAAATGAAAGGATTTCGTTCTTTTTGTGGCTGAATCGTATTCCCTGTGTATACATGCCACATTTTCTTTATCCATTCATCCACTGATGGACACTTAGGTTGATTTCATATCTTGGCTATTGTGATGAGTGCTGCAATAAGTATGGGGGTGTAGGTATCTCTTTGATATACCGATTTCCTTTCTTTTGGATAAATGCCCAGTAGTGGGATTGCTGGATACTTCTATTTTTAGTGTTTTGAAAAGTCTCCATACTGTTTTGCACGGTGGCTGTACTAATTTCCATTGCCACCAACAGTGTATAAGGGTTCTCTTTTCTTCACATCCTCGCCAACACTTGTTCTCTTTTATCTTTCTGATAATAGCCATTTTCCCAGGTGTGAAGTCATAGCTCATTGTGACATTTCCCTGATGATAAGTGATGTTGAGCATTTCCTTTTTTTTTTTTTTTTTTTTTTTTTGAGACGGAGTCTCGCTCTGTCACCCAGGCTGGAGTGCAGTGGCGCGATCTCCACTCACTGCAAGCTCTGCCTCCTGGGTTCACGCCATTCTCCTGCCTCAGCCCCCCATGTAGCTGGGACTACAGGCTCCCGCCACCTCGCCCGGCTAATTTTTTTTGTATTTTTAGTAGAGACAGGGTTTCACCGTGTTAGCCAGGATGGTCTCGACTTCCTGACCTCGTGATCCACCCGTCTCGGCCTCCCAAAGTGCTGGGATTACAGGTGTGAGCCACCGCGCCCGGCCCCGATGTTGAGCATTGTCATACAACTGTTGGCCATTTGTATGTCTTCTTCGGAGAAGTATCTATTTAGATCCTTTGCACATTTTAAAACCAGGTGATTTGTATTCTTGTTAGTGAGTTGAGTTCTTTATATATTTTGGATACTAACTCCTTATCAGATGTATAGTTTGTGAATATTTTCTCCCGTTCTGTAGGTTGCCTCTTCACTCTGTTGATCATTCCCTTTGTTGTGCAGAAGCCTTTCAGTTTGACGTAATCCCATTTCTCTATTTTTTCTTTGGTTGCTCATGCTTTTGGGGTCATAGCGCAAAAGTGATTGCCAAGGTCAATGCCATGGATGTTTCTCCCTATGTTTTCTTCTGGTAGTTTTACAGTTTCAGGTCTTATATTTAAATCCGGAGTCCAATTTGCCTTGATTTTTGTGTATGGTCTGAGACAAGGGTCCCATTTCATTCTTCTGCATGTGGATATTTCCGTTTTCCCAAGACCATTTATTGAAGAGACAGTCCTTTCCACATTGTGTGTTCTTGGCATCTTTGTTGAAAATCACTTGACAATAAATGCAAGAATTCTTTCTAGTCTATTATATTGGTCCACATGTCTGTTTGTATGCCAGTACTATGCTGTTTTGATTACTCTAGCTTTTTTTATGTTTTGAGATCAGGTTGTGATTCCTTCAGCTTTGTTCGTTTTGCTCAAGATTGCTTTGGGTAACTGGAGTCTCTCGTGGTTTGCTGCGAATTTTAGGATTGCTTTTTCTATATATGTAAAACTAGCGTTGGAATTTTGATAGGGATCGCATTGAATCTATTAATTGCTTTGAGGATTACGGACATTTTAACAGCATTGATTCTTCCAATCCCTGATCATGGGTTAGCTTTCCATTTATTTGCAGCTTCCTCAATTGCTTTCATCAATGTTTTATAGTTTTCAGTGTACACATCTTTTACCTCCTTGATTGAATTTATTCCCAAGTATTTTATGTTATTTTTGAGAACTCTTTTAAATGGGATTGTTTTCTTGATTTATTTTCAGATACTTTGTTATTAATGTATAGAAATGCTACTGTATATGTTGATTTTTGTTAGGCAGGGACCCGGACCCGACATGGCGGCACCACTCAGCGTAGCAGGCCCTTTGTTTCGAGAGTTCCCTCCCTCTTGAACACACCCTCAGACTTACATACATCAGAGGTTCCAGCTGGACAGTCACACTCCCCCATGACCTGCAGCTCACCTGCATTCCACAAGTTCCTAAACAGCAGTTTCGGTTGACAGTTTCCAAAGACCCCTTCCTCATGACCCTTACTCAGCTCCTGCCCTAGTAGTTTCAAGACCGCCCAGGCCTTGTTTGCACAACCAGCTTCCCTACCTCTCAGGCTATAAGAAGCCCCTACCCTCCTCCCTCAGTGCGACTTCCTCGGCCCACACCTTTGGACCGAGGAACCTCGCCCACAAGCCCTAATAAAAGGCTATTCTCACTGCCATTTGCCTTGTGTCTTCGTTCCCAGTTTGGCTCCAGCCTCAGTTTACCTTTACATTGGTGCCAAAATCCGGGAGAAGACCTTCTCCCCGGACCCCTGCCAGGTCAGGCAGGCTCTCCTCTCCCTGAGCCAGGACCTCCTTTCTGAGCCGGGAGCTGTTTCACCAAATCCAAGACTCAATTTAATCACTGCTGGGTAAGTCTCCCCCTCGTCCTGAAGGCTCCCTCCGGGAGTCCCTGTCCAAAATGCGTGGCCACATCAGAGGTTCTCTCCAGTCAGCTGTGACCTCGGCACTGGGGACTAGGAGAAGTCCAACCTCCCCGGGAGCCACCATACCCCGCACTCTGCGTGGCAGTGGGAGGACGCTCCCATTGCCTCCAGACTGCCTGCCTTGAGACCATGGGAACTACCTAGTCCAAACCAAACCAAAAATCTCCTCTGGGGTGCCTCTTAGCAAATCTCCAGACTTTAAGTCTCAGCCAAGACATAAAATGAAAGCGGCTCATTTTCTTCTGCATAATAGCATGGCCGCAATATAAATTGGATAATCAGTCTCAGTGGCCTGCAGAAGGCACTCTAGACTTTAACATTCTCACAGATCTGACCAACTTCTGCAAGAGACTAGGCAAATGGTCCGAGATAACCTATGTTCAGACCTTTTGGGACTTGCATTCTCGCCCAGATCTCTGTGCCCAATGCTCGTTAGCTCAAGTTCTGTTCGCAAAGTCTCTTCCCTCAAGCGAGGAGAGGGATGATTCCTCCTCTTTTTCTGAGCCTCCTGACACCCTATCCCGGCCACCCCTCCGGTCTCCTGCCCAACCTCCTCCTCACCCTGACCCACCGTTATCCCCATCCTCATCAACGTCTCCCCACCCTTCCCCCCCGTCCTGTGCCCTTGTCAAACCCGACAGATTCTGTCTCCCCTACCTCCACCTCCTCCCCTTCCTTGCCTGTCTCAGCCCATACTTGGTCCAGGACCGACCTCCTGTGTCCCTTACGAGAGATGGCAGGCGCCGAAGGAGTAGTCCAGGTCCATGTGCCGTTTTCATTGGCAGACTTGTCTGAGGTTGAGGAGCGTGCAGGCTCCTTTTCGGCCAATCCTAGTCTTTATATCAAAGAGTTTAGGTATCTATGCCAGGCATATGATCTCACCTGGCATGATCTTCATGTCGTTATGACCTCAACCCCGTCTCCTGAGGAGCAGGAACACATCCTAGTGGCAGCCAGGCAGCATGCTAATCAGGTTCATTTAACTGACCCTGCCATGCCAGTCGGCACCGAGGCAGTGCCCTCGGCTGAGCCCAACTGGGACTACCAGGTAGGGCAGGAAGGCCGCCGTCACCGAGACCTGATGGTTCAGTGCCTTCTTGCCGGCATGCAGGCAGCCTCTAACAAATCAGTCAACTTTAACAAACTAAAGGAGATAGTCCAAGGTGCAGGTGAAAATCCGGCTGTTTTTCTTAACCAGCTGACTGAGGCACTTATTCAGTACACCCGCCTTGACCCTGCCTCCCCCACAGGAGGGACTGTCTTGGCCTCATATTTCATTTCTCAGTCAGCCCCCGGTATCCAAAAAAAGTTTTAAAAGGTGGAGGACGGCCCTCAAACTCCCATCCAGGGTTTAGTCAAACTGGCCTTCAAGGTCTACAACTCCAGGGAGGAAGCAGCTGAGGCCCATCGACAGGCCAGGCTAAAACAGAAGGTACAACTCCAAACCCAGGCCTTGGTAGCAGCCCTGAGACCAGCCGGCTCCAGGAGCTTCCAGAAAAGAGGTACTACCCGAGCACCACCTGGTGCCTGCTTCAAGTGCAGCAACGACGGCCACTGGGCCAAGCAGTGCCCCAACCCAAAGGAGCCAACCCGCCCCTGTCCGAACTGTCGGCAGATGGGCCACTGGAAGTCAGACTGCCCCGACCTAAGGACGGTCACTGCGCCTCCACGTGATGACCCTCCTCCAGGTATTGGAGGTGCCTTCCAGCTCCTCGACACTGACGAAGATTGAAGAGGCCCAGACTCAGGGACCCCTCTCACTCTCGCCGAGCCCAGGGTCATGCTCCAGGTAAGTCCATATCCTTCCTTATGGATACGGGGGCTACCTACTCTGTTTTGCCTTCCTTCAGTGGCCCCAGCCACCCCTCCACTTTCGCAGTCATGGGAATTGATGGCACTCCCTCCACCTACCACCAGACTCCTCCTCTGTCTTGCCGCCTGGATGGCTCCCTCTTCTCGCACTCATTTCTTATCATTCCTTTGTGCCCAGTCCCCTTGTTAGGATGAGACCTTCTCTCCAAGCTAGGGGCCTCAGTTCACTTCTGACCCAACCCCTCCCCACACCTCGCATTCCTCTTCCCCCTCCTGTCACCTGACAAACCTCGCCAGGCTGACCCCCCACTCCCGTTTCCAGTCCCCATTAACCCTAAAGTGTGGGACACCTCCACCCCGATCATTGCCCAGCACCACACTCCGGTCCGCATCCGGCTAAAAGACCCTTCCAAGTTCCCTTCTAGACCCCAGTTCCCTATCTCCCTTGTACATCAACAGGTATTAAAACCTATCGTTACATGCCTGCTCCAACAGCACATTCTAGTTCCAGCCAACTCACCATGCAATACTCCTATCCTGCCTGTACAGAAAAGCTCTGGGGCCTATCGTCTCGTACAGGACCTATGCCTCATCAATGAGGCAGTAGTCCCTACCTTTCCAGTTGTTCCTAATCCATATACACTCCTCTCACGCATTCCTTCAGACACCACTCATTTCACTGTCCTTGACCTGAAAGATGCCTTCTTTACCATCCCTCTACACCCAGACTGCCACTTTCTGTTCGCCTTCACATGGGAGGACCCAGACACTCATGTTTCTTCCCAGTTGACCTGGACTGTCTTGCCTCAAGTGTTCCGAGATAGCCCCCATTTTTTCAGACAGGCACTGGCACAGGACATTCTTCTCTGCCCCCTAACCCATAGCACCCTTCTACAATACATAGATGATCTATTACTATATAGTCCTTCCTGGGAGTGCTCCCTTGCAGACACTGCTACACTTCTAAATTTTCTAGGCGACCAAGGTTATCGGGTTACCCCGGCTAAGGCTCAACTTTGCACCCCTTCTGTCACCTACCTAGGCATACTACTCACACCCGCTACAAAAAGCCTTACGGCAGATAGAGTAAGCCTCATTGAAACTCTCCAGCCTCCTCAGGATGTGGAAGAGATCTTGTCCTTCCTAGGACTAGTAGGGTATTTCAGGCATTGGATTCCCAACTTCGGGGTCCTAGCCAAGCCCCTCTACCAGGTTGCCAGGGAGACACCCACTGGACCACTGTCCGACCCCTCCTTGGTTGCCAACTCTTTCAAGAAGCTTCAGGACTGTCTCCTTTCTGCCCCTGCTCTCTCTCTCCCCAACCCCCTTTGGCCCTTTCATCTATTCACCGAGGAGCGCCAGAAGGTAGCCACTGGCCTCCTAGCCCAGCCAGTTGGATCCACATACCAGGCTGTGGCCTATCTCTCCAAGCAGTTAGATCCCACAGTCCAAGGCTGGCAACCTTGTCTGCAAGCCCTGGCGGCTGCCACAGAACTTACCCAAGAAGACCTCAAGCTTACCCTAGGACATCTTCTCACAGTCTACTCTTCTCACCAACTGTCAGATCTCATCACACACAAGTGTCTCAGCCATCTCACCCCGTCCCGGCTTCAACAGTTCCACCTGCTATTCATTGAAAACCCTCACATCACTCTCACCACCTCACCCCCTCTAAATCCTGCTACCCTCTTGCCCACTCCAGGACACGATTCTGCCCCCGCACATTCCTGCCCGGAAGTTCTCACCACCTTGCCACCCGCCCGCCTCGGTCTTTCCAAACAGCTGTTAAAACACCCAGACCATACCCTGTTCGTAGATGGGAGCTCTGTCTTAACCCCCGATGGCCGCAGACAGGCGGCATACGCTGTCGTAACAGCAACCCAAACGGTTGAAACCAGGCCCTTGCCTCTAGGCACCACCTCCCAGAAGGCTGAACTCACCGCCCTTACTCGTGCCTTACTTCTCTCCAAAGGGCAGAGGGTTAATATCTATACAGACTCTAAATATGCTTACCTTATTGCACATACTCACTCTATTCTCTGGCAAGAGTGTGGGTTTCTTACCACCAAAGGGATGCCAGTAGTCAACGGACCACATATAAAGAGGTTGCTTGATGCTCTCCAGGCCCCCAAAGAAGTAGCCATCATCCACTGGAAAAGCCACCAGCATTCTAAGGACCCTGTGTCGCAAGGTAACAGCCTAGCTGACTCCACAGCACGGGCCACTGCCCTCACTTCCCCCTCTCCCCGAGCGCCTTTACTCTTTCTTTCCCCCGCGTATTCCCCCGACTACTCTTCTCAAGAACTTCAAACCCTGATGGCCCACCCCAGTGTTACCTGGAACAAGGATGGGCGGGTGTTCATTGACAGCCGAATAGCGCTCCCTCAGACTCAGGCAGTACATATACTAATCGACATACACAGCTCTCTCCACATAGGACCCAAGGCTATGTATAACTTCCTAGAACCCATCTTTCACCTTCCCTCACTACAGGCCCAAATTTAAAAAGTACATCAACAATGTGCCACCTGTTCAGCCACTAACCCCCAAGGTAGGCTCAGACACCCAGGGCCTACTCATCAGCTAAGAGGCCACCAGCCAGGAGAAGATTGGCAACTTGATTTTACTCACATGCCCGACATAAAAAATTTCGCTACCTGCTGACCTTAGTTGACACCTTCTCAGGATGGATTGAGGCTTTCCCCACCACTCCAGAGACTGCAGAAGTCGCAGCAACTATTCTCCTAGAGCACGTCGTCCCCAGGTTCGGTCTCCCCCGAACCATCCAATCAGACAATGGTCCGGCTTTCATTTCCAAACTCACCCAGCAGGTGGCAGCCGCACTCCAGATTACCTGGAAGCTCCACGTTCCCTACCATCCGCAGTCCTCTGGTAAGGTAGTACGCGCAAACGGCCTCCTTAAACTGCATCTAACCCAGCTCACTCTAGAAACCCGCCTCTCCTGGATAACTCTCCTTCCTCTGCCTCTTACTCGTCTCAGGGCAGCTCCTCAGGCCCCCACAGGGCTCAGCCCTTTTGAGCTACTGTACGGACGCCCGTTCCTCTTCCAGGAGCTGCCAGCCCTCTCCTCTCCCTTAGGCTCCTACCTCCCTTACTTAACCCTCCTACGCGAGCTTCTAAGAAAACACGCGGACCGGTGTCTCCCCACACCAGCTTCCCCAAACCCTAAAAATCCCGCCTTTGTAGCACCAGGAGACCTAGTACTAGTCAAGCAGCTGCAGCCCCGAGCCTTATCTCCCCGGTGGGAAGGACCATATACCGTAATCCTTACCACGCCCACTGCTGCCAAACTCCTCCACCTTCCCTCCTGGTATCATCTGTCCCAGCTGAAAAAAGCACCCACCCAGCATGATTCCAGGTGGACGGCTCAGGCTGTTGCGCCTACTAAAGTACGACTTACGCGTGCCGGTAACGACCCTCTGCCTAACCTTCCTCAGCTATCCGGTACCCCTGAGCCTAGGTAAGACTCCTACCCAAACTCCCCCCCGTCAACCCATTCCGCTGGAGATTCTATCTGTCAGAAACCTGGACCCAAAACAATCACATAAGTTCCCTCATCTTAGCCACAGTTGACTGCGGGCCCCAAAGGTGCCAGAGTAAGGTTACCTTTAACTTCTCCACCTTTAACAGTTGCCCCGACTGGTGGAACCCAGTCATATGCTTTCTCTATGATCAAGTAGAATATAACTGTCTCAATTACTGGGTAGAAACCAATGGCGGGTGTCCATATCATTATTGTAACATGCATTTTACTTACCTTGACATGTCATACACCAGGTGGCAGCAACCGGCATCAACAGTTCAGTTAGTCAGATCATACGGACGAGGAGAAGTGCCTACATTCTTCCTTACCATTCCTGACCCATGGGACCCTCGGTGGGCATCAGGTATAGAGGCTCGCCTTTACCGGCACGGCTTCAAATCTTATCCCATAGCCTGACTCAAGATTTATAGAGCCTACGTCAGCGTCACAAGCAGCCTCCTCAGCCTGGCCTCCGACATCAAACAACAAGAAAAAGTCATCTCAGCTCTAGCCAACCCAGACAATACAGCCAACTCAGACAACAAGCCTCAGGGCAGCGGTAACCCTTTTTCTTGGCTAACCCTAGTCAGAGGAGGGGCCCAGGTAGTACAAATGGTCGGAGTGCACAACATCTCCCGTTGTTTCTTGTGTGCAGCATTAAATAAGTCCCCACTGGTTGCGATACCTTTACCTAGCCCCTTTAACTCTTCCAACCTAACCCCCTCCTTTCCCCTTCCCAACCAAGCCCTAGGGGAAGTTCCTTTGTTCCAAGACCCGCTTAAACAACAACTCCCCTTTTGCTACTCCATCCCTAATGCTTCCTGTGCAACTGGACAGGATTTGCGCCTCCAAATCTCACTGCCCCCCCAGGCGGGTATTTTTGGTGCAACTCCACCCTGTCAAAAACTCTCAAGGCTTCCGACACTACTCTATGCGTTCCCATCTCCCTAGTTCCCAGCCTCACCCTGTACAGTGAAGCCGAGCTATCCTGTCTTCTGTCCCTTGCCCGCCCCCGCCAGGCAAGAGCAGTATTCCTTCCACTAATGATTGGAGTCTCCTTAGCCACATCCCTCGTGGCCTCTGGCCTTGGAACTGGAGCCTTAACTCATTCTGTCCGATCCTCTCAAGATCTTTCAGCCCGATTACAGGTAGCAATCGAAGCTTTGGCAGAATCCCTGGCTTCCCTCCAAGGACAGATCACCTCAGTAGCCCAGGTGGCAGCACAGAATCGCAGAGCACTCAACCTCCTTACGGCTGACAAAGGTGGGACCTGTATGTTCCTTAATGAAGAATGCTGCTACTACATCAAGGAGTCAGGACTAGTAGAAACCAACCTCCTCACTCTAGAAAAAGTCCGAGAAGGACTCCACAAAAAACCCTCAGGATTAGAGTCTCCATTCGGGTGGTGGCAGTCGTCCATGGCTGGCTGGGTCCTACCCTTCCTAAGCCCCTTACTAATCATTGGCTTCTTACTGCTCATAGCTCCCTGTATCATCCGCTTCATCCAGAACCGCATAAAAGAAGTCTTCCGGATCACTTTCAATCAGATGCTGCTCCATCCCTATACCCATTCTGACTTCCGAAAAACCCCACGATGACCCATAACAGCAGGAAGCAGCCAGATGAACACGTCGCCCCTTTTTCCTATTAGAAAGAGGTCGGAATGTTAGGCAGGAACTCGGACCCGACATGGTGGCGCCACTCAGTGTAGCAGGCCCTTTGTTTCGAGAGTTCCCTCCCTCTTTGAACGCACCCTCAGACTTACATACATCAGAGGTTCCAGCTGGACAGTCACACTCCCCCATGATCTGCAGCTCACCTGCATTCCACAAGTTCATAAACAGCAGTTTCGGTTGACAGTTTCCAAAGACCCCTTCCTCATGACCCTTACTCAGCTCCTGCCCTAGTAGTTTCAAGACCACCCAGGCCCTGTTTGCACAACCAGCTTCCCTATCTCTCAGGCTATAAGAAGCCCCTACCCTCCTCCCTCAGCGTGACTTCCTCGGCCCACACCTTTGGACCGAGGAACCTCGCCCACAAGCCCTAATAAAAGGTTATTCTCACTGCCATTTCCCTTGTGTCTTCATTCCCAGTTCGGCTCCAGCCTCAGTTTGCCTTTACAATTTTGTTTTTTGTAAACTATTTTAAGACTTCATATATGTACGATCATGTTATCTACAGAGAGAAGTAATTTAATTTCTTTTTTTTTTCTTTTCTTTTTTGAGATAGGGTCTCCTTTTGTCACCCAGGCTGGAGTGCAGTGGTGCGATCTCGGCTCACTGCAGCCTCGACTTCCTGGGTTCGAGCGATTCTCGTGCCTCAGGCCCAGATGTAGTTGGGTGCCACCAGGCCCGGCTAGCTTTTGTATTTTTGGTAGAGACAGGGTTTCGCCATGTTGCCCAGGCTGGTCTCAAACTTCTGGCCTCGTGTGATCCACCTGCCTTGGTCTCCCAAAGTGTTAAGATTACAAGCATGAGCCCAGCAAACTTGTTACTTTCTGTTTTGTGTGCCTTTCATTTTTTTCTCTTGCCTAAGATTTTTGACTAAACGTTGCAGTACTACATTGCATAGCAGTGGTGAAAGGGGACATCTTTGTCTTGTTCCTGATATAGGTAGTACTGAAACCAGCGTCTTCCATCAGCTGTGGCAAGAATGTAGTTAAAGAAAAGAATCAGACCAAAAATTGAGCCCCGGGGCTCTATATTTTTAAGAATTTGGGGGGAAGGGAGCTTCCAGATAGCTGAACACGTGGAAGTTCCTGGAGGGAAGTGCACCTGGAGAGGTCATGGAAGCTCCATACCCCTTCCCACATACTGTGCCCTATGCATCTCTTTCATCTGGCTGTCCTTTGTCTGTATCCTTTGTCATGTTCTTCATAATAAATGGGTAACAGGTTTATGAATCAGTGATAAAACCCAACACCATACGCTAACATGATTTTGTGCACTTACAGGAGGAATATTTCCTCGTTAAGTAGGAAATTGTGCAAAAGGCCTCTGGAAGACCTTCATTCTAAACTGCTTTGTAGGGAAACATTTCATTTAGAAGTCTGGACATTCTTTCTTCGGTTTGCTGTAATCTGCATTTGCTGAGTAGAACTCATATTAATCATCGGGACCCCATTTATTCCAGGGTTCTGGGGGATTCTTTCTGTCCCAGCTCACTTTGGGGTTAAACAGTGTCAGATGCAAGACATGCAGCCCTGCTCTAGTGCCTCCTGCTCAAATAGATACAAAGAGAGATGTCGAACTCAAATGCTTTCTGGCCTGATCAAAGAGCTGGGGGAGCATGTGTGAAGCCTGGAAGGAGAGAAGAACAAATATTTCAGGCCTGGGTCTAAGTAGGTCAATGCAGCATTTGATTTTTGAGAGGAGACTTTGGTAATATAGAATTGAGTTACTCATAATCCTTATTTCATAACATGCTACCCGTGATTGATATGAGGCCCTATTTGTTTATTTTAAAATGCAATGTGCCCCCATTTACCTATTACCCAATCCAAGAACTAGACTATTAGTAGAAACCTGTATATCTACCTCTGAGCTCCCCTCACCGTAACCTCCTGAATCAATAAGTATATATATGAAACAATATACTCTTTTTGTTTGTTTGTTTTTGAGACAGGGTCTCACTCTGATCGTTCAGTCTGGAGTACAGCAGCATGATTTTGGCTCACTGCAGGTTCGACCTCCCTGGCTCAGGTGATCCTCCCACCTCAGCCTCACGAGTACCTGGGAGTACAAGCGCGCACCGTGACATCTGGCTAATTTTTTGGAGACATGAGGTTTAGCCATGTTGCACAGGCTGGTCTCAAACTCCTGGACTCAAGCACTCCACCCACCTCTGCCTCCCAATGTGCTGGGATTACAGGCATGAGCCACTGCGCTCGGCCGTTATACTCTTCAGTTTTGCTTGATTTTGAACTTTATGACAAGGGTGTCACACGGTATGTAGTCCTGTGGGAATTACTATTTTCATACTTATACTAACATTATCTATTGTTGAGTATAGAACTGCAGTTCACCCATTGGCCTTGCTACATAGTATATCATGGTGTGCATATACCACAGTTTAGGCATTCTCTTGTTCATGAGCATTTGCATTGGTCCCAGGTTATTGCTACTGTGGCCAATGCTGCTGTGAAATTCTTGTCCAGAGGACATTGATAGGAATTGCTGAGTTGTCAATGATCTACTTTATATAATGATGCCACATTGTTTTCCAAACTTGTTGTGTTCATTTATATTCCCAACATGTTTCAAGCTGTATGAGATCCCACTGCTCTGCGTTATCTCTAACCTTTGATGTTGCTAGGTTTCTCATTCTTTGCCAATCAAATGGGTACAATATTTATCTTGAGGTCATGTTTAGCATTTCCCTGACTACTGATGAGCTGAGCGTATCTTCATGTGTTTATTGGCCGCATAGGTTCCTTCTTCTATGGAATTCCTATTCAGGATTTTTGCCTATTTTCTTACTGGGCTGTTTGTCTTTCTTATTGATTTCTGCAAGTTCTAAAAATATATTCTTGATACCAATCTTTTGTCAATTGTATATAGGATAAATATCTTCTTCCAGCTTATACCATATATTTCCACTTTTATATGACATCTTTTAAAATTGAGGCATTACATACATACAGTAAATCACAGAAACGTAAGTGTACAATTTTATCACAGTTATACCCCCATGTAACAACCATCCAGATCAAAATATAGAACATTTTCAACATCTCTGCATCCCCGAAAAGAGAATTTTGAGAGAAGATGAAGAACCAGTAAAGGAGTGGTCACTGAGATGGGAATAAACCCAATGTCTTCTCCTGGTAATGGCAGATGAGATAACCTCAGATAAACCCTCTGTGTTGGCCATCTGTTAGTTGGTCATCTGGTTTAACTCAATCTACAGCCTCCCTCCCTCTCTCTGGTGACTGGGCTGATATCACATAGTTCAATGCCCCAACCCTCTAGCCATATGGTTGGACTTTCTGGTATGGCCAGCCTCCAGTCTGAGTCATCTCATTACGTGAACTATCTAGGGGCCTCCCATGATTCACCTCATTAGCATAAACCATGAAGTGTGGTCCGTGGGACTCATCAGGAATGACACTATCACTCAGGAAATTGCAAGGGATTAGAGGTTATCTCCCAGGACTCAGGGACAAAGTCCAGGCAAATTCTTTATTACACATGAAGGGCACAGAAAAATGAACATTATTAAAAAAATTTTGTCTTATTGGGATCTTTCCAGATCCTGGGAATACAGAAATACATTGCTATGGTTTGGATATGATTGGTTTGGATATGATTGGTCTGTCCCCGCCAAAACTCATGTGGAAATTGGATCCCCAGCGTGATGATGTTGGGAGGTGGGGCCTTGTGGGAGGTGTTTAGGTCATGGAGACAGATCCCTCATCAACAGCTGCTGCCGTTCTAGACGTAGTGAGTGAGTACTGGCTCTGGTGAGACCAGATTAGTGCCCATAACGGTGAGTTTGTTATAAAGCCAGCATGCCCCTCGGGTTTTCTTTCTTTGCCTGTGTCTGCTTCCCCTTTGGCCTTTTCCACTATGTTTTGGCCTAGGAGATGACTGTCACCAGAAGCTGAGCAGTTACTAGTGCCATGCTCCTCCTACTTCCCAGCTTGCTGAATCATGAGCTAAATCAACCTCTTTTATTTTTAAATTACCAAGTCTCAGGTATTCTGTTACAGCAACACAAAACAGACTAAGACACATACTAACAATGGCCCAAAAGAGGGAGAGATGGTGTAATGTTGGTGCAAAAGTCATTGCGGTTTTTGTCGTTACTTTTAATAGCAAAAACTTCTGCAGCAACCCAATACCACAAACAACTCAATTTAAGAACTTACATGAAATGGACTAAATGTTTTAAAGACACAAATTATCAAGACTCACCCAATATGAAATAAGTTGAATAGTCCTATAAAGACATTGAACTTTGGGAGGTCAAACTGGGAGAATCGCCTGAGCCCAGAAGACCGAGACCAGCCTGGGCAACAAAGTGAGACCCTAGTTCTACAAAAAATGTATATATAAAAAGAAATGGAATTCATAGTAAAATACCTTCCAAAGAAGATATTCCAACCCAGATGGTTTCACTGGCAAATTCCACCAAACATTCAAAGAAGAATTTATACCAATTCTATTAATATCTCTTCCCAAAAATAGAACCGTAAAGACTACTTGTCAACACATTTTATGAGCCCAGAATTACCCTGATACCAAAACCAGTCAAAGACTGTATAAAAGAAGCAAGCAAGCAAGAAACAACAGACCACCAACTCTTATGAACATAAATGCAAAAATCGTCACAAAATATTAGCAAATTGAATCCAGCAATGTCTAAAATATGTATGTATATAGTTCAACCATGTGAAGCTTATCCCAGGAATGCAGGGCTTGTTGAATGTTAAAAACAAACAATAAATTTATTCCATTATATTAATGGTCAATAAAAGAAAGAAATACATGATCATATGAATTGATGTAGAAAAAGCCTTTGGCAAAATTCAACATCCATTCAAGACATAAACTCTCAGCAAACTAAGAACACAAAAGACCTTCCTCAGCTTGATAAGGGTAATCTTTATCAAGAAAAACCACAGCTAATATCATAGTTAATAGTGAACACCTGAACGTTTTCCTCCTAAGTTCATGAACAATACAAGGATATCTACTCTTGCCACTTCTATTCAACATCATACTTAGAAGTCCTTCCTATTTTAATAATTCAAGAAATAGAATTAAAAGACTTTCAGATAGGAAAAGAAGAAATCAAACTGCCTGGTATTCACATATGACATTATTATCTATGCCTAGAATTCCATGAAATCTACAAAAAATATTCCTAGAACTCATAAGCGAGTTTACTAAAGGTAAAGTGTATTAGCTCAATATACAAAAATAAATTGTATTTCTATATAAAGTAAATATAGAAATAGAAACAAAATATTTAAAAACCAGTGACATTTACAATAACTAGGCCGGGCGCGGTGGCTCAAGCCTGTAATCCCAGCACTTTGGGAGGCCGAGACGGGCGGATCACGAGGTCAGGAGTTCGAGACCATCCTGGCTAACACGGTGAAACCCCGTCTCTACTAAAAAAATACAAAAAACTAGCCGGGCGAGGTGGCGGGCGCCTGTAGTCCCGGCTACTCGGGAGGCTGAGGCAGGAGAATGGCGTAAAAACCCGGGAGGCAGAGCTTGCAGTGAGCTGAGATCCGGCCACTGCACTCCAGCCTGGGCGACACAGCGAGACTCCATCTCAAAAAAAAAAAAAAAAAAAAAAAAAACAACCAGTGACATTTACAATAACTGCAAAAATGAAATACCTAGGCATGAATCAAAGAAATTCTACGTTCTGAAAATTACACAATGCTAATGAAAGAAATCCAGGAAGGCCTAAATGAATGGAATACACATGAGTGTACTGTGTTTATAAACGGAAACACTCAACAAATATATGAGTTCTCCGTGAATTGATCTATATATTTAACGCAATACAATTAAAATGATAGTAGGATTTTTTTGTAGACATACACAACATGATTCTAAAATTATACTAAAAATCAAAAGAACTACAATCATTAAAACAATTTTGGGCAGTGTGCAGTGGCTCACACCTCTAATCCCAGCACTTTGGGAGGTCGAAGCAGGTTGATCATGAGGTCAAGAGATCAAGACCATCCTGGCCAACATGGTGAAACCCTGTATCTACTAAAAATACAAAAATTAGCTGGGTGTGATGGTGCGTATCTGTAGTCCCAGCTACTCGGGAGACTGAGGCAGGAGAATTGCTTGAACCCGGGAGGTGGAGGTTGCAGTGAGCTGAGATCGTGCCACTGCACTCCAGCCTGGATGACAGAGCAAGACTCCACCTCAAAAAAAAAAAAAAAAAAAAAAAAAAAAAAAAAAAAGTTAAAAAGCATAAAGTTGAAGGAATCAGTTTACTTACCTTTTTTTTTTAGACAGAGTCTCATTCTGTTCCCAGGTTGGAGTGCAGTGACACAATCATGGCTCACTGCAGCCTTTAACTCCCGGACCTAAATGATCTTCCCGCCTCAACCTGCTGAGTAGCTGGGACTTCAGGTGTGCACCACCACACCTGACTAATATATCTATTTTTTTGTAGAGATGGAGTCTCACTATGTTTCCCAGGTCTCACTATGTTGCCCAGGCTGGTCTTGAACTCCTGAGCTCAAGTGGTCCTCCTGCTTTGGCCTCCCAAACCTGACTTCTAAGACTCAGGAGAATACTACACTAAATACAACAAGGGTGTTATTAGCAATGGGGTAGATATAAGTCAGCAGAAAATATAGAGATTCCAGAAATAGACCTTAGAGGTATTGCCAATAAATTTTTAAATTTATTTTTTGAGGAGTTTTCATAACATTAACCTTTCAGAATGAACAGTCCAGCAGCATTCAGTATTTTCATAATGTTGTGCAAGTACTGCCTCTATCTAGTTTGGAACATTTTCATCACTTCCATAGAAATTTGCATACTCATTAAGAAACTACTTCCCATCCTCTTCTTCCTGGACTCAGGCACCCACTAAGTTAGTTTCTGTCTTTATGGGTTTACCTATTCTGGAGATTTCATATGAATAAAATCACACAATATGTGACCTTCGTGTTTCTCTCACTCTTTTTTTTTTTTTTTCTTGAGACACAGTCTCTCTCTGTCACTGAGGCTGGAGTGCAGTGGTGGAAACGAGGCTCACTGCAGCCTCAACCTCCTGGGCTCACGGGATCCTCCCACCTCAGCCTCCCAAGTAGCTGGGACTACAGGCATGCACCACCATGTCTGGCTAATTTTTTTTTGTATTTATTGTAGAGACAGGATTTCACCAGGTTGCCCAGCTGGTCTCGAACTCTTGGCCTCAAGTGATCCACCCATCTTGTCCTCCCAAAGTGCTAGGATTACAGGCGTGAGCCACTGCGCCCGGCCTTGGCTTCTTTCCTTAGCATGATGTTTTCAAGGCCCATCCACATTGTAGCATCTATTAGTATTTCATTCCTTTTTATGGCTGAATAACATTTTAGTGTACGCATAGACCACAGATGGTTTATCCATTCATTGGTTGATGGGTATTTGGATTATTCTCAACTTTTGACTTTTGAAATAATGCTGCTATGAACATGCATGTGCAAGTATGCCTTTGAGCACCTGATTTCAGTTCTTTTGACTATATACCCAGGAGTGTAATGCTCAAGTCACATGTTAATCATATGTTTAAATTTTTAGGAATCACCAAAATTTTTTCACAGTGGCCAAATTATTTTACAATCCCATCAGCCATGTATGAAGGTTCTAATTTCTCCACATCCTATTCAACAATTCCTGTTTTCCATCTTGAAAAAAGTATGGCCGTTCTAGTAGATGTGAAACAGTACCTTATTGTTTTGATTTGCATGTTCCTAAGAGCTAATCATGTTGAGTATCTTTACATGCATTTCTTGACTATTTGCATATCTTCATTGGAGGCATGTCTATTCAAATCCTTTGCTTATTTCAAAAATAGGTTTACCTTTTCTTGATGGTTTTTTTGTAAGTTTTAATACATTCCAGATGTTACATGATCAGATATATAATTGGCAAAGGTTTTCCTTCCATTCTGTTACCTTTTCACTTTCTTGATAATGTCCACTGATCCACAAAAGTTTTCAATTTCAGTGAAGTCCCATTTATCATTTTTAGTTTTGTTGCCTGTGCTTTGGGTGTCATATTCTAAGAATCCAATGCCAAATACAAAGACATGATTTACCCCTGTGTTTTATTCTAAAAGTATTAATTTTAACTCTTACATTTATGTATTTGATTCATTTTGAGTTAATTTTTGTATATGGTATATGGTATGAAGTAGGGGTCCAACTTCATTCTTTGGCATGTGGATAACCAGTTATCCTAACACCATTTCTTTAAGAAACGATTCTTTCCCCATGAATGGCCTTGGCGCTTTTGTTGTAAATCAATTTAGCATAGGCTGACCCCCACAGACTCAGGCTCCAGGCTTGCCCTTCCAGTCCCAGGCTCCAGGTCACCGGTGCACACTGCCTTCAGCTCCACCTCAGTGCTGGTCCAGTCCCCATAGACTCAGGCTCCAGGTCCACCTCATCACCAGGCAGGCCCTGGTTGTCCCAGGCTCCAGACTGGCCCCATGGCCGGGCCGCTCCCTCAGCCCTAGACTCTGGGTGCACCCATGAACCAAGCCTCCAGGCCTGCACTGGGGCAAAGCTAGCCTCATAGCCCTAGGCTCTGGGCTGGTACCCATGGAATGAGTCGCCAGGCCTGCCATGGGACCAGGCTGGCCCTGCAGCCTCAGACTCCAGGCCAGCCTCCAGAGCCCCAGACTCCAGGCTGGCACATGCAGATATCACCTGCAGACCGGTCTCTACAGCCCCAGATTTCAGGCCTGGACTTGTGGACCCAGCTTCCGGATCTTCCCCAGTGTCAGCACAATCCCTACTGACCCTGGACCTGGTCTGCTTCAATGATAGGCTGGCTTCTATAGTTTCAGACTTCAGGCTGGCACGCATAGACCTAGCCTCTGTATCCATTCCAGCTCCAGGCTGACCCCTGTGACCTCAAGCACCAGGCCAGCACCTGCAAAGCCAGCTTCCAGGCCAGCCCCCAAGAATTAAAGTCTCCACACTTGTCCAGTGCTACACTAACGCCTTTGGCCTCAGACCCCAGGCTGGCCCTCTCAGATTCAGGCTCCAGGCCCACCCCAGGCGCCAGACAGCCCAAGAGCAAGTCTGACTCACATGGCCTTGGGCTTCAGGCCCACCCCAGGGCAAGACTGGCCCCCATAGCCAGATTGGTCCCCATGGCACCAGGACCCAGGCCCAAATCCATGAACTCAGTTTCCAGGTCCACCCTACCTGCTCACCAAGCCAGCTTTCCCAAGAAATCCAGCAGCAAACCCATCCATGCACCATGCCAGATGGTCTTCCCAGAATCTCTGGATGGACCGAACCGTGAAGGGCTTTTCCAGCCAGAAGCAGTCATTAAACACTGGAGTAAGTCCCTACTTCTTTTTTGTTTTTCTTTTTTTTTTTTTTTTTTTTTTTTTTTTTTTTTTTTTGACGGACTTTCGCTATTGTTGCTCCAGCTGGAGTGCAATGGCACAATCTCAGCTCACTGTAATCTCCGCCTCCCGGGTTCAAGTGATTCTCCTGCTTCAGACTCCTGAGTAGCTGGGATTACAGGTGCCCACCACCACGTCCAGCTAACTTTTTGTATTTTTAGTAGAGACGGGGTTTCAGCATGTTGGCCAGGCTGGTCTCAAACTCCTCACCTCAAGTGATCTGCCCACCTCTGCCTCCCAAAGTGCTGGGATTACAGGCATGAACCACCGAGCCTGGCCCAAGTCCCTGCTTCTTTAAATGCACAGACGCCAATGCACAGCCACAAAGGTCACGATCAATCAGGGAAGCATGACACTACCAAAGGAACAAAGTAATGCTTCACTGACTAAACCTAAAGAAGCAGAGATTTAGAAACTTTCTAAGAAGGAATTAAAAATAATCTTCCTGAAGTAGTTCACTGCATTACAAGGAATGCTAGAGGGAATTCTTCAAGCTGAGAGAAAACGATCTGGTTTTTGAGTTTGTTTGTTCTTTGGGTTTTGTTTTTTTTGTTTGTTTCTTTGTTTGTTTTGAGACAGGGTCTCACTCTATCGCCTGGGCTGGAGTGCAGTGGTGTGATCATGGCTCACTGCAACCTTGACTTCCCAGGCTCAAGCAAACCTCCTACATGAGCCTCCCAAAAAACTGGGATTGCAAACCTGCACTGCCACGCCCAACTAATTTTGTTTTTCTTTGTATTTTTGTGGAGACAGTGTTTCACTATGTTGCCCAGGCTGATCTCAAACTCCTCAGCTCAAGTGATCAGCCTGCCTCAGCCTCCCCAAGTGCTGGGACTACAGGCGTGAGCCATTGCACCCGGCCAAGAAAAGGATGTTAATTGGTAATAAGAAAATATGAAAAAAGAAAATTCATGGGTAAAATAAGTACATGTTCAAACCCAGAATGCTCTTATCATAATGGTGATGTGTAAATCACTTGTATCTTTAGTATGAAGGTGAAAAGACAAAACTATTTGTAAAAGTATAGCTACAAAAATGTGTTAAGGGATACGGAATATAAAAAAGATGTAAATAGTGACATCAAAATCATAAAATATAAGGGGAGTTAGGGAGCATAATTGTAGTTTTTGTGTGTAATCAAAATTAAGTTGTTATCAGCTCAGAATAGCCTCTTAAAACCATAAGATATTTTATGTAAGCCTCATGGTAATCATAAAACAGAAATCCATAGTAGATACATAAAAGATAAAAAGTGAAGAATCACAGCATATCACTATTGAAAACCACTTGATCATGAAGGCAGACAGCAAAAGAGGAAAGGAAGAAAGAATCCACAAAACAACCAGAAACAAAAAGCAAAGTGGCAACGGTAAGTCCTTACCTATCAAGAATTAACTTGAATGTTAATGGATTAAAATTCTCCAGTCAAAGACATAGTGAGGCTGAATGGGGAAAACAAGAACAAAAACAAACAAACAAACAAAAAATAAGACCAAAGCATATGATGCCTGTGAGAGACCCACTGTGCCTTTAGGACACACATAGACTGAAAGTGAAGGGATGGAAAAACACATGTCATGCAAATAGGAAACAAAGGAGAGCCAGAGTCGACATATTTGTATGTGACAAAACAGACTTTAAGTCAAAAACTACAAAAAGTGGCCGGGCACAGTGGCTCAAGCCTGTAATCCCAGCACTTTGGGAGGCCGAGACAGGCGGATCACGAGGTCAGGAGATCAAGACCATCCTGGCTAACAAAGTGAAACCCCGTCTCTACTAAAAAATACAAAAAACTAGCCGGGCGAGGTGGCGGGCACCTGTAGTCCCAGCTACTCGGGAGGCTGAGGCAGGAGAATGGTGTAAACCCGGGGGGTGGAGCTTGCAGTGAGCTGAGATCCGGCCACTGCACTGCAGCCTGGGCGACAGAGCGAGACTCCGTCTCAAAAAAAAAAAAAAAATACAAAAAGAAACAAACAAGGTCATTATATAATGATAAAAGAGTCAATTCATCAAGAGGCTATAATAATTATAAACACAAATACATGCAACATTACAGCACCTAAATATTTAAAGCAAATAATTATACATCTGGAGAGAGAAATACACTGCAATACAACAGAAGCAGGAGACTTCACTATCCCACTGTCAACAATGGAAATTCAGAGAGAAAATTGATAAGGAAACGGTGGGTATGAACACTATAAAGCAAATGGACATAACAGATGTATACAGAATGTTCCACCTAACAGCAGCAGAAGACACATTCTTCTCAAGTGCACACTGAACATTCTTCAGGACAGATTATATGTTAGGCCACAAAACAAGTCAACACATTTAAGGAGATTGAAATCATATCAAATATCTTTTCTGATCACAATGCTATGAACTTAGAAATCAATAACAGGAGGAATTTCAGAAAATTCTCAAATACACATAAATGAAACAACATGTTCCCGAACAACAAATTGTTCAAAGAACAACTTAAAAGGGAAATTAAAAACTATCTTGAGACAAATGAAAATGGACTCACAGCATACCAAGACATGAGAAATGCAGGAAAAACACAGCTTTAAGGGGAAGTTTATAGCAATAATTGCTTATATCAAAAAACAAGAAAGATTTCAAATAACAACCAAATGTTACACCTCAAGGAACTAGAAAAAGAAGACAGTTTATGCCCAAAGATAGTAGAAGGAAGATAATAATAAACATCAGAACATGAATAAATAAAATGAGGACTTGGAAAACAATAGAAAATAGCCACAAATTTGGGATGGTTTTTTGAAAAGATCAACAAAATTGACAAATGCTTAGCTAGATTAAGGGAAAAAAAGGAAAGATTGACTAAAAGCAGAAATGAAAGCAGAGACATTACAACCAATGCTATAGAAATTAAAAGGATTATAAGAGACTATTATGAACAATTGTATGCCAACAAATAGGATAACCTAGAAGAAATGAATAGATGTATTTTATCCATACAACATACCAAGACTGAATTATAAAGAAATAAATAATCTGAACAGACAAAAAGTGGATGAGGAGATTGAATCAGTAGTGGAAAGTCACCCATCGAAGGAAAGCCCAGGAACTGATGGCTTTCTGTTGAATTCTACCAAACATTTAGAGAAGAAGTAAGATCAGTTCTTCTCAAACTCATCCAATAATCTGAAGAAGAAGGAATACTTCCAAACTCATTTTATAAGGCCAGCACTACCCTAATACCAAAGCCAGATGAGGACACTACAAGAAAATTATAGGCCCATATGCCTGAGGAACATAGAAGCAAAAATCCTCAACAAAGTACTAGCAAATCAAATTTCCTAGCACATTAATTTTTTGCATGTTTTTCTGCTGCTTAATTAAAGGATTGTTCAGCATGACCCAGTGCCTATGGGACTTGCATTGAACTCAGTGCTGCCCTATCACAGCAGAAAGCAAAACTGGTGTGAAGTCAGCTGATGCCTGCCCACAGAGGGAGCATTTAGACCAGCCCTAGCCAGAGGGGATTTACACATTACAGAGGTCGGAAGTTGGGTTTTGGGGAGCCTCGCCACTGCGGGATCTGGGATTCTAAATAAACTTGAGAGGTGGTCTAGGCCACAAGGACTGCAACTCCTAGTGCTGTGCTCGGCTCAGAGTCAGAGAACATAGGGAACCCACCACCTAGTGAGACACCAGCCAAGGTGGCTGAGGGAATGCATGCACCACGGCTCCCTCAACCCCAGCAGCACAGCTCAGAGTTCCAGGAGAGACTCCTTCCTTCACTTGAGGAGAGGAGAGGGAAGCATAAAGAAGACTTTGTGTTGCGTCTTGGACACCAACTCAGTCACGGTAGGATACAGCACTGGGCAGAGTCCTGAGGCCCCCATTTCAGGGTCTAGCTCATGGATGATATTTCTAGACACACCCTGGGCAACAAGGGAATCTGCTGCCTTGAAGGGAAAGGCTCAGCCCTGACAGGATCCATCACCTGCTGACTAAAGAGCCCTTGGGCCCTGACCAACCTGCAATGATACTCAGGTAGTTTACCACGGGCCCTGAGTGAGACTCTGAGACATGCTGGCTTCAGGGGAGACCCAGCACATTCCCAACTGCGGTGGCTATGGGCAGAGACAGTTTCTCTGGGAGAATAGCAGAGGGAAGAGTAAAGGGGACTTTGTGTTGTACCTTAGGTGCCAGCTTGATTGACCACAGTGGGGCAGAGCAGGGAGCAAGTGAGCACTTGGGGTCCCTGAGTTCAGGTCCTGGTTCTTGCATGGGACTTTTGGACCTCCCGTGGGCCAGAGAAGAGCCCACTGCCCTGAAGGGTGAGTCCCAGGCCTAGCAGTATTCACCACAGATGACTGAGGAACACTTCAGTCTGAAGTGAACACAGGCAGTAGCCTGGCAATACTTGCTGTGGGCCTGCAGTGGAGGTGGCCACAGCGAGAGGCTTCTCTGCCTGTGGAAAGGGTAGGGAAGAGTGGGAAGGACTTTGTCTTGTGGTTTGAGTGGCAGCTTAGCTGCAATAGTATAGAGCACAAGGTAGATTTCTAAGGTTTTTGACTCCAGTCCCTGGCTCCTGGAGGGCATCTCTGGACCCACCTGGGATCTGGGGGAACTCGCCTTCCGGAAGAGGACTCAGGCCTGGCTGGCTTTGCCACCTGCTGATTGTAGAGTCCTCCAGCCTTGAGTAAACATAGGCAATAGTCGGGTATTGGTTACAGCCAGGTAATGGGCAAGACCTGGGTTCAGGTCTGACCCAGCAAGGCCCCAGTGGTGGTGGCCACAGAGGGGATTATGTTGTCCACCTGCAGGTCCAGGTGTCTCAGCACAGAGAGAGAGCAAGAGCAAGAGAGAGCAAGACAGAATGAGAGCAAGAGCGATAGCAAGAAATGCCAGGGGCGAGGGGTGGAGACAGAGAGAGAGAGAGAGAGAGAGAGAAAGACAGAGAGAGATTGAGAGTTTGTTTGGGAGAAATAAGGGAAGAAAACAAGAGTCTCTGTCTGGTAATTCAGAGAATTCTTCTGGATCTTATCCAAGACCACCAAGGCAGTACCTCTACAAGTCTGCAAGAGCCACAGTGTTACTGGGCTTGGGGTACCCCTAATGCAGATACAACTTAGATTACAACACCCAGCTCCCTTTGAATAGCTGGAAAGCCTTCCGAAGAAAGATGGGTACAAACAAGCCCAGACTGCAAAGACTACAATGAATACCGAACTCTTCAATGCCCAGGCACCGATGAACATCCACAAGCATCAAGACCATCCAGGTAAACATGACCTCACCAAATGAGCTAAAGAAGGCACCAGGGTCCAGGCCTGGAGAATAAAGATATGTGACCTTTGAGACAAGTAATTCAAAATAGCAGTTTTGAGGCAAGTGAAAGAAATTCAAAATAACACACAGAGGGAATTCAGAAATCTATCAGATAAATTTAACAATGATATTGAAGTATTTAAAAGGAATCAAGCTGAAATTGTGAAGTTGAGGAATGCAGTTGGGAGGGTGGAGCAAGAAGTTGGAATGGAAACCTCCATTAATTGCTCCTCCTGCAGGAACACCAAATTTTAACAACGAACTACACACAGAAAAACACTGTGTAAAAAATTAATAACTATGAGAACTTTTCAAGACTTTGTACAATAAGACACAAAGAAAAACAACAAAAGTTTAAAAGTGGGCAGATGAAGTTAAAGTGTTGAATTTTCATAAGTTGTCTTTTCCCTTGTTTGTTTGTGTATACAATCAGTGCTAAGTTGTCATCAGTTTAAAATAATGGGTTATAAAGTAGTATCTGGAAGCCTCATGGTAACCTCAAGTGGAAAAATATAAAATGAATACATAAAAAATAAAAAGCAAGAAATTAAATTTTACCACCAGAGAAGATCATCTTCTGTAAAAGGAAGACAGGAGGAAAAGAAGAAGGAAAAGAAGATTACAAAACAACCAGAAAGGAAATAACAAATTAGAAGGAGCAAGTCCTTACTTATCGATAGTAACATTGAATGTAAATGAACTAAATTCTCCAATCAAATGACATAAAGTAGCTGAATAAATATTTTTAAAAGACCCAATGATCTGCTTCCTGTAAGAAACACACATCACCTATAAAGACAAACAGAGACAGAATAAAAGAAGAAGGAAATAAATATTCCATGCCAATGGAAACCAAAAAAGAAAACCAGTATCTAGGCTTCTGTCAGACAAGAGAGATTTCAAGACAGAGAGTATAAGAAGAGATAAAGAAGGTCATTATATAGTGATAAAGTGGTCAATTGAGCAAGAGGATATAACAATTGTAAATATATGTGCACCCATCACTGGAGCACCCACATATAGAAAGCAAATATTACTAGAGCTAAAGAGAGGGAGAGATCCCAATACAATAATAGCTGGAGACTTCAACATTTCACTTTCAGCATTAGACAGATTGTCCAGACGTGAAATCAACAAAGAAACATCAGACTTAATCTGCACTATAGAGCAAATGGATCTAATAGATATTTACTGAACATTTCATCCAATGGCTGCAGAATACACATTCTTTTCCTCAGCACACAGATCATTCTTAAGGACAGACCATGTGAGATCACAAGTTTTAAAACATTCAAAAAATTGCAATAATGTTAGACATCTTCTCTGACCACAATGGAATAAAACTAGAGACCAATAACTACAGACATTTTAGAAACTATACAAATAAATGGACATTAAACAGTGTGCTCCTGGATGGCCAGTGGGTCAGGGGAGAAATTAAGAAGGAAAGTTTAAAATTTCTTGAAACAAATGATGATAGAAACAAAACATACCCAGACCTATGGGATACAGCCAAAGCAGTACAAAGAGAGAAGTGTATATCTAAAAGTACCCACATCAAAAAAGAACAAAAAAAAATCAAGAAGAGCTAATACTAATTCTACTCAAACTATTCTGAAAAACAGAGGAGGATGGAATACTTCCAAACTCATTCTACCAGGCCAGTATAAGCCTGATACCAAAAACCAAAGACACAATAAAAAAAAAAAAAAAGGGAAGCTACAGGCCAATTTCCCTGATGAATATTGATGCAAAACCCTTCAGCAAATACTAGCAAACCAAATTTAACAATACATTGATAATTTGACTTCTTTCTTTCTAATTTGGAGGCCTTTTATTTCTTTCTCTTGTCTGATTGTTCTAGCTAGGACTTCCAGTACCATGGTGAACAAAAGTGGTGAACGTGGGCACCTTGTTGTGTTCCAAATCTTAGAGGAAAGACATTCAGTCATCATCATGACCAAGTGCGATATATCCCAGGGATCTGAGGACAGTTCAACATATGCAAATCAATGTGATACACCATATCAACAGAATGAAGGATAACAACCATATGATCATTTCAATTAATGCTGAAAACCTCATTTGATAAAATTCAGAATTCCTTCATGGCGAAAGCCCTCACAAAACTGGGTATAGAAGGAACATACAGACCCACAGCTAGTATCATACTGAATGGGGAAGAACTGAAAGCTAGGGAAAGGGAGAAGCTTGGAGTGGCTGTCTAAGTCTGAAAGCCTCAAAACAGGGAAGCAGACAGTGCGTTCTATTTAAATATCTTTTTTGGACCCATTAATTATTCTCACCTCTCCCTCACCCCTCACTACCCTTTCCAGACTCTGGTAATTATCCTTCTGCTTGTTTGCAGATGACATGATCTTGTATTTGCAAAAACCTAAAGACTCCACCAATAAACTCTTCGAATTGATGAACAAATTCAGGCAAGTTGCAGGATAGAAAATCAACACACATAAATCTAGCATTTCTACATGCCAACAGTGAACACTCTGAAAAAAAAAATCGATAAAGTAATCTCATTCACAACAGCCAGAAATAAAATAAAATACCTAAAGGATTCGTTATTTATTCCAGTCTTCTCTGTCTGGCTTGTTTGGATGTTTATGTTTGCTTAGAGATTTTGTGTAATTTACCTGTTGAATGTCATTTTTTTCTGCTAGGCCACTGCCTCCTTTACAGCATTAGATGGTGCCTTAAGCCCAAGTTTGCCTTGTCTCAAGCAAATGATCAGAGTGCTGCCCATCCAGAATGGGGGAGGTCCCAAAGGTGGTATCTTGGCAGTATGGAAGAGCTAGCTGGCTAAGGATCTGTGCCCAGAGGGCTCATGGAACATCCCACTAACAGTGTGGCACTGTTAAACAACTACTCTGATTTGGCATCGCCTCTGGCTGAGTTACAGAGCAGAGGTTCCAGGGCTGAAGATGATAGTTCTGCCTCCCCTTTTTGTCTCTGGCTGTCCTCAGGGACATTTCTCCCCTCAGGCACTCACAATGCTTCCTGTGGGTTGAATCAGGAACAGGTCTCCTGCCACGAAACCCAAGATGGTGCGGAAGCTGACTGTTCACCTCAATATCACTTCTTCCGGGGTAGAAACCATGATTCGGCCAGCACAGTTGCTCATGCCTGTAATCCTAGCACTTTGGGAGGTTGAGACTGGTGGATCACCTGAGGTCAGGGTTTCAAGACCAGCCTGGTCAACATGGTGAAACCCCATCTCTACTAAAAATACAAACATTAACCAGGAGTGGTGGCGCAGGCCTGTAACTCCAGCAACTTGGAAGTCTGAGACAGGAGAATCGCTTGAACCCAGGAGGCAGAGGTTGCAGTGAGCCAAGATCGTGCCATTGCAGTCCAGCCTGGGCAACAGAGTGAGACTCCGTCTCAAAAAAAAACGGGCAAATCAAAAAAAAAAAAAAAAAAACCACACACACAGATGTCTCCACACATACGCTAATCTTGAATGGTATCTGCATTTCTCCTGTCTTTGTCTGTTCAACACTCAGGCTCTTGGCGTTCAGAGCTGGCAGAACCTACACACACCTCCTCACTGGCACCAGAATCTGTGTCTGTGTCTCACGCCCATCCAGCCCAGGATTCCGGCTGAAGGAAGGAGGCAATCCCAACTGTCAGGGAGGGTGAAGGCACAACAGGAAGCTCAAGGAAATCTCATGTGACCTCAAGAGGCAGTCTGAAAGACTTAACAGGCACACAGAAGTATCACGTCTACAAAAACCTGCAGCCTTGGGGATTGTGGAACGGTATTTGACGGGGACCATCCAAGAAGAGCCAGGCCTAGCATCCACACTTGCCCTGGAAGGCAACTGGCCATTTCAAATCAAGGGTATGGAGTCAACAGGTCGCTTACAGGACACCAAGGCTGTGGATGCCGCCTTCCATGTAACTGCCAGCAGGAAGTTTTTTTGGTTTGGGTTTTGGTTTTTTGTTTGTTTGTTTTTAGATGGAGTATCGCTCTGTCACCAGGCTGGAGTGCAGTGGCACAATCTCAGCTCACTGCAACCTCCGCCTGCCATGTTCAAGTGATTCTCCTGCTTCAGCCTCCGGAGTACCTGGGACTACAGGCGCCCAGCAGGCAGTTTTCACCAGGATGGCCTGCTGGCACCAGAACAGACTCAATGCCCCCACCTCTAACCAAGAGACTACCTTGCCCTTTTCTTCAGCACTCCCTGTGCCTTCCCTTTTGCTCGGCCACCCACTGGGATGTGGCGTCTGTTTCCATCTGGCTACTGAAACCAAGGAGGGAGACCTAATGGGATTTGGAAACACAGGTTCAAAGATGAGGGCTAATAGAGGAACTGAGGATGTCGCACGGGTTTCTGGCCCAGATGAACTGACCGTGTGCATGGTGGCACTGGAGGGACCTAATGGCTCCAGAAAGAGGACTGGTCCCCTGAGTGGGAGGATGAGCTCCGTCGTGCTCCTCAACAGCATGGAAATAACCATGCAGGAGAGGTGACCAGCATCAAGCCACAGGGAGAGCAAGGATGCTCATGACGGAAAGGACAGTAACATGGCAGAACCGTGACAGTGAACCACAGGAGGAAAGGCAAGAGAGACTGCGGTTCTGAAAGGAGGCATTCAGTTCCTCCTGAGGGTGAGGGAGAGTAGCGCTGAACAACGGGAAATGTGAGACCCCAAAGTAGGAGGAGACGAGGAGGGAACATGAGCAGGGTGTGTTGGGAAAAGGCAGAAAATGTTCCTGTGGCGGGGCAGGGCCCCCACAGCACCTAGACCCAGGCACTATGGTGACTGCAGGGCTGCTGCTCAGAGGCCGGCCCAGGCGCCCTGCAGGGAGAGGCCCCACCACAGAGAGCCAGGGGAACTGTTCTTCAAGCGCCAGAGAACGGACCAACACCCCACACCCCCCAACACTCCCAACAATTGCAGAGAGGGTAGACCACAGACCACAGAATATGAGAACGACTTTATTTCAAACTGCTTTGAATTGCGTTGGGAGGGGGCAAATGCAGCGGAAGAGCAGAAGCCCTGGCTGAAGAGGATATGGAGGGAACCCGCTTGGCTGCAGCTCTGGAGCTCCAAAGGTAGCAGTTGTTCATCTTGTAGGAAGATGCTGGCTCCAACCTGTGAAACAGAGCAGGCTCAGGGACGGGCCCCCAGCCAGGGCCAGCCCACAGCCCTCCTAAGCTACCGGGACTGTGGGAAGGGGCATGGTGTGTGCAACACTCACTTCAAAGGTCCTGGAACTTGTCAGTGAGGAACTGCATGGCCGCTGAAACAGAGAGGCAGAACCGGGTGCTCCAGACCCAGGGAAACAGAAACCCACCCCCTGCCCCCGTGGAGAACCACCTAGCCCTGCAACCAGAAACCCCTCCAGCCCTGGTACTGACTCACCCACCCGTCACCTGAATTAAATGTGGAAATGCCTTTTAAGGAGGAAAGTGGTTCTCAGGTGTTGGGCCATCCCAGAACCGTTCAGAAACGTTTTTCAAAGACAGATAAGCCAGCCAGCAAGCAAAAACCGTATAAGCCGTACCAGGCAGCAGTTAAAGGAAAATACATGAGGTATCTCTAACCGTCCTAAGAGAAGATCTCTGGGACTCGTTTTTCAAAATGTACACGGAGTTCAGATGACACACTGCCGTCTGTGCACATCCCTAGCTGGAAAGGCACAGAAGGCTCCAGGGCCAGGCCTGCTTGATTCTCTTCCCCAGAGGAAAGTCAGTCCCAGTGATGCCACCTGTACCTGCAGTCCACCCCCATCCCCGGCACCTGCAGAAAGACACCGCTGTCCATCCCTGCCCCAGCCAGGGCTCCATCATACCTAGTTGGTCTCTAAGGTCATCAATTTCCATCTGCAGCAGGATGCACTAGCCCAGGAGACACCGGTGGAAGATAAATGGTTAGTCAATTCTGGCCTCCTCTCTCCCCGTTCTCCATCTCTCCCCCAGTCCTTACAGCCCCCATAGCCTGCAGCCCAGTGGTGAGGTGTATTGGCACAAAACCCTCAATGGAAAAGAGGCACCCACTCTGCATGGGTTATGGTAGGCAGAGGGGATTGGGGGGACACCTAAATCAGTTTAACCTGGACATGTATCCCACCATCTAGCATGGACCTTGATTTCTAAGAGTCACACACAGCATTACCCGAGGACAGCCCTGGGTTCCCGGGGGCTGCTGCTGCTGCCTTTCTGGTCTTGGGGGATGGACAAGTGGCTGCTGGTCACCTGAAAGAAAACACAAAATCCAGCTTCCAAGCCTCCCAGGGAGGTGGAAGAGACCTAGCAGGGTCTAAAGTGAAGCACCATCACCCTCCGCTGCCCCTGCTCTGCCCAGCAACTCCAACCATCCCTCTGGGACTGTCTTCCCTGTTCTCCTGTATGAGCCCATGTGCACCCGTGGCCCCCTAGCGTTGTGACTCCAGGTTGGACGCCAGCAGCGGGGCAGCCACAGTCAGGCCCTGGGAGGGCCAGTGTGGCTGAGCAGGACTTAACAGAAAAGGGCTCCGTACCACCAAAAGTCTTCTTCCAGAGTTGGAGTTTGGGGCACTGCTCCAAATCGCCCCCCCACCACACAAACCCCACTCAGAGAGGACGATGTGACCTAAAGCCAGCCCCATCAACACCCCATTTCCCGTGGGACACCTGCCTGGGTGGGTAGGGAAGCCTGGGAGCATGGCTAAGCCCCCATAAGCGACAGAGACAGAGGTTTCTCTCCCGACCCCTCTCCCCTCCACCCCTATCAAACCCGCAAGACTCACCGGAGGGTGCATGGCATCTGGGCACCATGCGTCTCAAGGTAAAGGCCGAGGGCTGTGAGGTTCCTAGTACTTGGGGAGCTCTGACGTTGGGGTCACCACTGCTGTATTCTCCACGACGCACGGACAGGGAAATCAGCTCTGGCTTCTGTGTGGGAAGCTAAAACAGAAATTTCTGAGTCGGGCTGGCAGTGGGGGTGGATGGTGAGTACACATGGGGAGGGGCTGTGTTAAGGTGGAGACTCCAGAGTAATCTCATTAGCACTTTCTCCCTCAGTCAGCCCCAAGACAGGAAGGCTTGCTTAACAGCTAGGGAAGGAGGAATTGGGAAGCTGATGAGTCTACACGCCCAAGCTTTGCGCCCCACACATTAAGGAGTCCCGCGATCCAAACCAGCTGCCAGCCCTGCCTTCCATCCCAGCTCCTCTCTCGGGGAGGAGGCAGAACAACTGCAGAGTGTCCAGAGCCAGGCCTGGCACAAACAAAGTGCTCCCTTTAATGTGTGCCCCTATGAGGTGGACTCCAATCGGGCATCCTAGTGTCCCTGGGCTCCCGATGACAACCCTGGAGCAAGGGATAGAGGGGGAATGGGTAAACAGGTGTGTGCTGGAAGAGAGGTGGGTGGGGGGAAACAGAAGAGAAAGAGGAGGAGGAGAGGGAGGAGAAGAAAGAGGAGTGCAGCGAAGAGAACCTACTCACTTGGGCCCTTGGGACGTCATCTCTATTTTGGTCATTATCTTCTCTGGCCGCAGCCTGGGACTCCCTGGTTTTCCTTCCTGCAGGTTTCTTCCCAGGGCTGCTGTGCTTGGGCTCCTTGGGTCTCGTGGACTTCCCCAGGAGCCCCACACCAGAGACTGGCGGGAAGCTGGCTGGATCAGGTGGAACTACTGAAAGTCTCTGCCCCCAGGCAGGAAAGGCTCCCCGCAGGGCCGGTTTTGGCGCACCCTCTAGGGATTTCTTCTCCTGGGTCACCTTCCTTCCCAGAGGGCCCCGGGGTAGGGGCCCTCTAACGGCAGCTCCTGAGCAGCTGGGCCTGACCCCCACCTTTCCCCACACCATGCTCTGCATTTTCTTCAAGGAAGGCGCATCCAGCTCTCCCACGGCCGGCCTCTCTACTACTGGGGTGAGTCTGCGGGGAGGAGAGGTCAGGAGAGGTCCCTGAACCTGAAGGTAACTCTCCCTGCGGTGGAAACTGGGGCGTCTGCAAGTGTCTGCTGGCTTCTTGGGGCTTCCGGGCTTGGCCTGGCTTCCTTCTTTGGTGCTAATGATCACCCTAATCACCGGTAGGTCGCTGCTCTCATCTGTGGAATCAGAGTCGTCACTATTCAGCCCGGCGGGGCCTTCCGCAGAGGGCTGCTGGGGATCCACTTGGACGCTCAATCTGCTCTTCAAGCCCCTTTCTGGGTTCTCCCAGGCCGGTCCTGGCCCAGGAACACTGAGGTGGAGAGGGCCACCGGAGGACTGCTGCCATTCTCCAGGGCAGGGGTTCAGCGCGCCTCTCCCACTGGGACCAACCTCCAGGTCCGCCCAGATGTCAGTGGACCCTTTGGCAGCAGCGCCTTCTGGGGACGGGTGTCCCTGGACGCTGGACGGCGGCATGATGGTGGCTGACTCATCAGCCAGGTAGAAAGAGTAGTCCACACCGTCCCCTTGGTCGTCGACCGGGGTGCCAGGCCGGCCTTCCCGGCCCCAGAGTACCACCCTTCCCTGCTCTATCAATTCGCTCTCAGGCTCGAAACTGAAGCCCTCAGGATCTGTGAACCCGCTCTCCCCCTTGCCCTCACCACTGCGCTGCCCCCTCAAATCGAGGCCTCGGCCGTGGCCGTGGCCCTGTGGGGCTCCGGGGCTGGCGGCGTGGGCCCCGGCCTGCTTGCCACCCTCCGGGCCGAAACCAGCCCCGCAAACGGACACTTCATCTGTGGAGCTCATGGCGCCCGCCAGTCCAGACAGCCCAGGCTGTGGGGAGACGGTTGTCCTGGTAACAGTGGGAGAGGAGAGCTGAGCCCAGCCAAGCCCAGCCGAGGGGGACACTCTCAGCTTTGAGCCTGAGAGCGAACTGAAAGAGCAGCAAAGGGTGGTGTTCTGGGGCCACAGGAACAGTGAGGCCTTTGGGACACCGCCACCCTCACCACAGTCGGCTCACGAGACGTCACTGACAGCGAGAGGCTTACGGGTTCCCTCAAGGCCTGCGTCCTGCCTTCTCATTGTTCCACGCCTTCTCATTGGTCTGCCCATCACCAACCAGCGCGCCCCTTGTTGGACGAGGCTTCCGGGCTTTACCCAATCAGGAAGCAGACTCTTGGATTGCCCCAACGCCCGTCATTTGACTGGGTGGGTGTACTTGGGTCGGGTCTTGGGGCCAGGGCCCACTGGAGCTCTCGATCCACCTCTTTCTTCCTGTCCTGCTGCCTCTGGCCAGGCACCTACTTTCCAATGACAGTCACATCTCTGAGCCCCAGTGTCCCATTGTAAGGCGGAGGTCAAGGGGAGAGCTGCCCCCAGCTCATAAACTTGGGAGAATAAATGTCCTGATGCACGAGAAGCACCAGGCACACAGAGGAGCAATCATTAAAAAGTAGGGAGGGAGCAAAACAGCAAGAAAGAGATGGATTGAGAGCTCCAGTGCACCCTGGCCCCAAGACCCGACCACAGCGCATCCACGCGAAAGACGGGTGTCGGGGCAAACCAAGAGCCTGTGTCCCGATTGGTTAAAGCCCAGAGGCTTCGCCCAACAAAGGGTGCGCTGGTTGGTGGAGGGGGGACCAATGAGAAGGCTCGACACCTGGGTCGAAGGCGCGCGGAAGCCACGCGCTGTCTGGGACACTTAGTACTTCCGCCTGCTGTGAGGGCAGCAGGGTCCCGAAGGCGTCGCTGTTCCTGTCCCGTGGCCCGCTTGGCTGGGCTTGGCTCTCCTCTCCCGCCATTACCAGCACGACCGTCTCCCCATAGGCCAGGCTGCCTGAACTGGCGCCATGAGCTCTCCCGACGAAGTGTCCGTTTGGGGGGCTGGTATTGACCTGGAGGGTGGCGAGCAGGCTGGCACCCGCACGGTCAGCCCCGGAGCCCCACAGGGCCACGGCCGTGGCCGAGGCCTCGATTTGGGGGCACCGCGCAGTGGCAAGGGCCAGAGCAGGTTCACAGATCCTGAGGGCTTCAGCTTCGAGCCTGAGAGCGAATTGATAGAGCAGGGAAGGGTGGTGCTCTGGGGCCGGGAAGGACGGCCTGGCACCCCCGTCGATGACCAAGGGGATGGTGTGGACTACTCTTTCTACCTGGCTGATGAGCCAGCCACCATCATGCCGCCGCCCAGCGTCCAGAGACACCCGTTCCCTGAAGGCGCCGCTACTGAAGGGTCCGCTGAAAACCGGATGGACCCGGAGGTCGATCCCAGTGGGAGTGGCGCGCTGGGCCCCAGCCCTGGAGAATGGCAGCAGGCCTCTGCCAGTCGTCTCCACCTCTGTGGTCCTGGGTCAGGCCGGGCCTGGAAGAACCCAGAAAAGGGCTCGAAGAGCAGATTGAGCGTCCAAGTGGATCCCCAGCAGCCTTCTGCAAAAGGCCCCGCCAGGATGTCTACCCACGACTCTGATTCCTCCGATGAGACCAGTGACTTACCACTGATGAGGGTGGGCATTCGCCACAAAGAAGGAAGCCAAGCCAAGTCCGGCAGCCGCAAGAAGGCAGCAGACACATCCAGACACTCAAGCTTCCACTGCAAGGAGAGTTACCTGCCCGTGCCAGGCCGTTTCCTGACCTCTGCTCCCCGCGGACTCACTCCAGTCATGGAGAGGCCGGCTGTGGGAGAGCTGGAGGACTCTCCCGGAAAGAAAATGCAGAGCAGGGCCTGGGGAAAGGTGGAGGCCAGGCCCAACTGCTCAGGAGCTGCCACTGCAGGGGCCGTGCCCCGGGGCCCTTCAAGGAGGAAGATGGCCCAGGAGAAGAAGTCCCAAGGGGGTGCCTCTCAGCTGGCCCTGGGGAGATCCTTTCCTGCCTGTGGAGAGAGACTCTCAGCCGCTCCCCCGGAGCCGGCCACCTCCCAGCCCTTGTCTGGTGTGCGGCCCCAGGGGATCTCCAAGAAACGACAAAAGCCTAAGCACAGCAGCCCTGGGAAGAAACCTGCAGGAAGGAAGACCAGGGAGTCCCAGGTTGTGACCAGAGAAGATAATGACCCAAATAGAGATGAGGTCCCAAGGGCCCAAGTGAGTAGGCCCTTCTCACTCTCCTCTCCCTCTTTATCTTCTTCCTCCTCTGTCTCCCACCATACCTCCTCTCTTCCAGCACACACCTGTTTAGCCATGCCCCCTCTATCCCTTGCTCGAGGGTTGTCATTGGGAGCCCAGGGATACTAGAATGCCCAATAAGGGTCTTTGTTGTAGGGGCACACGTTAATGGTGTGTGACGGACATACCTCCGGACACTCTGCAGGGGTCCTGCCTCCTCCCCCAGAAAGGAGCTGGGATGGAAGGCAGGGCCAGCAGCTGGTGAGGTTGGGGTGATCCCCTAAAGTGTGGGCCACAAACCTGGGGCATCTAGGCTCATCAACTTCCTGACTCCTCCTTACTTAGCTGTTGCCCGAGCCACCTGGAAGGGAGCCCGGGCTATCTCAGTATCCCCAGTGTTTTCCCTGGCTGGGCTCTGCCTCCTGGCATGGGGCTGACTGAGGGAGAAAGTGCTAATGAGATTAGGCTCCAGAGTCTCCACCTTACCACAACCCCTTCCCACATGTACTCACCGCCTGCCCCCACCGCCAGCCCAACTCAGAAATTTCTGTTTTAGCTTCCCACACACAGGCCAGGGCTGCCTCGCCTATCCGAGCATCGTGGAGAACTCAGCAGTCGCAACCCCAACATCAGAGCTCCCCAAGTTCCGGGAACTTCAGAGCCCTCTGCCTACAGCCTGGGAGGCCTCCTGCCCAGACGCCATGCACCCTCTGGTGAGTCTTGCGGGTTTGATAGGGGTGGAGGAGAGAGGGATCGGGAGGGAAACCTCTGGCTCTGTCGCTTCTGGGGGCTAAGTCTTGTTCCCATTCTTCCCTGCCCACCCAGGCAGGTGCCCCACGGGAAATGGGGTGTCGATGGGGCTGGCTTTAAGTCACATCCTCCTCTATGAGTGGGGTTTGTGTGGTGGGGGGCGATTTGGAGCAGTGCCCCAAACTCCAACTCTGGAAGGAGACTTTCAGCGGTATTGAGCCCTTTTCTGTTAAGTCCTGCTCAGCCACACTGGCCCTCCCAGGGCCTGGCTGTGGCTGCCCCACTGCTGGCATCCAACCTGGAGTCACAACGCTAGGGGGCCATAGGTGCAGATGGGCTCACACTGGGGAACAGGGAAGACAGTCCCAGAGGGATGGTTGGAGTTGCTGGGCAGAGCAGGGACAACGTGTTGCCAGCAGAGGGTGATGGTGCTTCACTTTAGACTCTTCTAGGCCTTTTCCACCTCACTGGGAAGCTTGGAAGCTGGAATTTGTGTTCTCTTTCAGGTGACCAGCAGCCACTTGTCCATCCCCCAAGACCAGAAAGGCAGCAGCAGCCCCCAGGAGCCCAGGGCTGTCCTCGGGTAATGCTTTGTGTGGTTCCTAGAAATCCAGGTCCACACTAGATGGTGGGATCCGTGTCCAGGTTAAACTGATATCTGTGTCCCCCCGCCCCGCCCCATCACCACCTTCTGCACCCCACAGAGAGAGGATGCCTCTTTTACATCAAGGGATTCATGCCAACCCACCTCGCCACTGGGCTGCAGGCTGTGGGGGCTGTCAGGGCTGGGGGAAAGAGGGAGGACAGGGAGAGAGAAGGCCAGAATTGACTAACCATTTCTCTTTCTCCGGTGTCTCCTGGGCTAGTGCATCCGGCTGCAGAGGGAAGTTGAGGACCTTAGAGACCAACTAGGTATGATGGAGCCCTGGCTGGGGCAGGGATGGACAGCGGTGTCTTTCTGCAGGTGCCGGGGATGGGGGTGGACTGCAGGTACAGGTGGCATCACTGGGACTGACTTTCCTTTGAGGAAGAGAACCAAGCAGGCCTGACCCTGGAGCCTTCTGTGCCTTTTCAGCTAGGGGTGTGCACAGACAGCAATGTGTCATCTGAACTCTGTGTATACTTTGTCCACGAGTCCCAGAACTCTCCTTCTCTTACAACAGTTAGAGACACCTCATGTGTTTTCCCTTTAACTGCTGCCTGGTATGGCTTATACGGTTTTTGCTTGCTGGCTGGCTTATCTGTCTTTGGAACACGTTCTGAACAGTACTGGGATGGCCCAACACCTGAGAACCACTTTCCTCCTTAAAAGGCATTTCCACATTTAATTCAGGTGACGGGTGGGTGAGTCAGTACCAGGGCTGGAGGGGTTTCTGGTTGCAGGGCTAGGTGATTCCCCACGGGGGCAGGGGGTGGGTTTCTGTTTCCCTGGGTCTGGAGTGCCCGGTTCTGCCTCTCTGTTTCAGCGGCCATGAAGTCCTTCACTGACAAGTTCCAGGACCTTTGAAGTGAGTGTTGCACACACCATGCCCCTTCCCACAGTCCCGGTAGCTTAGGAGGGCTGTGGGCTGGCCCTGGCTGGGGGCCCGTCCCTGAGCCTGCTCTGTTTCACAGGTTGGAGCCAGCATATTCCTACAAGATGAACAGCTGCCAACTTTGGAGCTCCAGAGTTGCAGCCAAGCGGGTTCCCTCCGTATCCTCTTCAGCCAGGGCTTCCTCTCTTCCACTGCGTTTGCCCCCTTCCCAACGTAGTTGAAAGCAGTTTGAAATAAAGTCGTTCTCATATTCTGTGGTCTCTGGTCTACCCTCTCTGTGATTGTTGGGAGTGTTGGGGTGTGCCAGGTGTTGCTCCGTTCCCTGGAGCTGGAAGAACAGTTCCACTGACGCTCTGTGGTGGGGCCTCTCCCTGCAGGTCGCCTGGGCCGGCCTCTGAGCAGCAGCCCTGCAGTCACCATAGTGCCTGGGTCTAGGTGCTGTGAGGGCCCTGCCCCGCCACAGGAACATTTCCTGCCTTTCTCCTACACACCCTGCTCATGTTCCTTCCTTTTCTCCTCCTACTTTGGAGTCTCGCAGGTCCCCTTCTTCAGTGCTATTCTCCCTCTCCTTCAGCAGGAACTGACGGCCTCCTTCCCGAACCCCTGTCTCTCACCTTTCCTCCTGCGGTTCACTGTCCCGGTTCTGCCCTGTCACCATCCTTTCCATCACGAGCATCCTTGCTCTCCCAGTGGCTTCACGTGGATGGCCTTTCCTGCACGGTTATTTCCATGCTGTTGAGGAACACGACAGAGCCCAGTCCTCTTTCTGGAGCTATTATGTCCCTCCGGTGCCACCACGCACACAGTCAAGTCATCTGGGCCAGTAACCTGCGTGGCATCCTCGGTTCCTCTTAGCCCTCACCTTTGAACCTCAGTTACCAAATCCAGTCAGGTCTCCTCCTTAGTTTTAGTAGCCAGGTGGAGGCAGAAGCCACATCCTGGTGGGAAGCTGAGCCAAAGAGAAGATACATGGAGTGCGGAAGAAAAGGGCAGGGTAGACTCTTGGTTGGAGATGGGGACACTGGATCTGTTCTGGTGCCTGCGGGCCAACCAGGTAGTAACTGCGGGCCGGGAGATACACGGAAGGCGGCTTCCACATCCTTGGCATCCTATAGGCAGCCAACAGTCCCTTCAGCAGCCGGTCAGCTCCATACCCTTGATTTGAAAATGGCCGCTGCTTTCCAGGGCAAGTGTCGATGCTAGGTCTGGCTGTTCTTGGATGGTCCCCGTGAAATAGCATTTCACCACCCCCAAGTTCGCAGGTTTTTATTCATGTGATATTTCCGTGTCCCTGCTCAGTCTTCCAGACTGCCTCTCGAGGTCACACGAGATTTCCTTGAGCTCCCTATTCTGCCTTCACTCTCCCTGACAGTTGGGATCGCCCACTACCTTCAGCCCGAATCCTGGACTGGGTGGGCCCCAGATTCGGGCACAGATTCCGATTCCAGTGAGGAGGTGTGTGTAGGTTCTCCCTGCTCCCATCGCCAAGAGACTGGGTGTTGAATAGACAAAGACAATCGAAATGCAGATACCATTCAAGGTTTGTGTGTGTGTGTGTGTGTGCACGCACGCGCGCGCCCGCGCGCCTGCATGAGCATGCCCCTGCATGCACCCGCTTGGGAATCAAATTAATTGGGGGTGCTCTCCCTTGAGCAAGAAAGGGCTGATTCACAGAGTGGAGGCAGTGATGAAGGATCCATGAAGGATCAAATGTGTAAAAGCAGGGCTGGGATCTACCTTTGACAAGAGGTGGTGTTCAATTCTAACACCTAGGAGGGTGCAGAGTGGGACGAGTGGGACGTCCCCAAACACAGCAATGGGTGTCAGGCTCTCAGAATGCTGGAGGTGCCACAGTAGGATCCCGATCCTCCACGGGATGAATGGGATGTATCAGCACTCCCGTGTGTGGGTGCAGTGATAATGCCTCAGAGTCGCTGGTTGATGTTTCATCTAGGAAGCAGGGAGCTCCCATGGGAAGGTGCCATGACTTGAGGTAAGGGAGACACAGGCAGGTGGAACAGTGCAGGTGGAAAGCCGGAAAGAGGGACTACCCTGGGACAGCTGGTCAGGCTCGGTACCCGCCTTCCCACATACTCTCACTGTGTCTCACTGCTGGGACGGGGTGAGACCATCACTCACGTGGAGGGCCAATCACGGGCTGTTTACATCTCTGTTTACCCACAGTGGTGGGGACATACTCCATTGACATCGAACCCCTTGCCTGAGAGAGTTGGCTTCATTCCTCAGGCCAAGGCTTTGGCCCTGACACAGGTGGTTTTTTCTTGCAGAGTCAACACAGTAGACTGGTGTCTGGGGGAAGACATGTGTCAGGGACTCTCCAGCTTGGGTTTTTGCCACTGGAGACATCTAGGCAGGTTCTGGTGGGGGAAGAACTCCAGCCCCAGTCACTGTCCCCGGGGGAATGGGCCATGGTCGACAGGGTGTGGAAGGGGAGAAGCCCGTGGACAGAGTCACGGAAGGCGTGAACCCATCCCCCAGTGGCTGGATTTGCCAGTCCCGCCTCTCAGCACACCACCTCGGTTCCATAGTCAGACCACTTCCCGCACAATAATGGAGCTGTAACATGTACACTCCAGGCCATGGTCGGGCGAAGCCTTCCTCTTCTAGGGGAAATAAGTGCAGAATATGAGGCTCCTTGGATTAGAGGAATCCATCTGGGCCCCAGTGGAGGGGAGGAGGTCGAGCACCTCCACTCATTCAGTGATCCCCTTTTGCTTTTCCCTCAAGCCTCCTTTCCCACCAAGAGGATTGTGGGGTCCAGCCTGGAGAGACTTAGATCCCCTCCCGCCTTGTCCTGCCACTCAGCTCAGAGGGGCTCCGGAGGTCTGGTGAGCTGCATGCCTGCCCTCAATGCAGCCACAGTGTCGGAGCCCTGAGCAGAATCCCACCTACACCCGGTGCCAGGGCTGCCACAGGTATATTTCTATATGAGACTTCTTACTCTGTTGGCAGAAAAGAGCGTCTCCTCTTCAGACTCCAGCTAGGGCCGAAGGTGTGTGAGTCTCCTAGCATGCCCGCCAGCCACAGTCCCCATGGGTGGCCTTCCAGGGTGTGGCGGAGGCCCAGGGCACTGCACACGGGGACGTGAGATGGCACTCATAGGATCATAGTGGTCATGGTGAGTAACAGCCATGAACTTTAGCCCGCCTGGAACACACTCCTGGGTGAACTCGGACAACCTCATGCACATCTGTCCTCAGCCTCCAGGCCAAGAACTCCTCCTTTTCCCCACACATTTTCTCATTATCCTTTTCCTCAAAGGATGAGGCCAACACCAGTGTTTGCCAGGTACGGCTGCGTAGGCTGTGGCTGCCAGGGTGGCCGTGCAAACTCTATCTGTGGGATCCCAGGGTGCCCCGTTCTCATGATCCAGCGTGAACGGCGCCCATGTGGTTGTGGAGTGTTGAAGTCCAGGTCACTACCATGCAGAGCAAGGAACGGAACGTTAGCAGGGTTTTGGAACCCTCCTGTTTGCCCCATCCCGATCACTACCCCCCCGCTTTGCACACCCCAGAGGAAACCACTCTGCTGACTTTTCCAATAATCACTCACTTTCCTTTAAGTATTAATAATTGCCATTTAATAACCCTCACCAACATATAAAAGTTAGAGGCAGTTAAATGTAAAATTATATGTTTGAAACATAATACACACACACACATACACTCTCTCTCTCACACACATACACGCACGCGCACACACACACACGGGGATAACTCAGAAGCCAGCCATTTGACAGTTATAAGGTGATCAAGCCAGGTAACTACTACCCAGGTCATGAAACTCTACATTGCACCTTTAGAGAATTGGGCTCTGAGTGTCTTTCTCTGAAGGAAGCCAAATACGCATGCTACATACTGTGTGATTCCACTTATATGACATTCTGGAAGAGGCAAAATTCTAGGAACAGAAAACAGATTGGTAGTTGCCAGGGTCTGAGGGTTAAGACGAGGAGTTCACTACAAGAGGGCGTGAGGGAACCTGGGGGGGAAGGCGATGCTCTGTATCTATATATATTGTGCTGGTGTTTTTACAGCCATATGCATTTGCAAGATCTCATAGACCTCTAAGTAAGTTATAGCCCAATAGTCCTAACTTTTTAGGAAAAAAATAATGTCAGCACTACATCTCGAATGGATAATGATATTTAGTCAATACCTTTTGTGACTACGAAGAGCATGTTTCTCTCCCTGAATCTGTTAATGTGGAGAATTGTACCACTGTATTTTCTGAAGGGAAATTAAGTTCGTATTTCTGGGATGAAGCCGATATTAGTCATGCCATATTAGGTATTTTCCTTTTCATATCCTGTACGCTTCCGTGTGCTAAGATTCTGGTTCCGATTTTTACTTCTATGTCATGAGCCTGTGATTGATCTGCAATATTTCTCTAGGTGTCCTTGCAGGATTTGGTATCGAGGTTATGCCAAGCTCATACAGTGAGTGGAGGATTGTTCCTCCTTTTTTTTTTTTTTTTTTTTTTTTTTTGAGACATAGTCTCACTCTGTTGCCCAGGCTGGAGTGCTGCAGTGGCACGATCTTGGCTCACTGCAAGCTCTGCCTCCCAGGTTCACGCCATTCTCCTGCCTCAGCCTCCCAAGTAGCTGTGACTACAGGCGCCTGCCACCACATCCAGCAAATTTTTTCTTTTTTTTTTTTTTTTTTTTTTTTTGTATTTTTAGTAGAGACGGGATTTCACCTTGTTAGCCAGGATGGTCTCGATCACCAGACCTCGTGATCCACCCGCCTCAGCCACCCAAAGTGCTCGGATTACAGGCGTGAGCCACCACGCCCGGCCCCTCCCTTTCAATTTTCTGCAGGAGTTTGTGTCAAATGGAAGATATGTATTCCTAGGATGTTTGTCAGGATGTGGTGTGGAATCCTGGAGTTTTTTAGTGGAAAGCATGTGACTACTGCTATCTTTCTGTAACGATTCTGGAACGGTTCAGGTTGGCTATGCCTTCTTGTGTCAGTCTTGGCGGGTTTTGTTTCCTAGCGACTGGTTACCTTTTGCTTTGTTTTCAAACTGACTGGAATAAAATGGTCCAGAATATCCCCCTTCATCCCAGATTGCATTTGTTAAAATTAGGGAGCCATGGGAGAGTTGCACAGAAAGCCCAAGGAGCACCCATACGTGTATTCTTCTACTGGATCCTCCAGTTGTTACCATTTTCTCACATTTGCTTCATCCCTCCCTCCATCCTGCACTCCCGTCTTTCTCTGAGCATGTGTGCGTGCTTCTATTTTTCAATGCTTTGTGGAATCGTTTGAGACCCATTTGAATCAGTTAGATCCATTATCCCTAAATACTGCAGCATGTATCGCCTACAAGGAAGCATGGTCTCCCACAAAACCTTAATGCCATCATGACACTCAGGAAATGTAACATTGAAATCACACAATTTTCTACTGTAGAATCACATGAAACATTTTCGATTTTCCCCATGGTCCCATAGTGTCCCTCATGGTTGCTTTCTAACAAAATTCTCTTTCCAACCAAACATCATACTTTGCATTAAGTAGTCAAGTCTCGGCCGGGCGCAGTGGCTCAAGCCTGTAATCCCAGCACTTTGGGAGGCCGAGACGGGCGAATCACGAGGTCAGGAGATCGAGACCATCCTGGCTAACACGGTGAAACCCTGTCTCTACTAAAAAATACAAAAACTAGCCGGGCGAGGTGGCGGGCGCCTGTAGTCCCAGCTACTCGGGAGGCTGAGGCAGGAGAGTGGCGTAAACCCGGGAGGCGGAGCTTGCAGTGAGCTGAGATCCGGCCACTGCACTCCAGCCTGGACGACAGAGCCAGACTCCGTCTCAAAAAAAAAAAAAAAAAAAAAAAAAAAAAAAAAGTAGTCAAGTCTCTTTTGAGACAGGGTCTCCCTCTGTCGCCCAGGCTGGTAGGCAATGCCGCGAACCCGGCTCACTGCAGCCTCGACCTCCAGGCTCAAGCCATTCTCCAAGCTTAAGCTTGGACCTCCTGAATAGCTTGGACTACAGGCACACGCCACCATGTTTAGCTAATTTTTAAAATACTTTTTGTAGAGACGGGGTTTCACCGTGTTGCCCAGGCTGGTTTGGAACTCCTGAGCTCAAGCCATCCACCCACCTAGGTCTCCCAAAGTGTTGAGATTACAGGCGTGAGCCATGGTTCCCGGCCTGTCAAGTCTCTTCAGTGGCCTTTAAAGTGTGCTTTAAAGCAATGTTTAAAGTGTGCTTTAAATCACTGCAGCTGTTGTCAGGAAGCCCTTGAACTTAGGTTTGTCAAATGTCTTCCTTGTGATTAAACTCAGGTAAGTTTAACATTTTTGGCAAGACTACTGCATAGCAGACGTGCTGTCCTTCTCGGTGCATGACATCGGCAGATTCTCCATGTAGGCTTCTCTTATGACTGGCAATGTTCATCTTGACCATGTGGTCAGAGTGCTGTTCCGGATTACTCCATTGTGAAGGTGCCATCTTCTCTTTGTATTTAATTAGCTATGTGCTGTTACTGCATGGGCACTGTATGAATATGCAGTTCCCCCACAATATCCTCTTTCTGTCTTTTGGATGTCTGCATATGATACGATTTGGATCTGTGTCCCCACCAAGTCTTGTGTCAAACTGTAACTTCTAATGTTGGAGGTGGGGCCTGGTCGGAGGTGACTGGGTCATGGGGCTGGATTTTTCAGGAATGGTTTAGCAGCATCCACTTGGTACTGTCCTCGCAGTCGCAAGTGAGTTTTCATGAGTCTGGTCATTTAAAAGTGTGTGACACCTCCTCCTGCTCTCTCTTGCTCCTGCTCTTATCATGTAACATGTACCTGCTCCTGTTTCACCTTCCACCACGATTGCAAGCTTCCTGGGTCCTCCCAGAAGCAGAAGCCGCTACACTTCCTGTACAGCCTACAGAACCATGAACTCTTTTCTTTATAAATGACTTGGTCTTGGGTATTTATTTACAGCAACACGAGAATGGATGTAATATCATTTGTGCTTATTTCTCCCTTTTCTTTCCTGATAGCGGTGCCCTTCTCCCTTGTTTTCCTGACCAGTCTCACAACAGTTTTAACAATTTCATTCTTCTTCCAAACACCCAACTTCTGGTTTTGTGATCCTTATGCCTGTTTTCCCTTTCACTGATTTCTGCTTTTACCTTATTTCCTTCTACTTTCCTTGGTCTTATGTTGCTCTTGTTTTTCAAACTTTTTCTCATTAACTGTCTGCTATTCTATTTTATATGGTTTGGTTGTGTCCCCACTCAAATCTCAACTTGAATTGTATCTCTCAGAATTCCTACGTGTTGTGGGAGGGACCCAGGGGAAGGTAATTGAATCATGGGGGCCAGCCTTTCCAGTGCTATTCTCGTGATAATGAATACGTTTCACAAGATCTGATGGGTTTATCAGGAGTTTCTGCTTTTGCTTCTTCCTAATTTTCTCTTACCACCACCACATAAGAAGCACTTTTTGCCTCCTGCCATGATTCTGAGGCCCCCCCAGCCACGTGGAACTGTGTCCAATTAAACCTTTTTCTTCCCAGTCTCGGGTATGTCTTTATCAACAGTGTGAAAACTGTCTAATACAGTAAATTGGTACCAGCAGAGTGGGGCATTGTTGAAAAGATACCCAAAAACATCAGAGCAACTTTGAAACTGGGTAACAGCCAGAGGGTGGAACAATTTCAAGGCCTCAGAAGAAGACAGGAAAATGTGGAAACATTTGGAACTTCCTAGAGACTTGTTGAATGGCTTTGCCCAAAATGCTGATAGTGATATGGATAATAAGGTCCAGGCTGAGGTGGTCTCAGATGGAGATGAGGAACTTGTTGGGAACTAGAGTAAAGGTGACTCTTGTTGTGTTTCAGCAAAGAGACTGGTGATATTTTGCCCCTGCCCTAGAGATTTGTGGAACTTTGAACTTGAGAGAGATGATTTAGGGTATCTGGTGGAAGAAATTTCTAAGCAGCAAAGCATTCAACAGGTGACTTGTGTGCTGTTAAAAGCATTGAGTTTTAAAAGGGAAACAGCAACTTGAAGCATTCCCTTTGAAAACTGGCACAAGACAGGGATGCCCTCTCTCATCACTCCTATTCAATATAGTGTTGGAAGTTCTGGCCAGGGCAATCAGGCAGGATAAATAAATAAAGGGTATTCAATTAGGAAAAGAAGAAGTCAAACTGTCCCTGTTTGCAGATGCCATGATTGTATATTTAGAAAACCCCATCGTCTCAGTCCAAAATCTCCATAAGCTGATAAGCAACTTCAGCAAAGTCTCAGGATACAAAATCAATGTGCAAAAATCACAAGCATTCCTATACACCAATAACAGACAAACATAGAGCCAAATCACGAGTGAACTCCCATTCACAATTGCTTGAAAGAGAATAAAATACCTAGGAATCCAACTTACAAGGAGAAGGACCTCTTCAAGGAGAACTACAAACCACTGCTCAACAAAATGAAAGAGGATGCAAACAAATGGAAGAACATTCCATGCTCATGGATAGGAAGAATCAATATAGTGAAAATGGCCATACTGCCCAAGGTAATTTATAGATTCAATGCTATCCCCATCAAGCTACCAATGACTTTCTTCACAGAATTGGAAAAAAGTACTTTAAAGTTCATATGGAACCAAAACAGAGCCCGCATTGCCAAGACAATCCTAAGCCAAAAGAACAAAGCTGGAGGCATCATGCTACCTGACTTCAAACTATACTACAAGGCTACAGTAACCAAAACAGCAAGGTACTGGTACCAAAATAGAGATATAGACCAATGGAACAGAACAGAGCCCTCAGAAATAACACCACACATCTACAACCATCTGGTCTTTGACAAACCTGACAAAAACAAGAAATGGGGAAAGGATTCCCTATTTAATAAATGGTGCTGGGAAAACTGGCTAGCCATATGTAGAAAGCTGAAACTGGATCCCTTCCTTACACTTTATACAAAAATAATTCAAGATGGATTAAAGACTTAAATGTTAGACCTAAAACCATAAAAACCCTAGAAGAAAACATAGGCAATACCATTCAGGACATAGGCATGGGCAAGGACTTCATGTCTAAAACACCAAAAGCAATGGCAACAAAAGCCAAAATTGACAAATGGGATCTAATTAAACAAAAGAGCTTCTGCGCAGCAAAAGAAACTACCATCAGAGTGAACAGGCAACCTACAGAATGGGAGAAAATTTTTACAATCTACCCATCTGACAAAGGGCTAATATCCAGAACCTACAAAGAACTCAAACAAATTTACAAGAAAAAATCAAACAACCCCATCAAAAAGTGGGCAAAGGATATGAATGGACACTTCTCAAAAGAAGACATTTATGCAGCCAACAGACACATGAAAAAATGCTCATCATCACTAGCCATCAGAAAAATGCAAATCAAAACCACAATGAGATAGCATCTCACACCAGTTAGAATGGCAATCATTAAAAAGCCAGGAAACAACAGGTGTTGGAGAGGACGTGGAGAAATAGGAACACTTTTACACTGTTGGTGGGAGTGTAAACTAGTTCAACCATTGTGGAAGACAGTGTGGCGATTCCTCAAGGATCTAGAACTAGAAATACCATTTGACCCAGCCATCCCATTACTGGGTATATACCCAAAGGATTATAAATCATGCTGCTATAAAGACACATGCACACATATGTTTATTGCGGCACTATTCACAATAGCAAATACTTGGAACCAACCCAAATGTCCATCAATGATAGACTGGATTAAGAAAATGTGGCACATATACAACATGGAATACTATGCAGCCGTAAAAAAGGATGAGTTCATGTCCTTTGTAGGGACATGGATGAAGCTGGAAACCATCATTCTGAGCAAACTATCACAAGGACAGAAAACCAAACACCACATGTTCTCACTCATAGGTGGGAATCGAACAATGAGAACACTTGGACACAGGGTGGAGAACATCACACACCAGGGCCTGTCATGGGGTAGGGGGAGGAGGGAGGGATAGCATTAGGAGATAGACCTAATGTAAATGACAAGTTAATGGATGCAGCACACCAACATGGCACATGTATACATATGTGACAAACTTGCATGTTGTGCACATGTACCCTAGAACTTAAAGTATAATATAAATAAATAAAGAAAGAATAATAAATAAATAAATAAATAAAAGGGAAACAGCATAAAAGTTCAGAAGCTTGCAGTCTGACAATAAGGTAGAAAAGAAAAACCCATTTTTTTTTAGGAGAAATTCAAGCCAGCTGCAGAAATTTGCATAAAGAGCAAGGAGACTAATGTTGATCCCCAAGACCCTGGGGAAAATGTCTCCAGGCCATGTCAGAGAACTTCAAGGCAGCCTCTCCCATCACAGGCCCAGAGGCCCAGGAGGAAAAAGTGGTTCTGTGGGCTGGGCCCAGGGTCCCCATGCAGTGTGCAGCCTAGGAACCTGGTGCCCAGCCCTCCAGCCATGGCTGAAAGGGGCCTATGTAGAGCTCGGGCTGTGGCTTCAGAAGGTAGAAGCCCCAAGCCTTGGCAGCTTCCCTGAGGTATTGAGCCTGTGACTGCACAGAAGTCAAGAATTGAGGTTTGGGAACCTCTGCCTAGATTTCAGAAGATGTATGGAAATACCTGGATGCTCAGACAAAAGTTTGCTGCAGAGGGGAGTCCTTGCGGAGAACCTTTGCTAGGGCAGCACAGAAGGGAAATGTAGGGTCAGAGCCACCACACAGAGTCACTACTGGGCGACTGCCTAGTGGAGTTCCCATACGGGTGCACTTGATAATTATTTATTAAACTATGCACATGGATCGTGATGTTTCCTTTCTGTGCGTTGCCTACCACCATAAGCGGAGAAAAAATAGTGCTAAGAGAAGTAACATTGCATTAAACAGTTAAGTATTTTATAACCAGAAGGATAACCAAATTATTTTCTCTATTTATAGCAGATCTCTTTGAGAGTAGTAATATCCATTTATTGATAATAATAGTTTTATTTTCAAATTCTCATAGATTTCACTAAACATCATAGGAATGATGCTTACATAATTGTGATATTAATTTCGATGTTTTGGTAAATATTTTATATTTGGGTGGCAAGTTTTCATTCACAATTTGTGACTTTGTGCTGGAATCTCATGCACTTGGTACAATTTCTCAGGGGAGATTTGTCACCTCCCCATCCACCTATTCTCAGAGGTGGAGGACCACGAACTGGAGCAAAAGACCAAAAAAACAAAATCTAAACACATGTGCCTTCAATGTAATACATTAATTTGACCAGGTGAGGGCAGTGCCGTTTTAAGCCGTTTGTTGGGATGCAAGTGGAGGCAGCTAGTGATTTCATGCCTTTTGAGCTTCTCCTCTTCTCTACTGTTAGCTGCTGGGATTTAAAGGGCCATTTGTGCCAAATTAAAGTGGAAGCAGCGTTGGCAATCCTTCTGATGGGCTCCTTTGCCTGTTTGGCACTTCCATCTTAACGCCAACTTTGCCAGCTGCTTTCCCCAGCAACTCTTTTCTTCCTGTTTCTTCTCCTCAGGCCCAACTAAGACCACTGATGTGCTAGACAAAGCACAGGGCCCTGACAGACAGAGAGATAGCAGGCTGGAGCGCACAGCCCTTTGGGGCCTTATTGTTTGTTGTGAATAAAGCCAGAGGCACTTTCCTAAAAAGTCAACCTCCATCCCAGGATGAGTTTCCCCGGCTTTTGTTTCTAGCCTTGTACTCCCCCAGGGTGGCTTGAGTGAAGGCTCCACACTGGTTTATGGCATCAATAGGGTCAAGTAGGAAGAATGCTGTGATTATTTATTTCATCAATTCATGAAATGAAATAAAAATTATTCCCTGGAGCCAGGCTCAGTGGCTCATGCCTGTCTGGGAGGCCAAGGGGGGCAGATCTCTTGAGCTCAGGAGTTCAAGACCAGCCTGTTCAACATGGTAAAACCCTGTCTCTAGGAAAAATACAAAAAATTAGACAGGTGTGGTGGCACATGCCTGTAGTCCCAGCCACTTGTGGGGCTGAGATGGAAGGATCGCTTGAGCCTGGAAGGTAGAGTCTGGCAGGGAGCCAAAATCACCACTCACCACTGCGCTCCAGACTGGATGACAAAGTGAGACCCTGTCTCCAAAAAAAAAAAAAAAAAAAAGAAAAAACTATTACTGGTTATCTGGGAGCCACCCCTCTGCCTAGAGATAAATAGCAATTTCCATGATAAGTACCACTCCATTCCCTGATTCCATTATTTACAAGTCCAGCAACTGTAAGGACTTACTTAAGGTTGAGTGAGAAGCAGAAATCAAGGAACCACTTATGTTGAAACTTAACTTTACTACTTAAGTAAAGAGTCTTCTCAGATTCTCATTAGGGATTTTTCATCTTTTCCAACTACATTTTTTTTTTTTTTTTTTTTTTTTTGAGACAGGGTCCCACCCTCTCACCCAGGCTGGAGTGCAGTGGCATGCTCATAGCTCACTCCAGTCTCGAACTCCTGGGCTCAAGCCATCCTCCTGCCTCAGCCTTCCAAAGTGCTGGAATTCCAGCTGCGAGGCAGCACACCCAGTCTTTTTCATCCCTTTAAACTACATTTTCTTTATTGCTAATTCTATCATACCATTAGAAGAAATTTGAGGGGAAAATTATTTTGCAAATAATTCTAGGACCCAAACACCTCAACTGATTTTTTTTCTCCATAGTTCTTGCTCTAAGATCATAGAAGTACAGAATATTGGAACTAGAAGAACTCTTGGAGAAATTTAACAGGCCAACTCATGGTCAGTATGCGAGTGAGGAATCTAAGAGCTGGAGGGGCAGTGCCATGTTGAGGCCACCAGATAGTTCAAGGCTGCACCTCCTCAGTCTCCATTTTGTCCTTCAGCAGGGCAGAAGCCACTCTATCTCCTCATACGCAGGCCTCATGTGGATTGATATCGAAGTTGGTGCAGCTTCTTCCCAACCTCTTGACTAGTTCTAAGCGCTACAATCTATCCCATTTGCTGTCAGTTACAACTAGAGCCAGATTAGCCCATGAGAGTATCTTGGGTGAAGAAGCAGCTGTTGCCTTTACTCCATCCACAGGACCTGGGGTCACCCAGGATGGTTGTCTCTTGGTATTGTACAGTTCTGTACGGGCACAACAGATGGTAGAGTAAGGTAGGACAAGCGCTAGACGAGGAATCAAAAGGCTCTCTCCTAACCTGCTGAAAAGCACTTCCCCTTACAGAACCTCCATTTCTCCATCTGTGAAAACAGAAAGGTGGCCTGGAACAGTGCTTCTCAACCTGAGGTCCATGAACTTTCTGAAATTGTGTGCAGAGTTGTGGGAAGTGGTGCTTGCAGTCTCCTAGGGAGAGTGTATAGAGCTGTCATCTCATTCTCAAAGAGTTCCTATTATGGGCAGAACTGTGTTTCCCCAAAATTCATATGTCTAAATATTAACCTCTGATGCAACTGTATTTGGAGACAGGGCCCTTAGGGAGGTAACTAGGGTTAAATGAGGGTGAGGCCTAATCCAATAGGACTGGTGCCCTTAGAAGAAGAAGAGACACCAGAGTGCTCTCTCTGTCTCTCTCTCTCTCTCTCTCTCTCTCTCTCTCTCTGTCTCTCTCTCCACCACCCCTTTAAGGACATAGTGAGAAGGTGACTGTCTGCAAGCCAGAAAGAAGACTGTCACCAGGAACTTAATTGCTGGCACCTTGATCTTGGACTTCCAGCCTCCAGAATTTGAGAAAGATTTCCTTCGTTTGAGCCACCCAGCCTGTGGCATTTTGTTATGGCAGCCTGAGCTGACTAATACCAGTCCCACAACCCAGAAAAGGTTCAGTCACTAGATCCACTCATCCCCAGATACCAAGCTTGGGCATTCCTGTTCTGCAGCAATGTGTCTCTAGATATTTTGTAGACTTCTTAAGTTTTGAACCTTTCATACACGTATTTTACATAATTGTGATTATAGCATATATACAAATATATTCTCCCTTTTTTCTGCTCAGAATTGGGCAGCATATTTATTATTGCAACATACTGTGTTTTCTATCAGTTGCATAGCACAAGTCTGGATCTATATAAACCCATATCAGTTTAAGTCCTGATTCTACCACCTACTTATTACCTCTGTGACCTTGAGCAAGTTATAACGTATCTGTGCCTTGTATATAAAATGGGGATAAGAGCTGGGTGCAGTGGTTCACGCCTGTTATCCCAGCACTTTGGGAGGCTGAGGCGACAGGATCAGCTGAGGTCAGATGTTCGAGACCAGCCTGGCCAACATGGTAGAACCCTGTCTCTACTGAAAATATAAAAATTAGCCAGGTGTGGTGACACACGTCTGTAATCCCAGCTACTCGGGAGGCTGAGGCACGAGAATCCCTTGAACTCAGGAGGCAGAGGTTGCAGTGAGCTGAGATCATGCCACTGCACTCCAGCCTGGGCAACAGAGCGAGACTTCATCTCAAAAAAATAAAAATAAAATGGGGATAAGATTAGTATCTGTATTAGTCCATTCTAACATGGCTATAAAGAACTGCAAGACTGGATAATTTATAAAGAAAAGATGCTTAGCTGACTCACAGTTCTGCATGGCTGGGGAAGCCTCAGGAAACTCACAATTATGGTGAAAGGGGAACAGGCATGTTTTACATGGCGGCAGGTGGAGCACGTGTGTGAAGGAGGAACTGTCAGACACATAAAACCATCAGATCTCACGGGAACTCACTCACTACCATGAGAACAGCATGGGGGAAACCGCCCCCATGATCCAATCACCTCCCACCAGGCTTTGCCCTTGGCTTATGGGGATTATAGGGATTGTAATTCAAGATGAGATTTGGGAGGGGACACAGAGCCAAACCCTATCACTATCTATCTCAGGTAGCCATGATGATTATCAAATGACATACTGTATATAGAGGACCAGGAATATATTAAAGTTTCAACAAATATTAGTAGCTCTTATCATTGTTGAATACTGAAGTTGTTACCAGGTTTTTTGCTTTTATAAATTATATTATTGCTGTGATCAAATTTCTTTGTACATAGAGAATTTTTCTTCTTTTAAACAATTTCTTGAGGTTAAATTCCCTAGAGTAGTGTAACTGGGTCAATAGTTAGATTATTTTTTCTTATAATTTGGAATTTTTATTTTGTTTTTATTGAAATATCTCATTTATATTTACTGAACTGTTTATCTCTTCTGCGCATACATTTTTAAAATGTGTTAGTCCACATAAGCAAAATAAATCAGTGAATTTATTTCTAGAAGTTCTTTATATTTAGTATAGAACTCTTCTGAATCCTTTTTTGCATTAGCGTTGTCTGTGTTGCTGGATCTGCACCCTATGCTATCCTTTGGTGGTACCTCATTTATTGAAAGACTGTTTCACTGTTGGTTCCAAGATTTCCTTCCAAGCTGCTGAGACCCCATCTGCACCCTTTCAATGAAGATGCTTTCTTGATCTTTTAAGGGGATTTCATGCACAGGCAATGACAACCGGATCACAAAATTATCAAATGGTCAACTGTCATCACTGACTGTCAGAAGCATTCTGATTTCAGAGACATGAAACTTTTTAAAAAAAGTATATCTTAGAATCAATGAAATATGCTAACTCACCACTATTGTGAATCCCACCTTCTTCAGATAGAATATTTTTAAATAAGTTTTGTTGTATATATTTGAGGTTTACAACATGATGTTGTGGGATACATATAGATAATAAGATGGTTATTATAGTGAAGCAAATTAACATTATCACTTCACACAGTTACTTTTTTGTGACAGGAGCAGCTAAAAATCTACTTATTTAATAAAAATCCTTAATATATACAATTTTATTAACTCTAGTCCTCATGTTGTAGCTTAGGTCTCTAGACTTGTTCATCCTACGTAACTGCTACTTTAAAATCTTTCTCCTACATTTCCCCATTTCCTCCCCTTCCCCCAACCCTCCCCCTGGTAACCACTGTTGTATTCTCTCTATATGTATTTGACCTTTTTTAAGATTCTACATGTAAGTGAGTTCATGCAATATTTTTATTTCTGTGTCTGGCTTACTTCACTTAGTATAATGTACTCCAGGTCTATCCATGATGTGGCAAATGGCGGGATCTCCTTTTTTAAGGCTGAATAATATTCCTCTGTGTGTGTGTGTGTGTGTGTGTGTGTGTGTGTGTGTGTGTGTGTGTAGGTGAAAATGGATAAAGAAAATCAACTTAGGTTGTTTCTATATCTTGGCTATTGTGAATAATGCTGCAATGGACATGGCAGTATTGTGATTTCATTTCCTTTGAGAAGGAGGTGAAAGATCTCTAGAAGAAGAACTACAAAACACTGCTGAAAGAAATCAAAGATGACAAAAACAAATGGAAATACATCCCACACTCATGGATTGGAAGAATCAAGGCTGGGTGCAGTGGTTCACACCTATAATCCCAGCACTTTGGGAGGCCAAGGCAGGTGGATTTCTTGAGCCCAGGAGTTCGAGACAAGCCTAGGCAACATGGTGAAACCCTGTCTCTACAAAAAATACAAAAATTAGCTGATCATGGTCGCATGTGCCTGTGATCCCAGCTATTTGGGAGACTGAGGTGGGAGGATCGCTTAAGCCCAGGAGGCAGAGGTTGCAGTGAGCCAAGATCACACCATTGCACTCTAGCCTGGGCTACAGAGTGAGACTCTGTCTCAAAAAAAAAAAAAAAAAAATTGATATTGTGAAAGTGACCATACCGTCCAAAGCAATCTACAAATTCAATGCAACTCCTATCAAAATACCAAAATCATTTTTCGGAGAATTAGAAAAAGAGGCCAGGTGCAGTAGCTCATGCCTATAATCCCAGCATTTTGGGAGGCTGAGGCAGGAGACTCCCTTGAGCCCAAGAGTTCAAGGCCAACCTGGGCAACAAAACAAGACCCCATCACTACAAAAAAAAAATTTAAAAATTAGCTGGGCATGGTGGTATGTGCCTGGTGTCCCAGCTACTCAGGAGGCTGAGGTGGGAAGCTCACTTGAGCCCGGAAGGTTGAGGCTGCAGTGAACCATGGGCATACCACTGCATCCCAGCCTGGGTAACAGAGTGAGACTGTCTCAAAAAAAAAAAAAAGAAAGAAAGAAAAAGAAAAACAAAAGAAAAGAAAATCCTAACATTCATCTGGAGCCAAAAAAGAGCCTGAATAGACAAAGCAATCCTAAGCAAAAATAGTAAATCTGGAGGCATCACATTACCTGACTTCAAATTATATTACAAGGCTATAGTAACCAAAACAGCATGGTACAGGTATACAACTAGATACATAGACCAATGGAACAAAATAGAGAACCCAGAAATAAAGCCAAATATTTACATACAACCAGTGGATTTTCAACAAAGCATACAAGAACATAAACTGGGGAAAGGATACCCTATTCAATAAATGGTGCTGGGAAAACTGGATAGCCACATGTACAAGAATGAAACTGGACCCCTATTTGTCACCACATACAAAAGTCAACTCGAGGCTGGGCGCGGTGGCTCAAGCCTGTAATCCCAGCACTTTGGGAGGCCGAGACGGGTGGATCACGAGGTCAGGAGATCGAGACCATCCTGGTGAACATGGTGAAACCCCGTCTCTACTAAAAAATACAAAAAACTAGCCAGGCGAGGTGGCGGCGCCTGTAGTCCCAGCTACTCGGGAGGCTGAGGCAGGAGAATGGCGTGAACCCGGGAGGCGGAGCTTGCAGTGAGCTGAGATCCGGCCACTGCAACTCCAGCCCGGGAGACAGAGCGAGACTCCGTCTCAAAAAAAAAAAAAAAAAAAAAAAAAAGTCAACTCGAGATGAATTAAAGACATAAAGCTAAGACCTGACACCATAAGAATTCCAGAAGAAAACCGCCGGGCCTGGTGGCTCACGCCTGTAATCCCAGCACTTTGGGAGGCTGAGGTGGGGGGATCACCTGAGGTTGGGGGGTCGAGACCACCCTGGCCAACATGGAGAAACCCCATCTCTACCAAAAACACAAAATTAGCCGGGTGTGGTGGCACATGCCTGTAATCCCAGCTACTCGAGAGGCTGAGGCAGGAGAATGGCTTGAACCCAGGAGGCAGAGGTTGCAGTGAGCCGGAGAGCGTGCCATTGCACTCTAGCCTGGGCAACAAGAGCGAAACTCCATCTCAAAAAAGAAAAAAAATTCTAGAAGAAAACCTAGGAAAAACTCTTCTGGACATAGGCCTCGGCAAAGAATTTATGACTAAAACCTCAAAAGCAAATGCAACAAAAGCAAAAATAAATAAATGAGACCTAATTAAACTAAAAACTTGTGCTACAGCAAAACAAATCATCAGAGTAAACAGATAACCCTCAGAATGGGAGACAATATTTGCAAACTATACACCCAACAAAGGACTAATATCCAGAAATCTGCAAGGAACTCAAATAAATCAGCACGAAAAAAAATAAAAAAACAAATAATCCTGTCAAAAAGTGGGCAAATGACATGAATAGATGTTTCTCAAAGATATACAAATAACCAATAAACATATGAAAAAATGTTCAACATCACTAATCATCAGGGAAATGCAAATTAAAACCACAATAAGATACTACCTAACTCCAGCCAGAATTGCCTTTTTTCTTTTCTTTTCTCTTCTCTCTTTTTTTTTTTTTTTTTTTTTTTTTTGAGATGGAGCTTCACTCTTGTCACTCAGGCTGGAATGCAGTGGCACGATCTCAGCTCACTGAAACCTCCACCTCCCGGGTTCAAGTGATTCTCCTGTCTCAGCCTCCCAAGTAGCTGGAATTACAGGTGCCTGCCACCATGCCCGGCTAATTTTTGTATTTTTAGTGGAGACGGGGTTTCACCATGTTGGCCAGACTGGTCTCGAACTCCTGACCTCAGGTGATCCACCTGCCTCAGCCTCCCAGAGCACTAGGATTACAGGCGGGAGCCACCACACCTGGCCCAGAATTGCCATTATTAAAAAACCAAAATACAAAGGATCAACAAATTACAACCCAGAGGCCAAATCAAACCCACCGCCTGTTTCTGGATGGCTTGTAAGCCAGGCATGGTGGAGCACGCCTGTAATCCCATAGATGTTGGCATGGATGTGGTGAAAAGGGAACAGTTATATGTTGCTGGTAGGAATGTAAATTAGTACAATTTCTATGGAAAACAGTATGGAGATTTCTCAAAGAACTAAAAGAATCTACTGTTCAATCCAGCAATCCCACTACTGGGTATCTACCCAGAGGAAAAGAAGTAATTATACAAAAAAAAAAAGACACCTGCACACATATGTTTATCACAGCACAATTCACAATTGGAAGGATGTGGAACCAACCTAAGTGCCCATCAACCAACGAGTGGATAAAGAAAATGTGGCATACACCATGGAATATTCAGCCATAAAAAACGAACAAAATAATGTCTTTTGCAGTAACTTGGATGGAGCTGGAGGCCATTAAGTGAAAGCTAAGCTGTAGGTACACAAAAGCGTACAGAGTGATATAAGGGACATTGGAGACTCAGAAAGGGGGCTGGTGGGAGGGGCGAGGGATAAAAATATGCATATTGGGTACTATGTACACTACTCAGGTAATGGGTGCACTAAACTCTCAGATTTCACCACTATATAATTCATTCATGTTACCAAAAACCACTTGTACCCCTAAAGCTATTGAAAAATTTTAAAAAAGAAGTCACAAGGGAAATTAGAAGATACCTTGAGGCAAATGAAAATAAAAACACGACATACCAAAACTTATGGGATGCATCGAAAGCAGTACCAACAAAAAAGTTTATAGCTGTAAATGCGTCGTACATTAAAGAAAGATCTCAAAGAAACAGACTAACTTTACACCTCAGAAAGCTAGAAAAAGGAGAACAAACTAAACCTAAAGCTATCAAAAGGAAGGAAATAATAAAGATTAGAGCAGAGATAAATTAAATAGAAAAACAGTAGAAAAAAACAATAAGGCCTGGCACGGTGGCTCAAGCCTGTAATCCCAGCACTTTGGGAGGCCGAGACGGGCGGATCACGAGGTCAGGAGATCGAGACCATCCTGGCTAACACGGTGAAACCCCGTCTCTACTAAAAAAAATACAAAAAACTAGCCGGGCGAGGTGGCAGGCGCCTGTAGTCCCAGCTACTCGGGAGGCTGAGGCAGGAGAATGGCGTAAACCCAGGAGGCGGAGCTTGCAGTGAACTGAGATCCAGCCACTGCACTCCAGCCTGGGTGACAGAGCGAGACTCTGTCTCAAAAAAAAAATAAAAAATAAAAATAAATAAAACTGATTTTGTTTTTTGAAAAGATCCACAAAACTGACAAATGCTTAGCTAGATTAAGAAAAAAAAAAAAAAAAAGAGGAAAGACTCCAACTAAAATCAGAAATGAAAGAGGAAGGCTGGGAGCAGTGGCTCACACCTGCAATTCCAGCACTTTGAGAGGCCGAGGCGGGCGGATCGTGAGACCAGGAGTTCGAGACCAGCCTGGCCAACATGGTGAAAACCCATCTCTACTAAAAATACAAAGATTAGCTGGACATGGTGGTGGGTGCTTGTAATCCCAGCTACTCAGGAGGCTGAGGAGAGAGAATCGCTTGAACCCGGGAGGCAGAGGCTGCAATGAGCCAAGATCATGCCACTGCACTCCAGCCTGGGTGGCAGAGACTTTGTCTCAAAAAAAAAAAAAAAAGAAAGAAAGAAAGAAGAGAAGAGAAGAGAGAGACATTATAACAAATGTCACAGAGGTTGCAGAGAGCCGAGATCTCGCCACTGCACTCCAGCCTGGACAACATAGTGAGACTCACAGTTGAGTCTATATATATAAATACATATATAAAATTTTGTTTTGCTCGAGTCAGAGTCTCACTCTGTCACCCAGGCTGGAATGCAGTGGTGCCACCTCAGCTCACTGCAACCTCTACCTCCCAGGTTCAAGTGATTCTTGTGCCTCTCAGCCTCCCAAGCAGCTGAGACTACAGGCACACACCACCAAACCCAGCTAATTTTGTGTA